>NC_064765.1:39080099-39441394 GCF_011397635.1 Epinephelus fuscoguttatus | reverse complement strand
AGTGCATACGGTCTATCTCAACTTTTTTTTTCTCAATACAATACCACACAGCCATCTTGCCACCTCCTCCTCGGTCGCTCTCCAAACAAAAACCAGTGTGATTGGCGGGCAGAGCAGTCTTTTAAGGAGACACTGATTGATCTGCTGATTATCAGTTCACCACAGCTGTGAGGTTTGCATCCCATGGCTCACTGGCAGACCCAGAAAGTAGAGGAGAAGGAGAGAAGGCACAATTAAACTCAAAAGCAGGTGCTTACACTTGTCATATAGATTATTGAAGGAGAGGTGATCAGTGAGTTGTTGGGCTACTGCTTTCTCCAGGATTTTTGAAAGAAAGGGGAGATTTGTAATTGATCTGTAGTTATTGATCACATCGGGGTCCAGGTTATGTTTCTTGAGTAGTGGCTTGATTATGCCTGTTTTAAAAGATGCAGGTACTGTTCCAGTATACTATAAACTTTCTGTCTACTGTACCCGCTTCAGAATCCAGATTTCCCTCAGTATGATGCAGTTTTGCTTCATCCTGCTCAGCAGTCCAGCCATGAGGCAGCACTGGCAAGAAGAGCAAAAAAAAAGGCCCAGTAAAGATGGATTACATGTGAACAGATCTGTGGCAGGCGGAGTGAAAGCCATGCATGCTGTTGCCAACAGGGAGCGAGAAAGAATGTAAGGAGGACAGTGGGCCAGCCAGAGAGGGAGGAGGGAGGAAAAGGCTACTCAACCCAAAGGACAGGTGAGGAATGAGTCTGCTGAGGGAGGAGCAGTAAATAAAAAAAGGTGACTGAGTGTGTGCTGAGGGCGGGGGAGGAGTCTGCAGTAACGGAGAGAAGAGAAGGAGGAGGAGGAAAAGACTTCAGAGGGGGACTGCCTACCTATCCATCCCTCTTCCTTCCTCCATCTCCAGTCTATCTCTCCACCCCCCAAATCCCTTTTCTTGACAGCTTCACCCTTCGGATCAGTAGAGCTGGGGATCGTGCATCTAATCTGTTCCCTGATGCATTTTTAATTGTACGGGAGAGCATAGGAGGATGGGATAGGATGGGGCAGAACTTGGTGGGTGTCACAGCAAGGAGGGTGGGCTCACATCTTTGGTGTCATATGTGTCAGAGAAGTTAGACTGGTGACAAATCAGTCTATACAGATGAGGTGCTCAGGGTGGAAGTGATGAAATACAATGACTTATTGTACTTTATGATACAGAAGGCATATTGCATAATTTAGCCACATTTGACACCCATTATGAAGAGCAGACTGCAGACTGACTTACTCAACTTAAAGCAATAGAACCTAAAGCAAAAGTAAATGGAGTGTAAATCAGATGTTAGATTCCTGGCAGAGGAAACACTTAAAGAATAATGTGGGTTAATCACAATGTTAATCACAAATAACAATTTCATTGCTCTCCCCAAGTTGCCCAGATCTGGGAATTGGATATGTTAGCAAGCATCTATGGTCATGGTTAAAAACAACTCTGGTTGTGTCTGAAATCATTAATTCATTCACTATTCCGTACTCACTCAGTCCATTCTCATTCAGTCATCAAATACTGCTGCATGTGTGCAGCAGTCGGCATCACACACATTGGCGGGCAGCATCAGTTTAGAATGCTGCTGGACCTAATCTTTCCCAGTGTTATGATACACCACCTGGTGGCCGGATGGCACCTGTAGCAACAGGTGGACAGGTGGTGTCAGTTCACAACACGGCTGGACAGCACCTGTTACGGTGGTATCATACGCCGCTGGATGGTGTCAGATTGAAACGCTGTCCAGTCAAAATGCAATTTAAGAAAATCCCTATGGAGATGGCAGGAGGGGCTGTGGCTTAGTACGACAAACCCCGGCAGTGCCCAGGAAGTGAACTGGCACCTCTCCAGCTACCAGTTCACGCTCCATATTTTGGTCTGGGCATGGACTTGAACAGGCGACCCTCCGGTTCCCAAGCCAAGTCCCTATGGACTGAGCTACTGCCACCTACTACTACAGAAGTAATAGAATTTGAAGAATGGGTAAATCAAGCTGGCACTGGACATTAACATGATGTCAGATAGACAATACGATATACGACGATATTTTATGTTAGAATTTCATTTTGTGTGGATGTTAACATTATGACATTTTGCAGACACTGGGTTTGTTCTCTATACCTCACGACTAAATGTTGTTATTCTACATGGTTACATCTGTCGTCAGTATTTTACATTAAGTTGCCGTTGGCAGTAGACTTTGTCCGGACATTGAATTTTGGTCACCCAACATTAAAATCTAAGTTTAACCAAATTTAACCAAAAACAACATTGGTAGCCAGCTGAGATTAGTCTTTTGAGTATTTTGAATGAAACCATAGTTTCCCTGATGGTTTTTAATGAAACATTTTCTGTCTGGATAATTAATAATTTGTCATTTTATTAAATTAGAATGACCTTTTCATCTGATCTAATTTGCTGAGTAGATAAAATCCCAACGTATTAGACATACAAACTATTCTACTTACCATAAAAAGGTATTTACAGGGCATATAAAAATAATCAAAGACAGAAAATATCCACTTTCCTGGACATTACAACAGGACACCTAAGATAAGAGCCTGGAAGCCCTCTGGGGCAACTTTGCTAGCCTTTAAAGTGGCAAAATTATAACCATAAAAATGTCCAATTCCAAGGAAGAAGGCTCAATTTCAGTGAGTTTGCATAAAAGCTGAGAGGATATAAATTGCCTGCCTCTGAAAAGACAAATAGGCAATCCACACTTAAGTGAAAAAGATACAAGATGCATCACAAAAGGCAGGAAAAACTTATGATGTCCATCAAGAATTGTGTGCTCTTTGAAAAGACATCCAGTCTAAGTGCCTCTTTCCTTTCCTTGATGCACCGAGTTGAATGCAAGTTCAAATTGTGGACTTAGACAATAGTTTACAGTGTGAGCATTCATCTATCAGATTCTCTAAGAAGCCATCTATACAGAATGAGAAAAATGCTGCACAGTTCACTAGTGAAGTGCTGGTGCAGGTAATTTTAACAACCGAGGCAAGTGAAAAGTGGAACACTTGCTTTTTTTCTTTTTTTTTTGTTCTTCTCCCAGTGTCACCCAAGCCAACCAGTCCTATTCATGATATGAACTTCCTGAATACAGGCTGAGGCACCTGCTCCCTTATCTTTATGGTTTGGGGTTTGTGGGCGATGGTGACAGTTTTTTTTTCACCCCCTCTAATTTCTTGCCTTGAAATATCTTTTTTTTCTCAGGCTAACAGTCTGATTTTTTTTCTTGTGTATTTGACTACATTGTACAATAGTGCTGTCCTTTGAAAGTCTGAGATCCAAATCGTCAGTCAAACACTCCTCAGTATGAGTACTGAGATTGCCTGAAGTCGAGTCGAGCCTTTGCACACTAAGTCTGTTTTTTCAGATGTAATTTTTTTTTATTCATCATCTGGAAAAAAAAATCATAACACACAGAAACCTTGCACACTGAGTCCAATGTATTTCTTTTTTAATTTTTTTCTATGAGTTCTTGGTCAAACAACCCTCTAAAGGCTTCTGACAGATGTGTAAAATGCAGAAAATTGAATCTGTTATAAAAGCTTTACTGATGCACTAAAATTTCAGAGTCAGTGTGCAAACATGATTGGCACAATGTGAAGTCTTATTTATTTTTAGATGTGCAACAATTTTGGACAGAAAAAGGGACTCAGTGTGCAAAGGCCTAAAGGCTCTGAGATAACATTATATTCTCTTTTCTACCTGGAAGTGGTCAATTTATAGTTCACAGATAACTAAAACAACACAGTCTCTGGCTTTTGTTTGGTATCTAGTGTCTGTAAAAAATGTTGAACATTTCCAATTCGCCGTCAGTGCAGTTAGCTTGTTTATAATATTGCATGTGTGCTGCTGTCAAACGTCCTGCTGAGTATCATCCAACATTTCAGAGTTTATAGGGAAATAAAAACAATAAAAAGAACTGTCAAATATTCACACTGAACAAGCAAATATGATTTTACATAATTCTGGTACAGTCCTATTGTACAATTCAAAATATTTTAATTTTTATTTAATCAGGTAATATTTATTACTTAATATCATCAACATCAACTCACATATCACCACTGTGTCCCTGCACTGGAAAACAAGCATATTTCTCCAAACAAAACACCCTTGCCTGTGTGACCTATTTCATTAGTTCACTTCAGTTTTCAGTTTCCACTGCAAATTACCGATCAACTTTCTAAACTTTGAGCCTGATCTGCAATGAGGCAATTTATGGAAGTATCCATAAACGGAGCCAAAGCGGATTTGCAGAAAGATACGTGCTTCATTCCACAATGCCAAGCCACCAAATAGGTAAACAAGGGTGTGTGTGTGTGTGTGTGTGTGTGTGTGCGCGCGCGCGCGCGCATCTGTTTGTGTGTGTGTGTGTGTGTATGTGTGAGAGTATGTGTACGTGCATGTTAGAAATAACACCTTGGGAATGGTCTGCGGTTCAACATTCCCTTGTGAAATATGATTTTATAAATCCTTCCAAAAAATTATAATAACCCAGATAAGCTCGGGGCTTAAGTGATCCGCAGAATCAGTGGTTTGAGAGTTTAACATCAGTACCTCTGGAGGTAATTCTGATGCAAATGTGTGTGAAGACTCATAAATAAATGCCTTTGGCTGGTGAATGAGGTCCAGGTGGGAGTGTGCTTTATATGTTTCAGAGAGTGAAAGGAAGAAAAAAAAAGATGCTCTGTGGTGGAGAAAAAAAAAAACAAAAAACAAATCCTAAACAAAATGCCGATGGCAGCTGTGCTGACTCGCCTCTTAGCGCATTGTGACGGGCTTTGCTCTATTTCGTGTGGGTATCATCCCTGGTCCTCATCCCTCTCTCCCTCCCTTCTTACCTCTCTATCACCCATTCACTCGCCTCCTCTATCAGTTTGCTTCTAAACCAGCAGCTATTCCAGGCAGTGATTAGCCCTGCTACTCTTCATCTTTTACTAAAATGACTTTTTATGACCATTTCCATTGTAGGATGGATGCTATACGGCAAGGAAGGAGTGGAAAAATAAGAGGCAACAAGGCAAAGAAACACACAGACATGTTCTGCAAGAAGTTGAAATGTATTAGGGGATTACTTTGACATTTTGAATTTTAGTCTGTTTTTTTTTTTCTTTGAGATGCTTTCTTGTTATGCATCATGTATTTATTTGGCTAGCCACAAGCTAATATCATATTTTATTATGATGCACAGAGAGTGCAGTATTAAACATTCTAACGACCTATTTACTACACTCCTCTGCATAGTTCCACATTTTGGAAAATAACTTTTTCTTTAGTGAATGATATGAAATGATTGCTACTGATGTCATATCTGTTCTGAGTTAAAGTTGGTATATGGTTAGCCTAGCTTAGTAGAAAGACTGCATAACACAGAGCATTTTTTCATTTAAAAGAGTATGCTTTTTTTCTTTTTTCTTTTTTTTTGTTACAGAAATGTAAAATATGGCTGCTTGTTTTTCCACAGTCTTTAAATATTTTCTTCTTATCTCTGCACCTCTTATTTGCACTTTTGCTTTGTTAATGGTGATATTTTTGATTAATTTCACAATTAATTTTACTGTTTTATGTATTTTTTTTCTCTTTACTCTGTAATTGTAAGTGTGTGTCTTTTATTACGTTTTATATTTTATTCCTCTGCAAAGCAGTTTGAATTGCTCTGCTGTATGCAATGTGCCATACAAATGTAGCTGCCTTGCATGACCTTTATGCTAAGCTAGATTAACCATGTCATGACTACAGTTCTTTGTACTAAACATCCAAAACATGAGATTAATGTTGTGTTGATGTTGAGTCGTCTTATCTCACTCTCAGAAAGCAAGAAAAAAGCCTATTTCAAACAATGCTGTCTTACTTATGTAGTGAAATGCATGCATAACAACAACCATCCTATGCCCACTAAGAATGTGAGGCTTAAATGTATCCATCTGCATGTCCTCAGAGTCTAAATTGAAGGTATTCAAACGTTGCCTGGGTCCAGGACTTTGAATCCGCCCACTCCACTGACTTTGAGTTGATATATTTGTGCAGCATCATGACATGAAAAAGTGGTTTCTCAGTTAACATAAAAAACAAGCGGTGTGCTACAACCAGTGAGGAGAAAAAACAATGAATAGAATAGAATAGAATATTGTTTATTTGTCATTGTCACATGTACAACGAAATTAAGGCTTAGGAAATAAATGTAAAAACAAATTGTTTTGCCCTGATGTAGGAGGGTATCTGCTGCATGATATTTTGATGTTTAAGTTAACTGACAAAACAGCGGTATTTGATGAGTTTGTTTTAGACAAGACAGACCAACTCATTCTCATCCACTCTCCATTGAGATGTGATGCACTGACAAGGTGGCACTTTAAAGAGGCAACAGATGGCATCTTTTCGTTATATATCATGATGAAAATAATGTGGGTTGCACAGGGTAGTGGCCACAGTAAAATCAGACAATCAGCGTTTACATAGGTTACTTAGTGGCTTTGCAATAACCTTCTGCCACTGGTGCCGAAATTTCGTGGAAAAAATCTGCTTTACGGCAGGAAATGCGTCATGTATTGCGAAACTGGTCAGTCAGCCAATCAGGGATGGAGCGAGTCCTTAATAAGGAGTTGGGCATGAGATAGTTGAGATACGAACACAATGGGAGACGGACAAAGTTTGGAAACAAGTGAGAAACGGTCTAGCAAAAGAAAACAAGCTCCTCTGTCTGAGGAGGCAAAGAAGAGCAAAAAGGAGAGTGATAAAAGATCTACGGCAGCCCTCGGACAGTGATACCCCCCTCCCTTTCTTCTGTTCTCTGGTCACGGAGGCAGCTATCAAAAGACATTGCCCAGCTAAATTACACCCAGCTAAGTGAACACTGAACTTTGTTTCCCATTCAATTTGAGCTACAGTACCGTTTATTCTTACCTGCATCTCTCTCTCTCTCGCTCTCTCTCTCTCTCTCTCTCCCTGTGTCATATGGATTACTGTTAATTTATCATGTTGATCTGTTCTGTACGACATCTATTGCACGTCTGTCCGTCCTGGAAGAGGGATCCCTCCTCAGTTGCTCTTCCTGAGGTTTCTACCGTTTTTTTCCCCGTTAAAGGGTTTTTTGGGGGGGAGTTTTTCCTTATCCGCTGTGAGGGTCTTAAGGACAGAGGGATGTCGTATGCTGTAAAGCCCTGTGAGGCAAATTGTGATTTGTGATATTGGGCTTTATAAATAAAATTGATTGATTGATTGATTGATTCTAGAATCAGGACTGTTTTGTGCATATTGGTATAATTCCACATTGTCTACTATTGTTTGTACTGATACTGTACGGGAGCGTATCTATGTTTCCCGGGTTCTATGTTTCCCGGGTTCTATGTTCCCCGCTCAACCAAGCGGGAAACATAGAACCCTTTTTGGTTGAGCGGGGAACATAGAACCCGGGAAACATAGAACCTTTTTGGGTGGTAAGTGGGGAACATAGAACCTGGGAAACATAGGGATGACCCCTACTGTACATATTGGTATCATTTACTGTGAGCTGTTTGTACTGGTACTGTGCATTCTGGTATAATTATTTGCATTACTATTTGTTTTTTCTTCAGATAAATCTGATAATTGTTGCTTGGTCTCTTTACTCATTTATTTAGTAGAGAGTCCACACACCTTCTCATTCTACATATACATAGAGGTATACTGGGGGCTTTACAGCCTACATTAGAGTCTAATAGAGTCATATTATTGATTATTTCTGATCCCCATGGTCAATTTGGTCATTGCGACAGTGCGATGCAACACCACTGACGCTAGGTGGCGCCAAGTTAAAAAAAAAAAAAATTAAAAAAAATCCTATCTTGTTGCCTCTTTAGGCAACAAAAGCACGTGGTTTGGTTTAGAAAAAAACATCATGGTTTGGCTTAAAATAATTATGGTTTTTACTAATGTAATGTCATGTCATGTGACACAAGTCACACTACCTAACTTCACTGACTTTTGGTTATTACACTGGAAATAAACAGTGGGCTCCCAAGTCCTCCAAAGTCCAGTGTTTGACCCACGCGTCTCCCCTCCCACTTGCCCTATATGGACGTTTTTGATCTTCATACTACGGTAGTTTCTGGCAGCATTAGAAATAGCCTCCGCCCTATACTGCCGTACATTATATCGGTGTGTTCAGGACTCACACCGACGTCCACTGACAAAGCAATGGTATTTGAGTTCAGTTGTGGCCAGCAGTGTCAGGTGTATTTGACGAGTGTCAGGGGTATTTGACAAGTTGGTAGTGAGAATGGGCTGCACAGCCGCTGCTATCGAGGCTGTTTTAAATCGATGGGCTCTAGTTTCCCAGTGCAGCGCAGGGTGGCGAACCCCGCAGGGTGGCGAACCCCAGCTAGTTTCGAGCAACACAACCCAAGGCGCGCTCAGTTTGGTAGTTTGGCAGACCGAGGTGCGCTGAGATGGGTGTGGCAGCGATGCAGGAGGAGGTGTCGACAGATCCAGGTTGGTGCAGTGACAATTTCATGCCAAAAGGCTTCGCCAAAGGTGCGCTAAAAGCTCGCCAACTGAAACCATGTCTACTGTCAGCGCAGGCGGAGCGCAGCCAGTGTAAGCTGAAGTTTGGCTGACCGGCGGACAGTGCACACAAATCACCAAAACCTCACAGGCAGGTTTCCAGAATATCAGGCACATTAACAACAATAAATACCCAAAAAACCACTATTCAATGTAACTATCTGCAATCAGCACATAAATGTATCTCTATATCGACTGTCCCGTCACATGTGATGTCAGATCAAAGAGGATTGGCACCATTTGGCACGTTTGGCACGCGTAATGGAAACCCAACCTGATTTGATTAACACAGCTGCAAACTAATGAGTTCACATCCCTCTCAGCCAACCACAAACAGCCACAGCATCAGATAGGGAGTATATATTCAGCATCTGTCATCTTAGTAAAGTCAAAAGAAAAGAAACAGAGTGAGACTGCGAGAGAGAAAGAGAGAGCGCACGCACGAGAGAAACGCAACATTGATTTACAATTGTGGTGACCTCCTCCCAGGCTACCGTTGCATCATCAGCCCGTGGAGGTCTGCTCGCAGTTCCGTATATTCAGACACTGTGAGCTTGGACCTCCCGGACCAAAACATCAGTTTCCTGCTGGGAGAAGTTTGGCCGTCTCACGCTGCTGCTCTCTTCTGCCATGGTGAATCGAGTAAACTCTCATTACACCTTCGCGCGGCGCATTTAAGGGCAAGGAGAGGGGCTCATTTGATTGGTGTGATGTGTGTAAAACCCACTCCACGCTTTCTCTCCTCCCTCTTTCCGACTTGCGCAGGTAGGAGGGACAGAGGTGGGAAAGAGGAGTAGCTGCGCCAGCGCGCACGGTGTGCCAAACTTGCAAAATCCGCCTGGCCACACCCAGTTGACGCGCTGCACCTCTGCCTCGCCTGGTCTGCGAAACTAGAGCCCAAAGTCTTCTCAATATCACTCAACATCATTGTTTGTTTTTACTTTCCTCACTCCAATCTCAAAACTATCCCGGTGCTCAGCTTAACGCGTTAGGGCAGGGGCCATGAAAACTGTTCAAATGGAGTGTAATTAGTCAGCCAGCAGCAGCAACCATGTAATTGTCAGCTGAAAAACAAACAATAATGTCAGCCTACATTATTGACAAATAATTGCTTGAATGGACAGTAATGTTCATAATATGATTTTATTAAGCCTGAATGACTTCCATCAGTTCTCTGTCTTATAAATCTCCCTTAACTTGTTTGTGTTTGTATAGGCCATGTGGTTGTGACATACATGTCGCTCTCACAGCTGAAATTTTAGCGGTGGATCCAGCGTATATGCCGGCTATAATAACTGTCAAATTGTGTGCAGACTCTGCCTTTTAGATGAGCCACAGGTGTACGCTGGTGTGCTCATGGTGTGGACCCATTAATGCAGATACGTAGGCCTCTAGTGATTGGTTAGGATAAATCGAATCCTCTAGTTACAGTGGACACAATGTTAGACTGCAGATGGAAAACATAAAGAGTGAATACAAGTTGATCGGTCAGTCAAATTCAAACACATATCCAAACACAGACCAGTCAAGGAAACTCATGGGCCAATGAGTTGGTAACTCAGGACTGATCAAGCTTTTTGAACACAATTCACTAGGGCTCTGGTCCGGAGATTGTCCATCTCTGGCACGGCTCAGCATGTTAAAACTGACGAAGGAAACTCAAAACTGCACAGTATGGTTTGACGCAACCAAAGGTGGTAATGGAAAAGGGGTATAGAAGTCTGTTTGATTAAACAGCACTGGCATCTTGGGCCACACCTGGCCTTTTATATGCCTCTGTGTCGGCGACAGCCCTAGCCAAAGGCATTATGTCTTCAGGTTGTTGTCATCCAATTCTTGTGAATGCGATATCTCCAGAACAGATTTGTCAAAAATGTCCACTCTCATTCTCACAAACTCGGTATCTTAAGAACACCTTCAGTGATTTTCTTTAAATTTGGCACAAACATCGTGGTGACAGCACTCATGCAGCCCCAAACCATGATGCTGCCACCACTACACTTGACTGTAGGCAAGGGACAGTTGTCTTGGTGCTCTTCACCAAGGTGCCACACATGCTGAAAGAGCACCAAGACAACTGTCCCTTGCCTACAGTCAAGTATAGTGGTGGCAGCATCATGGTTTGGGGCTGCATGAGTGCTGCCGGCTCTGGGGAGCTCGGTTCATTTAGGGAAACATGAATTCCAAACAGAGCATGATCGCCCCTCTTCAGAAACTGAGCCGCAATGCCGTTTTCCAACATGCACCCAAAGCACACCTAGTAGATGACAACTGCCTTGCTGAGGAAGCTGAAGGTGAAGGTGATGGACTGGCCAAGTATGTATCCAGCCCTAAACTCACCTGTGCACCTGTGGGCCATCCTCAAGCTGAAGGTGGGGTAGCGCCAGGTGTCTTCACATCCATCTGCTCCATGATGTCATCATGGAGGAGTGGGAGAGGATTCCTGAAGCAACCTGTGAGCTCTGGTGAATTCCATGCCCAAAAGGGTTAAGGCAGTGCTAGATAATAATGGTTGGCACACAAACTATTGACACTTTAGGCACAATTTGGACATGTTCACTGTGGGGTGTACTCACTTATGTTGCCAGCTGTTGCGATGTTGATGGCTGTGTTTTGAATAATTTTCAGAGGAAGGTAAATCTATACTACTATACAAGCTGTACATTGACTACTTTAAGTTATATCAAAGTGTCATTTCTATAGTGTTGTCCCATGAAAAGATATAATGAAACATTTGCAAAAATGGGAGGTGTGTACTCACTTATGTCAGATACTGTATGTTTTGAGCCAAAATTTCACAAGTGTCTAATAGGATAAAATGTTGAGGTGATGACATTTAGTTTTCAAACGGTCAAAGGTCAACTTAACTGTGACATCACAGTGTGTATGCAAAAACACTTCTCTGGCTATTACTCAACATCATATCTCAGGAGCAGAAGGGGAGATATTTGATCAGATACTGAATTGGTCACACTAATCTTGGGTGTCCTTCTCAAAACTTAGCTGAATACACAGATCTTTTGGCTTCCCGGGGGTGATATGTGCAAAGCATCCATGTTTTTACAACTTGATGGGTTCACAGAGGCATACAACCATTAGGCAGTAATTCTAGTTTTTTATCTGTCGTTACCTCCTGGATACTTCCAGGACATTTACTTCTTCAGGACAATTGATAATACGCACTACAGGTAGGATGGAAACTATCTATTTTTGATTTGGTGTGAATTGCTCTTTTAAAGTATTACTGTCATACGAAAAGGTTGATCATGTTCACTGCTTTGATGACAGTAGATCGACAAGGTTAATAGAAGGTCTACCATTGGAAATATGATAAGTTAAGGTGAAAGATTAAACCAAAAAAAAAAAAACAAAACATCACTATCATCACCCAATGTGCTGGGAGATACACTTTGCTCTGTCAACATCCTGTATTAGATTTGTCTTACCATGTTAAAAAAACTGATGTTTACCATCTCCATCTGATACAATTATGGAAAAGTAAAAATGACAATAGCTAAATTAACAAGGCATTTATACATTTGTTTTGCCTTTTATGGCCAGTGGAGAGTAGAAGCTAGTGAGAGCCAATTTTAGCCATGTTCAATGGAATGTGGCTGGCATACTAAGGTAGAGTCGAGGTGTCACGGATTCTCAGATCTGATCATCGAGTCATTTGTGTGTGTGGTGTTAATTACCAGCACATACACAGACCCTAATGCCTTTGAAATTAACTCCCCAATACTGGCTTCTTTTAAATCTGGGACTCTAATGAATGGTGAAATTGAAAATCCCTATATTGATGTCATCTTTTGCCAATGTGATACAGTGATCATTTTTTCTACCTATTATTAACTGTGCCATGCCTTTAAAAGTGAAATACCCCCCTGCTGTTTCAGTTTCCCTTAAAGGCCATCACTAGCCATTTTAAGCACATTCTAATAATTGCCTTGACAAACCCAGGCTTTGGTATCAATTAGCACCTGAATGGGGGTCTGCGGGTGGATTTAATGGGAGCTGTTAGTCCGCCAGTGGATTGTAGTTGCTGCATAAAACTCAACACGGTTCCTTCAGTAAGTGCCGCGCCAACCAGTTTTTTTTTCAACAATCTACAATGCTGAAGGCTTTTGTTTCATTTCTGTCCGCCTTTGACCAGCTAATGGAGCAGGTCTCACAGCCTGGCATGAGCCATCACTCTGCCGGAGCAAGAAATTAAAACACAAAATAATTACTCTAATGTACAAGGAAGAAAATTAAAGTGTATGACTGTAAGATATAATTTGGATTTTGTGTTTTGTAGTATATCTGCACTGTAAAAACACTGACCACAAAACAGATATAACACCAAAAATGATATGTGAAGAAGCAGGCTGTTCTCATACACTGTTGGTACTTTTTTTTTTTTCTTCAAAAACAGTGCAGTCCAGTAGCAGTCTTGTAGGGAGGAAGGCTGGGGTGATGGATGGGAAACAAAAACCCAGACTTTCCCCCAGGTCTTTTCCCTGGAGACACTAGTTTAGTTAGTTAGTTAGTTAGTTAGGTAGCAGTTTATTTCAAACATGTAAGTAACAAATAAACAAAAATCATCATACAGTAGTTGACAGACATATATATATATATATATATATATATAAACAGGTTACTAATGGAAGCATGAAAACTGAAAATAACATATAATGATTTGATTTACATGTCCAAACAGAAGTACAAACTTATTTATTCCCACCCCTTCTCCATAAATTAATAATAATTAATTAATTAATTATGTAGCTCCCCATCAGTATAAAGCTGTACAATAATTAATTCTCCCTAGTCTAATAGTCTAATATATTAAATAAATTATCAATAATAATTGTGTTACAGCAAGATATGAAATAATTACAAAAATAAGAATTCTTATATATATATCTATATATCTATATATCTATATCTATATATATATATATATATATATATATATATATATAGATAGATAGATAGATATAGTATATATACACCTTATTCAAAAAATAATCTCATCTTTATATTCTTATCCAATTATGACCAATATGTTTTGCTTTGTCAAACTATGTATATACAAAATGGATGGCAATAAACAAATGAATAAATAAAGAGTAAACACCTGCTGATAGTCAAACACTGTACCTTGTAAAATAACCTCTTTATACCTCATTTTTAACTGTTTTATGCTTGGACATTTCTTGATCTCCACATTCAAACAGTTCCATAGTTTCACTCCACAGATAGAAATACAAAAGCTTTTTCTTGTCGTACGCACAGACAGAGTCTTTAAATTTAATTTTCCCCTGAAGTTATAACCCTCTTGCCTTTTAATTAATGTTTTACTTCCTAGTGGTTAATTGTTTTTTTGCTTTAAAAATAATTTGTACTGTCTGTAATTTCACAAGATCTTTAAATTTTAAGAGTTTTGACTGTAAGAATAATAAGTTTGTATGATCCCTATATCCTGCTCCATGAATGATCTGAACTGCTTTCTTGCTTTCTTCTTTTTCTGAACCTACCCCCAGTAACTTCAATTAACTGAACCTAACCGACTAATCGTTGAATCATGTTGTTTTCCCTCTCATTGATTAATGAGCTCATTTGCGTTAAAGTTAAAGTCCCACTGATTGTCACACACCTGAGTGTGTGAAATTTGTTCTCCACATTTGACCCATCCCCTGAGAGAGTGGTGAGCATCAGCGGTGAGCAGCAGCAGTGCCATGCTCGGGAATCATGTGGTGATTTAACCCTCCAATTCCAACCCCCGTGCGTCACCGCTCTCAATTGTTTGGCCATGTTGGGCAAAAAGTAGCCAAATAAAAAATTAGAGTCTATCAAGAAAACAATCAGCGGTGAAATTCATTTCAAGAAGTTTGAATTGAGAGCACATATCTCCTCTAAGGGTTTGTTTATGCTCTCCGCCACCATAAATCACCTTAGGCCTTGATGCTGCTCTGATGGTCCTGCAGCACACTCACTCACCTCAGTTTATTTGGATTGAGCAACTGGGTGATTTATTCATGCGTAGTAATGATTATGCCTACTGATTAAACACATGCGTCATTTTCATTTTTTTATTAACCCTTTGGGCCCTAGGCGTTTTTGGGGTATTTTTTACTGCCTTTACTTTTAAGCTCATATCACAGTCATTATAAAGGCTACATACACATGCTATATCTTGTTTTTTTTCAGGACAATCTGGGCTAACCAGATTTGCCATCATTTCATGTCCTTCTATGCGCCTGTATTTTACATTAATTTTTATATCAATGAAAAAAACAAATCCGTGTGACTAAATTTTTACATGTATCTCACCATAGCAAGTTGGAAGTTGACATATTCTACCATATATGAAGAGGGGAGACTCTCTGGAATCTGGCAATATAAGAACCATGATGCTGGGACATTCTGTCACTTCACAGCTGTCCAAAACATGTGGTGTGTGCCAGGCAGACATGATACCAGTATTTTTTCATTATTGCAAGAAATTCCATTGACTCATTCACAAGTCAAAAATGTGTTTTATCTGAAAGAAACATGCAATATTTACATCTAAGATCATAGAAAAATAGTCAACCAAGTGCAATGATGTCCTCCAAGATAAAATTTGCTACTTTGTTTGCAGTAAACAAAGTTTGCTGTTGTTGGTGGGGGGGGGGGGGGGGGCACGTGTTCCCCGTCAATGTATATGGTGACTACGGCCCTGTCATGCATGCATAATTAGGCCTCAGTTGTCTGGGTGCGCAAAGGTGAAGTACGTTGGTCTTGTCATACAAAGTTTGATGGAGTGTCAACTGGACAATATGGAGATATTTCGCGAGAAATCCATCCAAGAATAATGTGTGTACAGAGCTGTATGAAAGCTCTGTTATTCATGATTTTAGTGTAATTTTATCATTTTTTTTCGCTGTGAAAACACTGGACTACCGACAAGTGGTCTTGGTCTTGTCGGAAAGCTGTGATTCTGCTGTTTCACGTGATATGCGTGGCTTCTCGCTATGACGCTATGATGAGAAAATCAATAGAGAAGAACAGGTGTGAATTTGGACGCACTATGCGTCGTTCGGGCCCATTGTGTTAACAGAAATTAGGCTGATGTTTGTATCAAAATAGGCTATATATCATGAATTACTAGAAAACAAATACATTCTATGTCAAATGAAGATGTTCAGCAGCAGTGAGCACCCCCATATAGTCAGAATGGTACGGTCTTGTTTCATAACCACATTATGCGACGAGTCGACGGCAAGACTGGCAGTCGAATCAGACTTCTCCGAATCGAATCACCGAATCATCGACTATTCGGGGTCACCCCTACTGTTTACACTCACACAATACATCCTCAATTATGTTGCAATACTTTAACAAAGAGTCATAGCCCCAAGGAAACTATTAGCCCTGTTTATATTGTGACATGACTTTCTGGAAGCCATGTAAAGTTCCTTTTTGCCTTCCTCACATTGTTCAGCTCTATCATCTTTCCCCACAAAAATGGTCTCAAAACATCTTTTTCTGTCACTTTACAATCTGGAAAAAGTGAATTCACAATAATAGATGAGTGTTTAATGTACCTTACTTCATAATTAAGTAATAGAAAACTGCTAAAATGCAAATGTAACCTTGAAGCAACATCGTACATTTATGGAATACACCATGAGTCTTTTTATCTCTACAAATTAACTCACATAAGTTTAATCATGTTAGTTTCAATAAATTTAGCAGTGCACTTTGAGTCCTCTCTGCAGAGCAGACTGTATGCTTGTATTTTTTTACATACATTTCCTTGAGGGTAAAATTAGCTCTCTCTGTTGATGTTACTGAGGATGAATCAGAATGTAGTGGTTTAAAAGACAACAAGCTGCTAACAACCAGCAGCAACACAAAAATGGTGTCAAAATACAATATGTCAGGAGAGACACACACCAGGACATTGATAATCAAACACTGAAATATAACTCACTATCTTGTTTTGAAAAGGGTTATGATAGTTTAGTTTGATAAACTGTTGATGTTAAGTTTGCTAAAATATGCTTACATTCTTTAACACATTCATTCCCATGGGATGTGTCACAGTGGTTATGAAAATAATCCTTTTTTTTAATTTCAATTTAAAACAGCATGAATTTTGAACTTAAAGGTTTTTTGATCATCAGAAAATTTTTCATTTTCTACCATTATGGTACGGTATTGCTTTAAGGTAACACCTCACCTCCCCCAAGCCACAACATGGTGGCTTATTATTATCATTACAGTATTATTATTATTGGATTATTGTTACAATTTCATTATTGCGATATTATTATTATTATTATTTTGACAGCATTTAATAGGCTAAAGTCAAGGCTTCATAATGGTAGTCCACAAGCTGAAGATCATCATAGTAGGTACAGGTAAAGTTTAAACTCCTGACTGAAAGTTATGTGTCTGTTTTACTGCACATATAGCCCAACATATTTGTATGGTACATACTATGATATAGTGTTTACCATAACCATACAAAAATGTGTTTGAACTTAGCTCATTGTAATATAAATAATGCTCAAAAAAGGTTTAGAGTATGAAGAAAGATAAATGTGAGAACACACAGAGCTGTATGGTGCCTGCCTGTTCTTATTTCCCGGGACATCAAATACTGATGCTTTGCCCTGCCCCTTGACATGTGATATCAACACCAAAGGCACCTGTTAGCATCTTTAAGAGGCTTTTAACTAATTCTAATGTAGTAATATTTGATGCTCAGTGCAACTGATGTAGTATAAAGAGTGAGAGAGTTTTACAACAGCCCGTTCTCACTCCCAAGTCATCAAATAGCAGTGCTTTGTCAGAGATTTTGGCATCACACACAGGCGCGAAAAGGCACCTTTCGCACTGGTTACGACGTAATATAAGGCACTGGACAGTCCTTACAAGATGGGTGGGAGGACAGGTGGATGGATCCAACAAACCCTGGACATTCCTGAACATTCATGATTAGGTTTTTTCTAAACCTAATCATGTACTTCTGTTGCACAAGGAAACAAATGTAAATATGAGGTGTTTCACTAATGTGTAAGTTTATTTGAAAAAGGACTGTATCCATATAACAAGTCAAAAGACAGTGCACGCACCAGGCATCAATTGACACAGTGACCCGCAACATCAACAATGGATGGAGGAGGTTACCTAGCACGTCATATGTCGACGTCCACTGACAAAACTGCGATGTCTGATGCGCTGGGATGAGAACACATTGGTTACAATGTGTTTCAGCTGCGCCTCACATCGGCACTAAAGGGGACCCTGTGCATGGCTATCACACACTAAGGAGCGTGACAAAGTATATTTGGCGACCTGAAAATTAGTTAATGACAGTGCATGTGTATGTAAAACAGCAGTGCACACAATGAGCACAGTGCAAGCTCAGAATGTGTACACATGAACACTTTGTGCTGCTCTCCCACTTGTAATGGACACAGATATTGGCAGGGGAGCACACATACATGAGAAGCTTCCGAGCAGCGGTGGCATCTCTTCCCAGCCTTCATGTGAGCGCTCTGAAGGGAACGTGTCTCAGTCTGAGGGATGAGGAATGGCCTTAATGAAGTTGGACAAGCCAGAATACATGCATAAGAAAGATTTTAAATATTGATAGGATGTCACTACGCAGCTGCATACATGGGTTACAGTGGATCAGTTAGCTCTTGATGGCCCTCGTCTAATATAGCAGCACAAGGGGGATGATTAGGCTCATCAGAGGTGATTGTGTATTCTGTGGGAGGTGCAAACACAACGCACTCACCATTTGAAACAAAGGGGCCTCCTGTATTTCTGTGCAGTTTCAACAGAGTGCTGTGCTATCAATTTATTTTCAGACTGTAAATTATTCACAGGCTCATGTAATTAACAGCTAGTGAATTTATATCATACAGCTATGCAAAGTATTAATGGGCTTTTATTAAAGGGCTTCATCAAGGTACGTGAGGCCTTTCAGGGGCCTGGAATAAATGGTGCTGTAATTGCTCATAGAAGAAAAAGTGTGTAGTGGAGTAAATGGATGGGATCAATTTGGAGAAGTATTCCTTTTGCGGGGCCAGAGCTATTAGCATAGGATACTCAATTAAGCTAACAAAATCAAACAACTCACAAAACAAGCTAAAAAAACTGACCAAAATGCAAGAAAGGCATCAGAAGTCCCACAAAAGGCCAGCAGAGGAGATAAAGAAGTTCTGAGATTGTGGGGCAAGTGTAAAGAGGGTTGAAAAGAGGGTTATGTTCAACATTATATAAACATGAGGGACACACAAGTTTTCATGCCGTGCCGAGAGCCACACAGCGTTTACTTTGAGCCCTCGCAGTTAAAACAAATCTTGAGGTCAAACTTCAGGCCCGTCTGTTCAGGCGTGGGTCAGTGTTAAATTATTCAGTCAGCCGGGGAGTGTGGAGATGGACCAGATCAAGCAAGTCGAGTGATGCCAGGAACACGCCAGAGACCCAGCGGAATCCACTCCAAAAGACTGTAAACACCATCCATTTTCAAGCCACAGACACTTGTTTATTTAAATACCAGCGCAGATGTTGTGAAAAACAAATTTCTCACACTACATCTCAACATGAGGGTGAAGGAAAGTGAAATGCCCACAGTCTGGGCTTAACTCTGATCTCACTGATCAGTTAGTGACTTTGAATTTGATGGTATTTACTGTGTTTGTGTGTGGTTTTGTATTTTGAGATTCTTTGGGAAATCATGATATTGTAAGACAACAAACAGCTCACTTGTCTTGGTCCTGGATGGCCATTTCCCAGAGCCCATCAAGCACTAAAAAATGACGTTGATTATAGGAAATAGGCAATGCTCTTAGTGACTTATACTGTAGAAAAAACAATGTAAGAGGGAGGCTGAGTAGTTAAGACTAAGAACCTGCAGCCACACTGTCTCTGTGAGGCTGTACAAAGGGCACATCAGTGCTTTAAGTTAAATGCACTAGACATCAGCATGCTGCATGCATTCCCAAACTGAAAATGCTAATATGCTGATGTTAATCAGGAAATGCTAACCATGGCCACCAGGTTTTTTTGGAAAATAACATAAACAATGTATCCTCATAGAACCGTTTGTATGATATCCTACAAAAATGCAGACATAACAGTTCATATAGTATCCTACGAATAAGCGCCCTGTGAATGACAGTATGACCTTAACGTACAGTTACATAATTAACATGAAGTTACAGAGGTTAACTTTAGGCAAGTAAAGTTACTGTGGTTAGGTTTAGGAAAAGTAACAAAGTAAGGATGTACCCTTAAATATTCATAACCTTAAAGGAGCAAAAATTCATCATTTCTAGATTGAAGGAATTAAAAAATTGCTATGTGAAGAACTAGAGGTGTAATTTCATCTGGAGTCTAGCATGACCTCACACACCCTCTCTGTGTTGATCTCCAGCCCATTGTTTACAAGCTGGTCCGGCTGCGCGTTCATGTACGTTCATGTGAATCGCCCCCCCTCTCAGAGCCCTTGGACCTCCCTCCCTATAAAAGGCTACAGCCAGTCAGCAATGGCAGCACATATTTTCGAAATGAAATGGCAGAGAGCAGAACGAAACCGGGGCTAACCGGTGCTTCCTCCTCAGGCTCCACTTCACTCAGCTGCCCCACAGATCCAGTGCCTCTCCCACTTTAACCTCAGTAACAATCTGGAGCTAGCTGGGAGCAGCTGGCGAGGTGTTAGCTGTAGCATGACCGGAGGGAAGCACAGCCGATTAGCCTCCACTAGTTTCCCAACTAGCCCCGGCTCTCTGTTTGGATCCAACCGGAGCACCGAGCCCTGGTTTGTTATTCAGGTTGGAAGTGGGGAGAAGCAGGGAAACTGCCCATTGGTCCGACAGCCCATTGCTTCAACATCCCATTGTTCCGACCATATTAAACCCATTGTTCATAAGTCCATTCCGAAATCATTATGATGCCCTGTGGTTAAGGTCTGGTTAGGTTTAGGCACAAAAACCACTTGGTTAGGTTAGGGTCAGGAAAAGATCATGGTGTGGGTTAAAATGAAAAAGAATGTGACACATAAGCCGTGAGCCTGCTTCGCCTCAAGCCTTTTCCCAGCTGACCCAGAGCCGGTCGCAGCGCACCATACGCCCGCCACGAGCCGTTCAGCACTGCGGACAGTTGGACTAATGGGATGTCGAACCAATGGGCTGTCGGACCAATGACATGGACCCAGAAGCAGCGGGTTTATCGGGCAGCTGAGTGAAGCTGGGTGAAGTGGAGGCTGCGGAGGAAACACCGGGATGGGTTAATTTCTGGAGCTTGAGTTATTAGCGGCTCGGTCCCAGCAATGGGTCAGGCGTTACGGTTGTGTTAAGTGAGTAAGTTAGCCTGGCAGCCCAGCTAACATTTTCAGTTAGCATTGTAAAATGTAGCCTCCCCGCGAGGCTACATTTTTGTAATATATTTGCTGAGATGGAGGCGAGGCTCAGTGACTAGAAGAGCTGATAGAAGCGCTCCATAGCTGTAAGTTACTCCAGTAGCCGGTGGCAGCCGACTCGGCTAATGCTAACACCAGGAGCTAACGCTAACATTCCTCCTCTTCTCCGTGAGTGAGAGCAATGTTTTAGCCTAGTGGGCAGCTGGCTCACGGGCTGGTCACTAGGCTAAAACATCGCTTCAGGTTAAAGTGGGAAGAAGCAGCGGGTTTATCGGGCAGCTGAGTGAAGCTGGGTGACGTGGAGGCTAAGGAGGAAACACCGGGATGAGTTAATGTCCGGAGCTTGAGCAGCCCACCAGGCTGCCCGCCAGGCTCGCGGGCTGCCTGCTAGGTTAAAACATCGCTCTCACTCACGGAGAAGAGGAGGAACGTTAGCGTTAGCTCCGAGTGTTAGCATTAGCCGGGATCCGAGTCGGCTAGAGCCCGCCAGGCTCCCCGCCTGGCTCGCGGGCTGCCTCCTAGTCTAAAACACCGCTCTTACTCACGGAGAAGAGGAGGAACGTTAGCGTTAGCTCCCGGTGTTAGCACTAGCCAGGTCGGCTAGGTCAGCTAACTTTAAAGTTAAAGAAGCAACAGACAGCATTTTTGCCTACATATATATCATTATGAAAATAATGTGGGTTGCACAGGGTAGTATACACAGTAAAATCAGACAGTCAGCATTTACATAGGTTACTTAGTGGCTTTGCAATTTTTGCAATAAGCTTCTGCCACCAGGGACGAATTTTCGCGGAAGAAATCTGCTTTACGGCAGGAAATGCGTCATGTATTGCCAAACTGGTCGGTCAGCCAATCAGGGACTGGAGCTGGTCCTTATGAGGAACTGGCCGGGGCATGAGATTGTTGAGACAGGAGCACAATGGCAGATGGACAAAGTTTGGAAATAAGTGAAAAATGGCCTCCCAAAAGAAAATGAGCTAATCTGTCTGAGGAGGTGAGGATGCACAAAAAGGAGAGTGATAAAAGAAGAGGAAAAACAAGAGTAAACCTCAGTCAGGCATTCAAGAGATGGAGGGAGCTCCGTGACCAAAGAGGCTTCAAAACCGATGTCCAGCTTTCTTTCTTTCTAATGGATCAGTAAGTAACACGGCTAAATGTTAGCTAGACCAGAGAGGACTGTACTGTACTGGCTGCTAGTTCATTCCTAGCTGGCCAGCATCGCAAATCGCCGCAACCAGGGACCGGGTAGCGAGTGTTGGTCGGCTGACATCCTCGTAGCCTTTCTACGGCAGCCCTCGGACAGTGATACCCCCCACCCCCCCGCCGCTGCCGCCGCAGCTACTGGGCACCCAGCCTCTCCGACCGGGAGAAGTGGAGTAAAATCCTGTCCTCTGTTCCCGTTTGTCTGGTGAACACCTCTCCTCTGTCAATACACTCTGCCAGCAGTTTAATAATATTGATGCCAGTTGTAACATTTGAATCTTTTAGTAGTAAGCCATGTTCTAAGCGGGATAATGTATAGTGAGCCGGTGACTGTTGAAAAATAACTCCGCTGTGCGTCGGGGTTCCATTCCCCTGTCGGGAGTTATTTTTCAACAGTCACCGGCTCACTATACTTTATCCCTTACGTGTCTACTGTTGTTTGTACTGATACTGTGCATATTGGTATAATTTACTGTGAGCTGTTTGTACTGGTACTGTGCATTCTGGTATAATTATTTGCATTACTATTTGTTTTTTCTTCAGATAATTCTGATAATTGTTGCTCGGTCTCTTTACTCATTTATTTAGTATAGTGTCCACACACCTTCTCATTCTATGTATACATAGAGGTATACTGGGGGCTTTACAGCCTACATTTTATTGATTATCTCTGATCCCCACGATCAATTTTGTCTTTGCAACAGTGCGAGCAACACTACTGACGCTAGGTGGCGCCAAGCTAAAAAAACCCTGAATCCTATCTGTTGCCTCTTTAATACATTGTGCTGTTAATTCAAACTCAACACTTCCTCTGTTTGTTTAAAACCCATTATGATTTTGGTTGAGAGAATCCCTTCTTATTATTAAAAAGGCTTTTATTGTGAAACATTTGCAGGAACTTGTTGTGGAGGATTCAGTGACTTGCATAGTTTGCATGCATTACTTCAAATGTAGCACCTGTAATCTGGTGGCACTTTCTTACGTAAATACAATAACAGTTCAGCTGCGACATAAACAGCCATAATGACTGAAATAATAATGATAGTAGTACTAATAAAAAATAGGACAAGAATAATCTGGTGAAGTCACACGTCATGAAAGATGACCTGTGATGACTGGTCGTGGACAAACGTGTAGTCTGTCATGTCAGTTGGCCAAGTCACAGCAACATTCCAGAATTGCCTCAGTCATAGTTACCTACCAGCTGATCAATTTGTGTTTTCAACATTATTACTGTAAGTAGTCCTACATATTTACAAAATGCTAACTAAAATTAGACTAAAAAATTATCCTGGATGGGGGGTAGAGATCTTCATATGATTGAAAACAAGATCCACCATGTTTCCTTTCTTGAAATTTCCTGTCAGTTGCAGTGTCATGCACTTGCTCCAGAGGTTTCCATTCTCCAAACTTGAGTCATCAGGCTCCTGGGTGACAGGGAAGGCTGAGACCATTACACACATGGAGAAAATGAGGAATATTATCATACATACAGAGCACATGTATGTTCAGTGCTTATGGGATATTACATAGATCCCATTCCAATTCCTGGCTCCCATGGCTGTTCGCCTTCTTGGCTGCCCAGAGCACCAGTCCGCCTTATTAATCCCAACCAAGGAGTCCATTTTAGTCAGTCATCTCTCTTCCTTTACACTGCCATCACCCTCCCTCTCTATTCGCAGGCATAGCCAGGGTTAACATGCTAATTCCATTTTATGAGCTCTGACTGAGCCCACTCTCCAACACTTACATCTGTTCAACAATTATTAGACCATTTTTTGCTATAAAAAATTCAACACCCCCGAGTGTCACACGGGCAAAACCTGAAAATTTATGCAGTGAATAGAATGGTTAATTTCTCAAAGGGAAAAAGGAATGGGCTAAAAACAGAGATTTGCTTTGAGATTCTGCATTTAAATGAGCCATATCTGGATGACTTGGCTTGGCTGGGTAAAGCATTGGACAAAGAAACCCATTTGTACCTACGAAAGGAAAATACTCTTCAGATACCGAAGATCACACTGAAATCCTGAGATATAAAAGCATCTGGGCTATCTGTGCTATCTGACTAAATAATACTAATATAAATACTGCACTTCCTTGTATTATTTCTTTCTTATTATAATTTCTGTCTTATATTATTTCTGTTAATAAGTGGTTACAGTCCAAACTGTCAAACCAAAAACAGACACCTGATAACAAACAGCAAACACCAGATACTAGCTGGTGAACATACTAGAGCATTTAGCAGCAAAAGAAACATATTTTGAACTACTGAATGTTTTATTCATCAGGGTTGCTTTGTGTTTGCTGGATGCGTGAACAATTGTTTGCCCACACCTCATGTCAGTTTTTTGTAAGGCCATATATGTGGATGAGTGGCCCAATAAACGAAAAAAAAAATTACACAGCTGTAGGTAATAGTGCCTAAGTATTAGCATCCCAGGTCATCACATATCACTGCTTTGTCAGTGGACTTTCACATCTACGTATTACATGCCAGGTATCCTCCCGTGTTTGCTGTTGACATTCCAAGATGCTGCAACCAACGACAGGACAAAGGGCTGGGTGATATGGACAAAAATTCATACTTCATGCTGCACGACATGTAAATGAAGAATAATACTAAATAAATAGCAGGGCTGTACAATAACTTTTTGCACATAGCACTGGAGCTACAGAGGTTTAAAGGTTTGCAGAGTAAACTATAACATGAGTGTAAAAGTATTAAGTATGCCTGTAGCAACTCATAATGTAATAATGGCTCATAATTTAATAACGGCTCATAATGTAATAATTTAAATGTAATAAAAGTTCATAATGTAATAATTGGCTCATAATGTAATAAAATCTTGAGCGCATAACGTAATAACAGCTTTGCGCATAACGTAATAATGTAATAACTTATTACATTATGAGCCGTACTGACGCCACTCAATATAATAACAGCTCATGATGTAATAATGGCTCATATTGTGAGAAAAGTGTTGCATTATCATTTTAACCTCTGCCATTCCTGCAGGGGTGGAAGGAAATGCTTTCACCTCTGTGTTTCTCTGTCTGTCTGTCAGCAAGATCACACAATTTCTGCAAAACATGGAGCAATGGCCAACTGCATTCATCCTAAGGGTATGTGCGCAAGAAAAAGGTCCACCATTGGATTTCACGTCCTGGCTGGAGGTTACGCGCAAAGGACAGACACCCTCCAAGGAGGGCATCAGCTACGGGTGATGTGTGCATGGACATTGAGAGGAGGGCCCTGTCCTTTGTACGTAACCTTGAAATCTACAGGGACAACAGTATGCCTTGGATGGTCACATCCTCTATTGGCTGCCATCCAAGTTGAGAACTGTCCCTCAGCTGAAAATACTGACCTTCCTTTATTGCCTTGTCATGTTTATGAACAGTAATTACATGGTCCATGAGGAGCTTGTGATGGAGCGGCCAGTCCTGCAGGTGAGGCTGCAGCTCTCCAACCTGCAGTCTGGCTTCACACTTTCCAATGTAAGAAACGTCACTATCTATAAGCTGACTGATGACATCCCCTACAGGATGGCATCAAGACCATAGGTGCCAAAGCAGGTTGGCAGCCAGAAGCAGCTGTTTGAGGATTTGCAAGTGGTGGACAAGGTGGAGGAGCCTCCACCCACGCCTCTAACCCACAGTAAATGTTTGCCTGTCAGCACAAGGAGTTTTTGGACAGCAGAGGAGGAGGGGTTTGGAAGGGGGGGCCTTGGCTATGGCAAAGGTTTCACAGTGTGTGAAAAAAAAAATGCCTGGCTGCTAGATTGCCACCAAGAGACCTCAGCGCTAAAGCTAAAACGTGAATATTGGCAGGTTCACATTAAAAAACACACACACACACACACACACATAGAAAAAAAACTGAAGTTTTGTGTCTTTCTGAAAAAAGAGACTTTTGCCAGGAAAAGCACAATGTGCTGGCCTTTTCTTTGGTCTCTCTTTTGCCTCCACATGAACTCTTGACGTGGAGTGTTGTGTGTTTTTGTGATATCAGTCATTCTCTAGAGTGACTGGGATCAATCAATCAATCAATCAATCAATTTTATTTATAAAGCCCAATATCACAAATCACAATTTGCCTCACAGGGCTTTACAGCATACAACATCCCTCTGTCCTTTGGACCCTCGCAGCGGATCAGGAAAAACTCCCCAAAAAAACCCTTTAATGGGGAAAAAAAACGGTAGAAACCTCAGGAAGAGCAACTGAGGAGGGATCCCTCTTCCAGGACGGACAGACGTGCAATAGATGTCGTACAGAACAGATCAACACAATAAATTAACAGTAATCCGTATGACACAATGAGACAGAAAGAGAGACAGAGAGAGATGCAGGACAGACGGTAATGACAGTAGCTTACAACAACATTAATGAAAGTAATAATATTAAAATTAATAATAATATATTAATATCTGATAGTATACATATTTGACAATAATCGTATGTGTATAATAACAGTAGAAGTATGACTAATGATCACAGCAGCAGCAGGAGGCATCTGGCAGGACCACGGCAGCAGCACAACCACACATGTCACGCTGTCCAGGCACCGCTGCAATACGAGTTAACCTGAGAGACAGTGGAGCACAAAGAAGGAGAAGAAGCCGAGTTAGTGACATCCAGAATGGCCAAGTTAGCAAGATGCAGTAATAGGACACGATATATATATATGTATATATATATATATATATATAGAGAGAGAGAGAGAGAGAGAGAGAGAGAGAGAGAAGGTGCCCAGTATATTATCCCATTCTGTAGAACCACTGTTGCAAAATTTTCATTTATGTATCAAGGTGTTGTGCTGTGGAACAGGTTAAAACATCTAAGTGAAACATGCTCAACATTATCTGCATTTAAAAGAAAGCTGAAACAAAGTTTATAGATTTTTAACACATTTGTGTTTTTCTCTTTAGTTTTATTTCATTCAAATATATCTTTGGGCTATTTAAATTTATTCTGAGGTATCATTTATTCCGTTTGTGTGTGTGTGTGAGTATGTGAGTGTGTGCGTGTGTCTAAGCACAGACGTAAGCCTATGTACGAAGCTTATATAGTTTTGTAATTGTTGTTTTTTTTAGGAGGGGGGCGGCGCTTGTAAGCCCACTCGGGTTTTTATGACCTCTCCTGCACATTTTGTCTTATATTTTCTTTTTTTCTTATAAGTTCAAACAATAAACAAACAAACAAACAAACAAACAAATTGTAGGGGGTCCTCCAGCAGACTAGGCCTAAGTCAGCCTAACTAGGGGCTAGTACAAGGCAAGCCTGAGCCAGCCCTAACTATAAGCTTTATCAAAGAGGAAAGTCTTAAGTCTAGTCTTAAATGTGAAGACGGTGTCTGCCTCCCGGACCACAACAGGAAGATGATTCCACAGGAGAGGAGCCTGATAGCTGAAGGCTCTGGCTCCTGATCTACTTTTGGAGACTTTAGGGACCATGAGTAACCCTGCGTTCTCAGAGCGCAGTGTTCTGGTGGGATAATATGGCACTATGAGCTCTCTAAGATATGACGGAGCTTGACCATTTAGAGCTTTATAAGTTATCAGACTAAAGAGTTTCATATGATTGGGGTCAACAGTGTTGTTTCAGGAAAGTAGCTGTCCTAGGTAAAGGCCATTACACACTGAGTTGTATTTTTCCCATTCGTTTTAGTCTGTAATTAAAGTTTTTGGAACAGGTTTGATTTTTGGTGTTACTTTGCATCGGTCAAAAGTTTAGAGATTTGCTTGACCAAGAAAAGTGCAGCGGTGGGACACATTCACAAGAGGAGAACGGGGTGCACAGTATAATTTCATAACTTCAATAGCTTACTTTTAACAGGTCAGATGGTAATATTCAGGTGAATGATGATGATGAGAAGGAGGATGTAATAAAGAATGAGAACCACACACAGACAGAGAGCGAGTGACAGTGAGGAGACAGAGAGGATACCTCAGCCCCTTCAGGTAAATGCGAGACACGGGCAGAGAGACCAACAGCCATGGAGGTACTTCTAAAGGAGAGACGAGCCCAAAACTTTCGTCCCTCATTTCATAACTAGAATAGTTCAATTTCAGCAGGTCAGATAGTAATATTCAGATCAATGATGATGAGGAGGAGAACGATTTGGACAAAGAAGGAGGACAGCTCAACCCCTTCAGGCAGCTGCAGTGCCAAATGCAAGACACAGGGAGGGTGACAGCTGGATAGATAAATTCAGTGGAGAAAAGCAAGGAAAGAAACGTGTCTCTTCATTTCGTCATGTATTGCAAATTTTTGCAATAAAACACATCAAGAATCAGTGTGCAAGGTTTCTGTGCTATAAGATTATTCCGGATGACAGATTGTTCACATT
The DNA here is from genome assembly GCF_011397635.1 of Epinephelus fuscoguttatus. Lineage (NCBI taxonomy): Eukaryota > Metazoa > Chordata > Actinopteri > Perciformes > Serranidae > Epinephelus > Epinephelus fuscoguttatus. The sequence goes on along the minus strand of NC_064765.1, from coordinate 39,412,851 downwards.
AAAAACTCATCCATTAAAGGTTTTTTGGGGGGAGTTTTTCCTTATCTGCTGCGAGGGTCTTAAGGACAGAGGGATGTCGTATGCTGTAAAACCCTCTGAGGCAAATTGTGATTTGTCATATTGGGCTTTATAAATAAAACTGATTGATTGATTGGTTGATCTGAAAAAAAAAAAAACAGTGTGCCATTACTCCTGTTTGGTAAGGCAGGAGTATGTTTATTTTTAATTTCTTTTTGGTTCGTTTTTTCATTTTTTTTCAACTTCTTATTTACATTTGATTTGTATTTGCCTTCATTTTTCTTGTCTATCAGTTACACTACCCCTGTGAACTCACATGGGGGTTCTGTGTAAAATAAAGTAAAACATTGAAAGGAAATCACCGTAATAAAATACAAACAACAAAACTTAAAATAATTTCAACTGAAATTTCTCATTTCAACAAAAGTAGAAAAATGATATAATAAAAAAAATAAAGTCCATTAGAGGGAGGAATTCATCCTCCACCTCCAACTCTTGTGAGTAAATGTATCTATATATCTAATCATTAGGGTGGAGATGGGACTCATTTTTCATCTTTTAACCACATAGCTAGTTTCACATCTATCAACTATATTTAGACTGTGAGTTGTTTTTTTGTAGTAGTAGTGTATTGTGTTCAGAAACAATATGACAATCACAACGTAATGCTGAAAAGTGACATTAAGAACACATTTGATGGGCGCTAACTGCACTAGTGTCCACTGAAAGTTTAATAGATAAATCCAAGAATTCACATTTACACACAACTGAAATGGCATTGTGTTTTCAATCAAGTTTTGTTCTGTATCTAGGTAACACATCTCTAAATGACACGTGCTAACCAGCAGCTGTCCACCCCTCCATCTGTGGAGAGAGATGACGTGTTGTAGCCTGAGTTTCAGCACTTTTCACCAGGGCGCTGGAAGCCCTGCCTGAGCAGCCTTATTAACATATACCACCATGTGAAAAATGTGTGAAATAATGTGAAAGAAAATGTAAAGGCAATACCCCGCCTAATGCAATTGCTGGGCCTTAATTGATGAATCTACTTTGTCATGTCCATGCAGGAAGACTAGTGGAGGAGCCACCATGACAGATATCTTTAATAAAGTTGCTCTTCACGTGTCAGGATATATGATCATAATTGCCTGCCCAGGAATCATTTTCAAATCAGTATCTCCTGTGTAAGACGGGAGGAAGTGAAGACCTCCAGTGTGCAGCTGGACAAGGAGAAATGGCTGGATCACACATTTAAGCTGTAATCAATTAAATTCTAAATTAGACATGATAGAGTCCTAATTACAAGTAACAGAAATAGAGATAATCAAATACTTACTTATTAGGCACGCTAAGCTTGGCATAAATATACATTTCCAGAAACCATTGTACTTTTTCAGATGTAATGAAATTACAGTCCCACTGGTGCCTTATCATCAGTATTAATAGATGGCACACCTTACGGCTTGTTGGAACTTATGTGTGGGGATAATGATAGCGGTGAGAAAGGAGATGATGAATATCTGCCCAAGGCCTAATGGGGGCTTTATTCAGATGAGGGCCAAGGAGCCGGGCGGCCACCTTGTGCCATCACCCCCACCAGAAAAGTATCACTCCCCCAATCCTTTTGACCCCCCCCCCCCACTTCCACCATACCTCCTCAACTTGACAGGCTGGAGGGATGACCCTGAGAATCACATTATGTATATTTCTTTAGCGGTCGCTACACATTTGCATGTAGAAGACAGTTAAAATAAGGCCATAAATCAGCGGGCAAACATATAAATGGATTTGTGGTGAGATTGACACCCCCAGCGAGTCTCCTGAGCAAATATTTCAAGCCTTCGTCATTGCCGGGCTTGGAGATATCGGCTGTCATTAACTAGCCCGGGCCTCTCTGACCACTCGGCTTGTATATTCGCTTCATTACACGGCTGGGGGGATGACTGCACGACTGGCTGCCCCCAATAAATCTACCTGCACATTCTGATACGTGCTTTGTTATCAGGGGAGAAGCACTTAAAGTCGAAGCTTTATCTTATTTCCTCAATAGGTTGTTTGTCTAATGCAAAGCAAGCAACATTGTTGCCTGAAACAGTCTTTGTCCAACATGGGTGTCTGTGAATACCAAAGCCTAATGCTATATTAGGCAGTAGGAGATGTAATGGGCAGTTTACTGTTTTATGTTTACATTATGGTCATCATCATCAGGAAATGAGAGCAGGGCTAGATCACTGAATTTTATAGTCTCAAGCCCAATGCAAGTGCAGAAAATTTCCCTGCAGTCACAGTCTTGAAGACTGTACATGAAGACTGGAGAGCCCACTGTCCAAATCCATAGCAAGTCGAGCACATCATCCACTGACATTGTGTGGACTGCTATGAAGCTTGCTGCAGTTGCTGAAGTTGAAGCAGTTGCTTTTGGCATCATAAAAAGCTATGAGCGAGTTTACATTGTAGTTAGTTGAAAGTCTGTTGAGACTCATACAGATGCTGTAGTTTAAATAAAAAGTTGAGTTCATTCGAAAGAATAATACCTCTGGCATAGCAATGAGACAAAAACAAAACTCACATAAAATTCAAATGCAGTATTGTGACTTTTGATGGTGTGAGGCATATCATTAGCTACTGTATCAGCAGCCGCAGTGTGAAACCTTCAAAAATCCATGTCGGTCAAATTCTTGTAAGAGCATTAATATGGCTTGTTGTTCTCCCAGTCACACAGATGCCTCTTTGTCATCATGCAGCCGTCCACATGTCACTGCGGTCCAACACAGACTACTCAAGTCATCGCAGAGCATCAACCAGCAAGGCCCAGATGTTCTCTAGCAGCTGACTGAGGGAAAGCATGGCATGTCCAGTCAAAGAGGCAGCATCTTCCATGTTGGCCAACACCTGCCTTTACAGCTGCTCCGCCTCAGGTTCCATTTCACTGCATCCACACGGCTACAATGAAGAGGAAAACATCTTGATAGAAGTTGTGGGAAGCCAACCTCCACTGGTGAAATTGTCAGGCTCACATATGGCTCTGGCAGGAGACAAGGAGAAGACTTGTATGTGGTGGAGTTGCCGGGTGCTGTTATAGCCTGATGGCAATTGTGGAGATGGCTGCTATTGACAAATGGATAGATATGGTACACTTGGCAAGCAATCATCCAACTGTTGGTGGTTTCTAAATATGGTCAAATTTACATTTGGAACTGGAAGAAGGGGATTGCACGTTCATTTTAATCATTTACTAGCTACTCACTTCTATGTTTAATATCACAATTGAGCTGTGAACACTATCTTGGCTTCTTTTTGTGTGATCTGAGTCTTGTACTTTCCAGGCTGATGTGCAGTCTGGTGGTAAATACCATAGTTATTCTAATATCTCCATAAAAAGTTTATGCTCAGTGAGCTGTTTCTTGACACAGGTTAACCAAAAGTTCTCCTCAAAATCTCCAAACCAAATGGAGGGTGTAAAGGATTTTAACTGCACAGATAACAGAATAAGAACTGCCCAATGTGGGGGAAAGAAGAGCCTCCAATTACCACACTGCAAAGTCCCACATTTGGGCTGTATGTTTAAGGGGATTCTGTCTGACTGTTTAGGCAATGTGCAAATGCCTGGGTAGTGCCTGATACATTTCATCAAGCTCAAGTAATCTACTTTTACACACACTTTGGCTGTATGCAACACACCATAAAAAATGTATATCAATCACCAGAAATATCTGCAAAGAGTGTGCTGTTTGTAACAGTTTTTAAAACTAATACACATACTTTATCAAAAATCAATGTTTTTTTTTTCCTTTTCCTTTTTTTCTTTCTAACAGACCACATAGTTTTTTTTTTGTTTTGTTTTGTTTTTTTTTTTTAAATTTAGGCCTCAACCAAACAGTTGAGAAGTCACTTCATGGCAATTGTAAAACAGAGAAAAAAATAAATAAAATTGCAAACCTAAATACTGTTACAATGCCTGTAATATATTAGTATACCAACATATGTCAATTTGTGAACATAGAATTGGTAGTATTACCAATACTACTATTATTTCATGTATTAATTCTAGATATTTTCCATTGAGTACTTTGAAAACATCTTAGAATTGGAGAAAAATCACACTGATAATTCTTTTCATCAAATATATAATGGAATAACACTAAAAATATGGTATTAACAACAGTCAACATTCACCCTTTTTTATTATTTTATTAAAAAAAATGTATCTTGTTTACATATAACACAACAGAAAAGCACATATCGACATAGAAACATAAGAAACAGCATCAGATGTCCACAATCCTTCCATCTCGCAACCCCACACACACACACACACACACACACACACACACACACACTCTCTCGCCATTTGCACTATTGCGCTACTAATATTGCACTCCCCCATTTAATCATTAGGTCTACTTCTATTGCACAAATTAATTCATTGGAGTCCTTTCTATTGCATTTCCCTGTACTATGAGTTTTATTGCACAATCCCTTTACAATCTCTCACTTACACACACGCACACGCACACACACTATCTTGCATTATTTAACAGTTTGATAGAGGTAGGTATAAACGACAGTTTGTATCTATTCAACTTACAGTTTGGTATCCTGTACCTTTTGCCTGAGGGCAACAACTCATATTCGCTGTGAAGGATGTGGTTTGGGTCACCAGCAATTTTGCGGCCTTGTCTCCGCACCGTCTCCTCAAATATCTCCTGGAGAGAGGATGGAGGTGGCATGCCGATAATTTTTCCTGCTCATCCAATCCAATTCTGGAGTTGTGCTTTCAATTTAACAGGCAAGTTACCAAACCAAGTAACCTGCCTGTTAAATGTGGTTGTATTGTATTATTTATACATTTACCATAAAAGGACAATTCAACCACTTGGTTATATATATATATATATATATATATATATATATATATAGATATAGATATAGATACATATATATTATAATATGTTTTAGCAGTAACAAAGTGGTACAACACTTTGTTACCAATGGTTACTGTCATGTCATGTCATTACAGACTATATTATAGAAGGGTGCCAGTGCTTGCCACATCTGGGTCATGCCTTACTGTGAGTTATTTTGTTCAGTGTGTGTTTCCATTAATACATCTACAATGTCTACAATATCCCGTTCTGCTTTTGCATCCTAAGGCTGCCTGAAGGCAGCAGAGACAAGGAGCTGGCCTCTGATTTGTCTTTTCCTCATCCTGGTGATCGGCACATCTCAGTGATGTTAGTATATGTTGGATGTGTTTTCATTCACATCCCCTGCAACTGCAGACCAATGCCGGCACACAGTCTTGTTCTTATGCATAGCTCTCTCTCCAGTGCTGTTGTAGCTGACTGACACACCGAGAACTAGCAGGTGGGTCTTCCAGTTCCGGTGTATTCATTTGTGCTTGTCAAAGTGACTGACTCACATGTCATTTCATTTGTTGTGCTAATCCCAACATTTGTTTATTTTGTTTCATATCATAGGCCCACAAATATTTTATAATTATCAGACTTTGATCCTCTGCCCCTGGCACCTACCCCCTCTAGACATACAAAAGGCAGAAAATGAGAAGATACATGGCAAAATAAATAAATTATAATACCAATAATGAATGAGTAATTAAGTAAGTAAAGTAATAAGTAAGTTAATAGAAGAGAATAAGAAAAAAAAAAAAAAAAAAAGGACAAAAACAGGTGAACATCTCATGCGTAGGTATATTGTTGTAATTCTCATCTCAGTCCAAAGAGATCTGGCAATTTGTGCTGTTAACATAAGACAAGAATGAGTTCCAAGTCCTATCAAATGAAGCAGTCTTTCCAGACAGGGTCTGTCTGATCTTCTCCAGCTTGAGAAAATAAAGCACCTCTTTGACCCAATGCGTGTAGGTGGGCGGGACTGTGGATTTCCATCTCAACAATATTAACCTCCTGGCCAGCAGGGTTGTAAATGCAATTAAGTCCTTTTTAACAGGAGAAAGAGCGAAAGGAAGAGGCCACACACCAAACAGAGCAGTCAGGGCATTAGGGATGATATCTTTCCCAATTACCTTAGATAACGTAACAAAAATTTCTGACCAAAATCTATTCAATGAGGGGCAGCTCCAGAACATGTGTACGTAACTTGCTGTGTTTTGTTTGCATCGGTCACACAAAGAAGACACTGTATTAAACATTTTTGCAAGCCGAGCTTTGGTATAGTGAGCTCGATGCAGGATTCGACATTGCATAAAACTGTGTCTAGCACAAATGGAAGACTTATGCACTCTCCTCTGGATTTCTACCCACTCCTCATCTAAAATTGTCATATCTAAATCTGTCTCCCAAATCTTTTTAAGAGTAGCGGAGGGACCCGGACAGAGGTCATAAATATCTGCATATATTTTCGAGATCGCCCCCCTCAATGAAACGAGAGGGCTCAGGAACACCTCAATATTTGAAGGATTAGGGAGAGCCGGAAATTCTGGGAATGCGGTACGAGCCCAGTTATGGGCTTGAAGGTACCTAAAAAATTGTCCCTTAGGGAGCGAAAATTTATCAGCTAGTTGTTGAAAAGATGCAAAAATGGCGTCAACATACATGTCTCTAATGGTTTTTATGCCCAACCTGGCCCACCTGGCAAAGGTATCATCCAATAAAGATGGAGGGAAGTTGTGGTTAGCTGATAGAGGCGCCCCAGCAGAGAGTGTATGTAGACCAAAATGGCGTCTAAACTGAACCCAAGTTTTAAGACAGGAAGCTACAATCACATTTTTAGTATAACCAGAGGTAGAGGATTGAAGGGGTGAGTATAATAAGGCTTTCAAAGATACCGGATGAGCAGACGTCGCCTCCATAATCAGCCATGACGGAAGAACCTCAATGTCTTCACACCGAACCCAATAATTCAAGTTTCTTACAGTTGTCACCCAGTGATAGTACAGAAAGTTCGGTAATGCCATTCCGCCTGACGCTTTGGGCCTTTGTAATACTTGGCGGCTCAGCCTGGGAGTCTTTTTGTTCCAGATAAAATCCAGGAGAAGACTGTCCACTTTACGAAAAAATGAGAGAGGGAGAAAAATTGGAATGCACTGAAATAAATAGAGAAAACGCGGAAAAATATTCATTTTGACTGTATTAATCCTAGCAGCGACAGAGAGATTTAGGAGAGACCAACGTTCAAAGTCAGATTTAATTTGCGTAAGTAGAGAGAGAAAGTTTTTCTTATACAGATTAGTCAATGTGTCAGCTATATACACTCCAAGATAGACAAAGCCAGAGTCGGCGACCTTAAATGGAAATTGTTTAAGAGGGTACTCTTTTGCTTCCTTGTTAACAGCGAATATTTCACTTTTGTTAAGGTTCAGCTTATACCCCTAAACTTTACTAAAAGCGTCTAGAACTGAAAGGGCTGCGGGAATGGAACGCGCTATATTGGACAGAAGCAGCAAAAGATCATTCGCGTACAAGGCAACTCTCAACTCTACCCCATATCTCGTTATACCCCGGATATCAGGATTGGATCGTAAAGCAATTGACAAAGGCTCCATCACAAGAGCAAATAAGAGGGGGCTTAATGGGCATCCCTGTCTTGTAGAGCGGAATAATTGAAAATATTCAGAGTTTGTGCCGTTTGTTCTAACAGAGGCAAGTGGAGATGCGTATAATAATCTGACCCATGAGACAAATTTTTCCCCAAAGCCAAATTTTCCCAGAATAAAAAACAAATACTCCCACTCCACTCTATCAAACGCCTTCTCCGCGTCCAGCGCGACCAAGGCTTCAGGCAGGGTGGATGAAGAAGGGTTATAGACCGCATTAAATACGCCCCTTAGATTGAAAAAGGAGTGCCGGTTACGAATAAACCCTGTTTGGTCCAAAGATACAATCGTGGGAAGAACAGTTTCTAATCGCCTGGCAAGCACTTTGGACAGTAATTTAAAATCGACATTGAGTAAACTAATAGGTCGGTATGAACCACATTGTAGGGGGTTCTTACCCTTCTTTAAGAGCAGCGAGATGCAGGCCTGATTTAATGTACGAGGAAGTATACCCAAATTGAAAGACTCAGTAAACATCTCTAGCAGGTGTGGGGCCAGTTGCTTCCAGAACAATTTATAAAAATCAGCTGGAAAGCCGTCTGGGCCAGGGCTTTTACCATTTTGAAGGGACTTAACTGCTTCTGCAAGTTCACTTGCTGTCACAGGGTGTTCCAAATCCTTTGCCAAATTCTGATCTAAAGTAGGAGTGTCAATTTTATCGAAGAAGGAGAGCAGGTCTGGAGGGGTATACGAAAAATCTGATGAATACAACAATTTATAAAAGTCCATGAAAGTGTTATTAATTTCTGCAGGGTCTGATGTGATTCCTGTACCAGTGTCGATTCGGGGGATCAAGTGAGAATCAGAAATTTGTCGCAACCGATGGGCCAGAAGTTTGCTAGTTTTATCTCCTTGTTCGAAGAATCGTGATCTTGAACGAAGTAAAAGCTCAGTTGTGAACTGTGACATGATGAGATCATATTCTGCTTGCAAGGACATTCGCTCTTTATAGGTTTCTGGCCGTTTGGATGTAGCATATAAAGAATCTAAAAGTGCAATACGCTGAGATAACTTAGCTAATTTTTCTCTCATAGATTTTTTCTGGTAAGTCGTGTAAGAAATAATCTCCCCTCTTATGAAGACTTTCATTGTCTCCCACAACACGGAGGGTGTCACATCTGGAGTTTTATTAATTTGAAAGAAGAAATCAATCCGTTCGCTGACAAAATTAACAAAGTTGTTATCCAACAGTAAATGCATGTCTAAGCGCCATGGTGGTCTTGTATTATTAAACTTCTGAAAGAAAATATTCATGGATACGGAGGCATGGTCTGATACCACGATCGCATCATATTTGCAGTTAGAAATACAAGTGAGTAACCTGCTGGACACTAAAAAAAAGTCAATACGGGTATACGTAGAGTGAACATGTGAGAAGAACGAGTACGATCTTTTCCCTGGATTAAAGAAGCGCCATGGATCCACAATATTAAACTCTCTCATAAAGGCTTCAACCACTTTGGCCGATTTGGATTGAGCAGCTGTGGTAAGAGCGGAGCGATCTAAGGAGGAATTTATCCAACAGTTAAAGTCCCCCCCCAAAATTAATTCATATGTCGACAGATCCGGTATCTTTGAAAAAACCTGTTTGAAAAAGGACTCATCGTCCCAATTAGGGGCATACACGTTTGCAAGAGCTACCTTCACATCAAAAATATACCCTAAAACAATTACAAATCTACCAGCAGGGTCAGAAATTGTTTGGACATGAATAAAAGGAATATCCCTATGTAAAAGAATAGCTACCCCCCTTGATTTACTGGAAAAAGAGGAAGAGTAAATGTTCCCAACCCAGCTCTTTTTCAACCGTATGTCATCCACACCTCTCAAGTGGGTTTCCTGCAGGTAAATTATATGGGCGCCAAGGTGGCGCAAGTAATGTAAAACCTTGCTTCGCTTAATTGGGTTATTTAGGCCTTTGCAATTCAGACTGACAAATTTAACCTCTCCACCTCCACCAGGAGGTGATCTCTTAGACTGCGCCATCAAAAGTCAGAAGTATAACACAAGTAGAGAGAATGAGAAAGCTAAATATAAGTCTATCAACAAAGTAAACATACAGGTAATACAAATCTGGAAGTGAAGGGTAGGTGCTAACTTCCCCTCCCCATGAACTAAACGAACAAACAACCCCCCCAGCTCAGAACAGAGCACCCTCCCTTTATCCCCTCTTAGCAGAAGCATCCACATGGTGACGCGTGCTACGCCCTCCCTCTCTGAAACGAAACCTGTCGTTACCTGAAGTGTAACCATACTTCTAAACGACCATAGGGGATGTTAAATTGAGCTGTCCCGTAGAAACAAAAGGATCAAGAAACACAAAAAGGTGCCATTAAGTTAAATATAAAAATAAATAACTCCAGATAAAAGTGGAGCCAACTTCAGTGCAGTGATGTCATTCGGATAAGTACATAAGAAAAAACAGCACGTATATGCCCTAAAATGAAGACTCATTTATAATCAAAAATAAAGTCAGAACCTGTGTTGTATCTGAAAACAAGGATATCAGCCGCCCAGCACTCAGCCGGTGTTGAATGCAACAAGAGTAGAAGCAGTCATGAGTTGCTTTAAGGAAACAGTCATAAATCAAAGCAGCGCCCGTCAGCTGGAAAGATAGTCACCTTATGGATCCGAGTTCTTCTTCAGTCTCTTGCCAACAAACTCCAAGGCCTTGTCCGGGTCCTCAAATTTGTGGGTCTGGCCACTTGACAGGGTGATGTACAAAGTAGCAGGATACCGGAGGCCAAACTTAACATCGCCACAGGCGTGGAGCTCCTTTTTCACCTGGATAAAGGCTGCCCTCCGCTTAGCCACCACCGGAGTGAAGTCGGGGAAAATAAACACCCTTTTCCCGTTGTGCAGCAGGGGGGAAGCCTCACCAGCCCGGCGCAGCAAAGCATTCCTGGTTTGAAACAGTGTCACCCTGATGACCATCGGACGCGGCGAGTCGCCCTCCTTTGGTTTAGCTCGTAGTGTGCGGTGGGCCCTGTCAAGGCCGGGTTTCTCCTCCAAACTCAACAAATCCTTTAGGAATTCAGCCATGAACTCCGTGGGGCGAGGTCCTTCGGTGCCCTCGGGCAGGCCGACAACTCTGATATTATTCCATCTAGAGCGAGCCTCCAGATCTTCACACTTGTTGCTCAGCGTCTCCACCGTAGCCGCTAGCTTAGCCACGTTAGCATGCATGCTAGTTAACTTATCACTATGCTCACTAGCCGAATGCTCTAGAGCGCTAATAGTCTCACTTTGCGAGTCAACTCTGTCCTTTAGCGGTTTCAAAGCAGACGCCACTTCTTTCTTAACTGATGCCGATATGATTGCTTCAAAATCCGAGACAATTTCAGTCCGTAGGTCATCCATCATCACTTTAATACTGCGTAGCATCTCATCGTTGGCGTCCGATGTCACCGGGGAGTCAGGTTGCGGCTTACTCCGGCCGGACTTAGCAGACTCGTTTTTCGCTCTGGAGGTTGACATTTGTCCCGAAACGGCACTGAGAATGAGATATAACAAATTCTTGTGCGAATGCGTAGACGTTGCAGACGACGGACAGACTTGATGTCGCGGTTAAAGTATTTTAAAAGCACAATCCCGAGGAGCCTCCGTGAAACACTACCTACATCGTGCGCTTCCGGCGGAAGCCCCCTTGATATTGGGCTTTATAAATAAAACTGGAAATTGAATTGAATCATCAGCCCGTGGAGGTCTGCTCGCAATAGTACAATATTCGGACACTGCGGCTTGGACCTCCCGGATTATGATGATCATTATTACTGCGATTAGATCATTCTGATTAATGACTGACCATCAAGACGTGTTTCTGATAAATATTTTAATGTGCACAATAATAACCTTTCACATTGTAATCATATTTTTATTTGTTATCTTTGCATATGTGTGGCTGCTCCGTGTGTGTCTGAGCAGAGTGCATGCGTGTTGTGCACCAGCCTATAGACGCACATTACGAACTTGTTTAACAGCGAAATACTGCGCCGTTGACTTTAGACCAGGTTTTTGTTGGTCACTGGCGCATTTGCTTTTTACGTCATCTAACTAGCAACGCGCCATGACTGTGCCTGACCACTCCTCATTTTTAGACCAACACACCCAGAGAAGTGCAAGTTCATTTGCTAGTTAGATGACGAGGGCGCAGGGCATGAAAATGACAACTGCGCCTGCATCTAAATAGCAATGATACTTGCGACATGGATTATGCGCCGTCCGCTTCAGACCATCTAAATAGGGCCCTATTTTTTCTGAGCTCATTTTGGTCAAAGTTACGCAAAAGTAGTGTAATAAGTAACTGATTACTCTACACAGAGAGTAATGTTGTCAGTAAGTCATTACTTTTGCATGAAGGTAACTAGTAATATGTAATACATTACAAGAGAGAGTAACTTTGCCCAACACTGATTAAAAGCATCATTTAACAACAATAAATGATCATAAGTTTTTTGTTTGTTTGTCTGTATGATTTTTTGAAGCAAATAGTTAATTTCAATTACATTAGCTTGGCTTCACTACCATTAGGACAAATTCAAGCATGTTTTTAAAAAAAGTTATGAACTTTGTTCGATTTTTATCTTTCACATAAAATTAGATAAATCTGTTCAGTAAGACCTCTGAAACTGTCACAGGTCAAAAATATGCCTACCTTTGAAAATCCCACCACACACCCTCATGTCTGATTTTTCTTATTTTTCTCTTTTGAATTTTTTTACTAACTTCATGCAGGATGTGAACTGCAATGTTATACTATTTACAGACAAGTGACATCAAGTGGATTTTTTTTTCTTTTCTTTCTGGATTTTTTTTTCTTTTCTTTACTTAAACTGAATGGTTGAGATAGCTCTATCGATAGGTTAAGTCCAACATATTTTCGTTAAGATACAGTGACTGAATGTTTGCTCTACCAAAGGGTTTTTGTCAGAACGTTAAAGGAACACATAAATATTCGTACTCGTGCTTGTACTTGTCATCCTCCGCTTATCCGGGCCCGGGTCTGGGTTGCGGGGGCAGCAGCCTCAGCAAAGAAGCCCAGACAATCCTCTCCCCAGCCACCTCCGTCAGGTCTTCCGAGGGTACCCTGAGGCATTCCCAGGCCAGCAAGGCGATGTAATCCATCCAGCGTGTCCTGGGGCGGCCCCGAGGTCTACTCCCGGTTGCACATGCCCGAAATGACTCCCTTGGACTCTACTCCAAGTCCCTCCCGGATGTCTGAGCTCCTCACCCTATCCCTAAGGCTGAGCCCAGCCACCCTGCGGAGGAAACTCATTTCGGCCGTTTGTACTCGTGATCTCATTCTTTCGGTCACTACCCAGAGCTCGTGACCATAGGTGAGGGTTGGAACGTAGATCGACCGGTAAATCAAGAGCTTTGCTTTCTGGCTAAGCTCCCTCTTCACCACAACGGACTGGTTAAGCGCCTGCATCACTGCTGACGCCGCCCCTGTCAGTCTCCCGCTCCATCCTACCCTCACTCATGAACAAGATCCCGAGATACTTAAACTCCTCCACCTGAGGCAGGACCCCCCCCCACCCCCCCGACCTGGAGAGGGCAATCCACCCTTTTCCGGCTGAGGACCATGGCCTCAGACTTGGAGGTGCTGATTCTCATCCCAGCCGCTTCACACTTGGCTGCGAACCGTCCCAGCAAGAGCCAGAGGTCACTGTTCGATGGGGCTAGGAGAACCACGTCGGAGACGAGATCCTCCTGTCACCGAACTTGACACCCTCCACCACTCGGCTGCGCCTAGAAATTCTGTCCATGAAAGTTATGAACAGAACCAGTGACAAAGGGCAGCCTTGGCGGAGTCCAACCCTCACCGAGAACAGGTCCAACTTACTGCCGGCCACGCGAACCAGAGTTGCGCTCCTTCGGTACAGGGACTGGATGGCCCTTAGCAAGGGGCCACCAACCCCATACTCCCAGAGCACCCCCCACAGGATGCCCCTGGGGACATGGTCATAAGCCTTCTCCAAATCCACAAAACACATGTGGACTGGTTGGGCGAACTCCCATGCCCCCTCCAGCACCCTGGTGAGGGTGAAGAGCTGGTCCACGTTTCCACGTCTGGGACGAAAACCGCATTGCTCCTCCTTGATCTGAGGTTCAACTATCGACCGGACCCTCTTCTCCAGCACCCTGGAGTAGACCTTACCGGGTAGGCTGAGGAGTGTGATCCCCCTATAATTGGAACACACTCTCTGGTCCCCTTTCTTGAAGATGGGGACCACCACCCCAGTCTGCCACTCCAGAGGCACTGCCCCCAATGTCCATGCAATGTTGCAGAGGCGTGTTAACCAAGAGCCTTGAGATATCCAGGGCGAATCTCATCCACCCCCGGGGCTCTGCCGCGGTGGAATTGTTTCACTACCTCGGTGACTTCTGCCCCAGAAATTGGACCCAAGCCCGAGTTTTTGCCTCCGCGACTGCCACTGCTGCGCTCCGCTTGACCCGCTGGTACCCACCAGCTGCTTCCGGAGACCCACAGACCAACCATGCCCTGTAGGCCTCCTTCTTCAGCCTGACGGCTCCCTTCACCTCTGGTGTCCACCAGTGGGTTCAGGAATAACCGCAACTGGCCCCAGTGGCCTTGCAGCCACAGCTCGCAACCGCCGCCTCAACAATAGTAGAGCGGAACAAGGCCCATTCAGACTCAATGTCCCCCTCTGCCCTCAGGACACGGTCAAAGCTCTCCCGGAGGTGGGAGTTGAAGATCATCTTGACCGGTTCTTCTGCCAGGTGTTCCCAGCAGACCCTCACTGCTCGTTTAGGCCTCCCAGGTCTGCGCTGCGTCTTCCCCCACCATCTGATCCAACTCACCACCAGGTGGTGATCAGTTGACAGCTCTGCTCTTCTCTTCACCCGAGTGTCCAGAACATATGGCCGCAGGTCAAATGAAATGACTACAAAGTCAATCACCGACCTGCAACCTAGGCTGTCCTGGTGCCACGTGCACCGATGGACATCCTCATGCTCGAACATGGTGTTAGTTATGGCCAAACTGCAACCCGCACAGAAATCCAATAACTGAACACCACTCGGGTTCAGATCAGGCAGGCCGTTCCTCCCAGTCACACCCCTCCAGGTCCTGCTGTCATTGCCCACGTGAGTGTTGAAGTCCCCCAGCAGAACAATGGAGTCCCCGGTCGGGGCACTGTCCAGCACCCGTCCCAGGGACTCCAAAAAGGGCGGGTACTCTGAACTGCTTTTCAGCACATAAGCGCAGACAACAGTCAGGACCCGTTCCCCGACCCAAAGGCGCAGGGAAGCAACCCTTCCCTCTACCGGGGTGAACCCCAATATACAGGCAGAGAGTTTGGGGGCTATCAGAAAGCCCACCCCGGCCCTCCACCTCTCACCTGGAGCAACTCCAGCAAAGGAGAGAGTTCAACCCCGCTCAAGGACTTGGGTTCGGAACTATGTGTCAAGGTGAGGCCGACTATATCTAGCCGGTTACGCTCAACCTCTCACAAGCTCCGGCTCCTTCCCCACCAGAGAGGTGACATTCCATGTCCCAAGAGCCAACTTCTGTAGCCGAGGATCGGACCGCCAAGGCCCCCGCCTTGGTCTGCTGCCCGATCCACAATGCACCACTCTCTTCTGGATCCCTCTGCGGGTGGTGGGTCTGCAGGGGGATGAGCTCATGTAGCTGCTTTGGGCAGGGCCTGGCCGGACCCCATGGGTGAAGGCCTGGCCAGCAAGCGCTCGCCCACGGGCCCCAACCCCAGGCCTGGCTCTAGGGTGGGGCCCCGGTAACCCTCCGGGCCTGGTACATGCTCTCCTGTTATTATCCATCATGAAGGGTCTTTTGAACTGTTCTTCATCTGACCCTTCGCCCAGAACCAATCTGCCATGGGAAACCCTACCAGGGGCAAAATGACCCCGACAGCATAGCTCCTAGGGTCATTAGGGCACTCAAACTCCTCCACCACGATAAGGTGACGGTTCTCGGAGGAGAACAACACATAAATATATCTTTATATAATCTTATAGGTGACTTAAGCACTTGCCAAGGGTGTGTATGTAGGTCCTGCCTAAATAGGCGTGTGCAGTGTTTATCTGTCTCTCTTTTCAGGGTCATTGAGAAAACAGATTTCAAAATCAGTAACGTTATCACCAAACAGGAACTTGCGGGCTGGGCCAGAGGGAGAAATACTACTGCACATATTTAGTGGGCTGCATACTGGAACCCAGAAGCTAAAAATTTTTTTTGGCATATGCGCCAGGCGAGCAACTCCAATGGAGTGAGTAGATGTCATTTTGGCATCTGGTATTTAGTTATTATTCAAATCTATGCTAAGAGCCAACACATTTTCACTCTGAGCTCGTCACAGATTGACATTTGGTGATGGACTTTCCACGTCAAGATATGACATGAAAGGTACCATGGGTGCATTGGTTGTTGATGTCTTCAGCCGGCTACATGAATTGTCTGTTTGCAAAACACGCTTCTGTTTTCACAGGAAATGTACAGTTTGCATACAGCTTTTTTTTTCAAAGTAAACGCACTACATCAGTACAACCGTGGATTGACATTTTTTTCCTTCAACAACAAACGCTACATGGTTATGTTTTGCCAGCACTTGTGGTTTGGTTCAGAAAAAAAGAAGAAGAAGGTTTGGCTTTACAGCTTTCGGCTTTCTTACAGGACGCAAACATCGGCCTCCTGGGTGAAAGTTGATTGTAATTGGACCTATCCACCTACCCTCACGCCTGCCCTACTCAGATCTCGGATCCACCCTAACTTTCTTTGTCCTGCTGCATTTCCCCCCGATGCTGCCGGACACCATTAAACAATAACAGCGACCAATCGTGTATCATGTTCATGTTAAAGAACAGTGTGTCATGCTGGAAGTCACTGACCAAGCGCCGGATTTTGATGACTTTAGAGTGAGACTTGGTTATAAAAACAGCTGGTAGCATTGCTGTAGACTGTTAGACTGATAGACTTACTCTAACCATATCAGGCAATTTATTATTATTAATTTATTTATTTTTGTGTTTAATCTATAATAGATGGACTGACATAAATTAACATGTTGAATTTTTAATGGCATACACATGCATACATATGCTACTTGGGGGAAAAAACCTCTAAAAATGTAAGAACTGTATCTGAAACAATGTTGGTTTGTAGACTGACACATTTTCTTTCTTGTAATACTAACACCACACAGTGAGGCTGCTTCATTCAGCTCATGACTTCCTGTTTACTATGTGTGGCAGCCTCTCAGATGAGCAAAATAAATAAAAACACATTACATTTTAATTAATATCAAAACAAAAGGAGGCGACACCTAATCACTCTGTAAACACAGAGATGGCGCTTCCAGCTCTTCTCATTATTTATGGGAGTGGACAGACAAATCCTCGTCACATTACATTAAAGAGCAGAGAGGCGGGCTGTGTCGAGGTCAGCACGAAGATCCTGCAGCATGTGACACACCAACCAAACACAACCAAAGCTGACTGTCTGCTGCTGCACTGGCATCCCGATGGACTTTAACATGTCTCAGAGCAACGATGTTATACATGCCAGTGTTGGCTTTGGAAATTTTTTAGGCAGCTTCAGTGGATGTCTGTGTTAAGGTGTCACATATGACAAAGCCAAACAAAGACAGCACGAACACACAAGGCTGAAGAAAGACAAGTTTGGATAAACACTAAAAACATCTGCCTTAGGCAGCACAAACTGTGAAGGACATGTGCCATAAATGAAAATATTCGAACATGAGTGAGAAATTCTGATCACGGTGTTGGTGAAGATTCTCAGTCATCCAGGTCATGTTAATTCTAAGTCATAAGCAATTGCACTTTTGTAAACCTAACCACGTGTGTTTGTTTGGGGGGGGGGTCATTTTGAAACTGAACCTTTCCTGTGAAAATACAAAATGCCTGAAACAAGCGTAAATTGACACGGCATCCCAGGACGATAGGAGACACACAGAATTTAAGGTTGGTCAAATCAGTGAATTTAAGGTTGGTCAAATCAGTGACTACCAGGAACAGTCTGGTTGTCAACCAAGAGCAGTTTGGTGACAACTGGAAAGACAGTTGACAGGCCGGAAAGAAGAGAGAAAGAGCCAAATCCCTTAAAGGCACTACATCTTCATCAACCAGGATTTTTTTGAGAATGTGCGCATGAAATGCAGGGAACTGCTGCCGCAACTCAGTGAAGAGAGGAAGGGGAACATTGCCTTTTTGAAATATGATCAACTAGTTGTGCATCCTCCCAGATCCAGTTCTCCCCTAGCTTTCACTCAGTAACAAATTTCACAGATTTTTAGAAATTATGCTGTTAAGGGTATTTTTGTTAAGCTGTCATGTGTGCTGTAAATAAAATGAAGTTGAATCCCTTTTCATAGAAATACAAACAGTAGTTTTAGTGGTAAAATGTTGTAATTGGTTGATTTATCATGCATTTATCATCCACCAGATACTGATGTTAGTATATTTAATGATATTTAATCTTCTACTGTAGAGTTTATAAGTAACAAAGGAAAGGTATGCATTCTTTTCTGAGACTTTAACATTGATATACTGAAAAGTGAGTCTAATTTATCAACTGAATTCTTAAATATTTTGTTCATTCATCTTCTAACCGCTTCATCCTCTTGAGGGTCGCGGGGGGGCTGGGGCCTATCCCAGCTACATCGGGCGAGAGGCAGGGTACACCCTGGACAGATCGCCAGACTATCGCAGGGCTGACACATAGAGACAGACAACCATTCACGCTCACATTCACACCTACGGACAATTTAGAGTTACCAATTAACCTAGTCCCCAACCTGCATGTCTTTGGACTGTGGGAGGAAGCCGGAGTGCCTGGAGAGAACCCATGCTGACACGGGGAGAACATGCAAACTCCACACAGAAGGGCTCCCACACCCGGGATCGAACCGGCAACCCTCTTGCTGTGAGGCGAGAGTGCTAACCACCACACCACCGTGCCGCCCTAAATATTTTGTATGCATCTTATTTTCATCCTCTCATCTACAAACCAGCCAGGACAACAAACAAATCTGCAACTTTGAATGGTAATATATTTACAAATTACTTTGATCATACAGCCAGCTCTGGATTATTGTTAACTGACATTTCTGATCTTTTTCCAATATATATATATATATATATATATATATATATATTTTTTTTTTTTTTTTTAACCAAAACCAATCCTCAAGACAAATCTGATGTGAGAACAAAATGTCAAAAGTTCACTAAAAAGAATGAAGACTCATTCATAGCTCTGATGGAGGAATCCTCATGGGAGGAGGTGTTCAATAATCAGGATCCTGAATTGACTTACCTTACTTTTATGAAAATATTTAAATCCATATGTGATAAATGCTTTCCACTTGTTCAAATAAAAGGGAAATATAAGCCTAAAAATTCTAAGCCCTGGATCAGGCCAAAGATCTTCAATTAAAAAGAATAAATTATGTAAAAAATTTGTTGTTAGACCCACCCCACTTGATATTGATGTTTACAAAAAATATAAGAATTATTTCACAAAACTACTACAAACTGCAAAAAAAACCTACTATTCAGAAAAATTCAAACAATCCCGTAATGATATAAAAAACACATGGAACCTCATTAATGAATTATTGAATAAGAAAAAAGCCTCCACTACTATCCCAGCTCAGTTATCTGATGGCGTGAGAAATTTCACTAATATGTTAGACATAACAAATGGCTCTGAGGTAGGGTGGGTCGTCCACCAATCGAAAGATCAGCAGTTCAATTCAAGTTCAGTGCATGTCTGCAAGTATCCTTGAGCAAGATACTGAACCCCAAATTGCTCCCGATGGCTGTTCCATCGGTGTGTGAGTGTGTTAAACTAACTGAGTAGCAGGTGGCACCTTGTATGGTAGCCTCAGCCACCAGTGTATGAATGTTTGTTTTAATGGGTGAACGTGACTCGTAGTGTAAAAAGCGATTTGAGTGGTCATATCAGTGAGCAGTATCCTCGTTTCAGTATGTTTGACCCCCTACCTTTAAAGAAGTACATGACATTATATTGGATATTGCAGTGCACTTTTCAATTTTTCAAGTTTTCTTCAGACATTCATTCTTATTGTACAAGACGCTCAAAGGACTTCCATCTTCCATATTGTCGGACTTCCCTGAATCAATGTACACTGAAATGCAGAGGACCATCTCTTTGGAATAAGTTACCTACATCTCTACAATCAACATCTACATTACCACTATTCAAATAAACATCTGAATTTTTTTTAATGGGAAAAGATTTTTTTAAAATATTATTATGGTTTCTTGGACCTCATTGTAATGCATCACACCTTTACATTAATTCCTGTATATTGGTTTTATATTACTACTTAGCCTTGACACCTTGAAGTTTGTTCATTATTAGCTATATTGGGAAGGTATTCTTGATAAGCCTTTTTGGCTTCCATCCTCTCCTGCACAATGTTTTAACTTTTTTGTTATTTTATTGTCTTATAATGTGCAAATAAACTAAACTACACTGCATCTTTCAAGAGGAAGAACCCAAAACCAGGCTACAGATCCACATTCGAACACATACCCCAGGGGGAGCCCAAGGGGGGGAGCAAATGAGAGCCCCACAAGGACGACCTAACGACAAAGACTAACTCAGATTGAATCATGACTTTGAAATGCATCTGCGGCAAGGTCTGCAAAAACCCACATGATCTTGAAATACATCCGGCCAGGATGAAATGTTTGGTGCAGGAGCCCACAGTGCGGTGCAAAGGGTTTGACCCTGGTGAGATGAAAGAGGAGCCCAGAGTCACCCCACAGAGCCCAGTACCTCTAAGAACCAGAAGCTCCCTCTCCAGGCAGAGTAGTCTGTAAGGCATGAGTAAAGTGGCCCCAGCCAGCAAGTAGAGAGAGTGGCGCCAGTTTGGGGAGGATGTGGCCCTGATAATATCTAACATGTGGAAGGGGGGCAACAACAGCGGCCTGCAAGCCATGTCAGTCATAACAAGCTTTGGAGCAGAGTGGTTTGGATATAAGAAGGTTCAGTAAAGCACCCCACATCATTAACCAAAGAGCAGCAAAGATCCACCAGTTGCGACAAGAGCTCCAGGCCCTCAAGAACCAGTACAACAGTGCGGAAAAGGGGGAGAGACCACAACTTGCTGAACTGTGCAACATCCTTAGGAGGAAGTTTATGACGCTGCAGAGGGCAGAGTGGCACAAGAAACGAGACAAGGAAAGAGCAAGGAAGAGTGCCACTTTCATAGCTAACTGCTTGGTTTCACAAGGGAATTGCTTGGTAGCAAGCAAAGCAGATATCTTACATGCTCCAAAGAAGAGGTAGACCAATTCCTCCACCCTCTGAGACACCAGGAATTGGAACACCAGAGAGCCCTCCTTGACCAGCCAGCCCCGAAATTCAATCCCGATATAAGGCAGCCAAGCCCGAAAGAGACACAAGAGGTGGTGAGAGCAGCCAGTGCCAGTTCAGCCCCTGGACCAAGTGGAGTACCTTACAAGGTTTACAAGCGCTACCCAGAGTTGCTCCAATGCCTCTGGAAATGCCTCTACATACAATCTGGTGCTGAGGGGTCCTTGCTAAACAATGGAGACAAGCTGAAGGGGTGTGGATTTCTAAAGAAGAAAATTCCACAAACCTTGAGCAGTTTACATCCATCTCACTGCTCGGCGTAAAGGTAAGATTTTCTTCAGAATCCTGTCCCGGCAACTGACAGACTTCCTTCTAAAGAACAACTATATTGATACCTCAGTGCAAAAGGGAGGGACATGAGGGATGCCAGGCTGCCTGGATCACAGAGGAGCAGTCCCGTCACCCAGCTGATCAGAGAGGCACGTGAAGAGAAAGGAGACCTGGTTGGGCTGTTGCTAGACCTTGCCAAGGCCTATGGTTCAATACCTACAAGTTGGTAGAGACTGTGCAAACCAGCACCATGTTCCTAGCAAGATCAAAGGCCTCATTGTGGACTACTACAACAGCTTCAGATTGAGAGTCACATTGGGACCTGTACCATCAAGTTGGCACCAGCTGGAGAAGGGTATCATCACCAGGTGCACAATACCAGTCACCCTTTTTGCCCTAACCATGAACATGGTAGTAAATGCTTCAGAGGCGAAGTGCAAAGGCCCTTTAGCCAGGTCTAGCATGCAGCTGCCCCAATCAGAGCCTACATGGATGACCTTACTGTTACTATATCTTCTATACTAGGTAGCAGATGGATACCCCAAGGGCTGGAGAGGTTTATGAAATGGAGACGAATGAGCTTCAAGCCTGTGAAATCCAGGTTATTTGTTTAGAAGCAAGGCAAAGTGTCCAACAAGTTTCACTTCACCCTGGGTGGCACCACAATACCATCTTTCACCGAAAAGCTAGTAAAGAGTTTGGGAAAACTTTTTGACAAGAGCCTCAGAGATCTGGCTGGTCTATGATGTACATATCACATCAATAGACACAATGAAGAAGAAAATCAGTGGATACTACCTACCTACCTACCTACTACCTACCTAATACCTAAGCAGCCCAGCTCTGTGTGGGAGGGACAACATTCTGTAGCTTCCATTCAACAATGTAACAAAAGAGTTCGAGGTCTCCCGGACAAGAGATCCAAAAATCTCAGTGGCTGGTACTGAAATTTGCACTGGCAGGAAATAGATTGCCATGAAGGAGTTGGAGATGGCAGAATCAATGCTGAGGCACAAGACAGTGGTGGGGACAGCAGGGAAGGGAAGGGCAGGCTTCACAAACTCTCCATTACAGCGGTTTAACAAGGCTTAGGGCAAGGAGAGGAGACAACTTGTTCAGGAGGACGTGAGAGCAGCAGTAGTCGAGATAAGGACAAGCAGAATGGTGAGCATGAGACAGCAGGGGGCATGGATGAGATATGAGGGTGCGATGGAGCGAAAGCCTACCTGGACTGACATCTAGCGAGCAGAGCCCCGGTGCTCGGTGCTGAAATTCCTCATTCAAGCAATGTACGACATCCTTCCGAGCCTGGAAAAACTCCAACTCTGGGGCCAGGCTGATGCCTCTGCCTGTCCCCTGTGCTCTGGGAGAGGATTACTTGAGCATATCTTGAGCAGCTGCCCGGAGGCCCTGGTGTCACAACCAGGTGTTGAAAGCACTGGCTGAGAGTGTCTCTGCAGCCATAACATACAGCAGACACCAGCACCCTCCTAGGAAGCATATGTCTTTCATCAAGGCAGGTGAGCAGCCCAGACCCCAACCAAGAGTTGCTGAGGGCCTTCTCACAACCACACAGGACTGGCAGCTGGTGGTTGATCTGGGCAGGAAACTTAAGTTCCCAGCACACATCGCAGTGACATCTTTGTGACCTGACATCATCATTATGTCAGAGACCACTAAACACCTTGCCCTGATAGAGCTGACTGTACCCTGGGAAGACTCCTTGGAAGAGGCATATGAAACAAAGAATGCCAAGTACCAGGGACTAGTGGAGAAATGCCCGAGGCAGGGTTGGAGAGCACACTGCCATCCAGAAGAAGTAGGCTGCAGGGGATTAGCCCGTCGGTCTCCACTCTAAACCTACACTGAGCTGGGAATGAGCGGGAGAAAAAAGCTATGAGAGCTGCAACAGATGCAGGTGGCTTTGAATATAGATGGGCAATCTGTGGACACGGCTGGGTGGCCTGGGCGAGGGTGTATGATTTTGCGAGTTTTGAAACACCCAAGTCTTCATTTTTTTTAAAGGGTTTTAATTGGAAGCCAAATTATTCACAGAGGTCTCTTCCTCCAAAACAATCGGACCAAGGGATTTAAACCGCTAAAAACACTGAATCAAGCAGTTTCACATTACAAATCAGTGCATCTCCAATGCTGTTCAGCATCTCAGAGACAGGCAGCTATCCCACAACATGCTATTGTGTGCGCACCCCTTTTCTCCTGTAAGTTGATATGTGCTCACCTTTTTTTTGATCCAGATGTTCAGGAGGTTTTTGCAAAGAACGGAATTATCGGCAAAGGTCTTTTCCTCTCCAGAAAAAACAGACCCAGTTATTTAAACTCATAAAACACTTAATAAAGCTGTCTCACGTTACAAATCCAAGTATCTCCAATTCAGTTTGGCATGTTGCTGCAGGTGGCTTGTCTAACACAGGCTAATGTGTGATCTCCTTTTTTGCCCAATAACATAAGATCTAGATGTTCAGGAGGTTTTCACCAGAAGCCAAATTATCTGCACAGGTGTCTTCCCCAATAAACAGATCTGGTGATTTAAACCTCTAGAAACACTGAAGAAAATAAGAACAACCCCAGGTTTCTTTTCAGCACTGTAGTCAGGCTGACTGAGAGTCACAGCTCTATTGAGCCTTGTATTCCTTTAGCCCTGAGCAGTGATGATTTTATGAGCTTTTTTAATAACAAAATTCTAATTATTAGAGGCAAAATTCATGACCTCCTGTCCTCAAATGAAACCAATCTGCACTCAAACACAGCTGTAAGACCTAAAATATAATCTAGATAGCTTCTCCCTGATTTCTCTTCAACAGCTGACCTCAATGATTTCTTCATCTAAATCATCAACGTGTCTCTTAGACCCCATCCCAACTAGGCTACTTAGGGAAGTATTATTTGTAGTTAAAGCCTTTGGAAACACAGCTTGAAATAGTAAAAATGCATATATTATATCAAAGTCGAGTGTCTCATTAATCATCCACAAAAGTCTGAGTGAAAATAACCATTGATAACTATTAGAAAACCTGGTCTAAAAACAGCTCATTTTGCTGTTTAGACCACTTGCCAGGGCAGAGTGGGCGTGGCAGATAACGCTCTGATTGACAGCTCCCTCATTTTGATTGACATCTCCCTGGCTCAGCAATGGCTGCCACAAATTTAATCCAGCCGTACATGTTTGAGCCCTCTGATGATTCAGAGGACGAAGCAGAAGCTGAAAATGATTCCTTTCAGGTGGTCACTGAATGGTAAGTTTCAAAATGTTTTGTGATTCATACGTAGAATAGTTAGCATAACTTTTACATGCAATGTTACGGCCAGGCTCCACCGGCTGCAAACGTACAGCGTAGCGTCACGGCGTATTCATTTGGGCTCTACTGACTGCGTACGGAAGCGACATGTAGAGAAGCCAGCGGGGTTGTTTACCGTTTGCTGAGCCGAGAGGCTGCATGTAGGCTGCATGAAATGTTAAAGCATTTTCCACATAAGTTATTACATATATTTGAGTTATCTACAAGTTTACTGTACTGTTTGTTATCTACTCGCTTTCAAATGTCCACCACGGACACAGTGTCATGGATAAACAATAGAAGAGCCGCGTAAAATAGAGTTGTCGCACCGCTCCCGTTGCCAGTGGAGCCGCTGTAATTGATTAACAGGGGGGCGAGCTGCTACGGGACTCGCGCTGCAGACGTGCCCGGTTGAGCCCGGCCGTTAGCCGAGATGAATGACAACGGGAGGCTAGCGCTTTGCCTTTCTTCATTGAGATACGTTTTCATTGAAAACATAAATCTGCTCCGTTTTTCTGATAATAGCCTTTTTCATTCAAACACATCCAGTCTTAATAGATTAAATATGTCTTTACTCTGACACACACACCGACGGTCAAAGCGGGAGAGACCAGTGCCGGCCGGCCGTCTCTCTCGATTTAGCTGGAGCAGAAAGGTTTTGTTGCGCTGCCACTGGGGGGCGGGATGAGACAACTGACTGATTTATGATTGGTTTGGAATTTATTGCGTAATAAATCTCAGAGATAACCATGGCCAAATAACACCCAATTTCAAGAATGTACAAAAACTTAAAAGACAGATATTTCGAATTTGGATGGAAACAGATTTCTAATTGTTTTACATGTTTAATATTATGTACATAAGACCCTAAATTACATAGTTAGAAGGCTATTGTGGATTTGGGTTTCCAGAGGCTTTAACACTTACACATTAGACACAAGCTATGTACCACAGTCTTTTAAGGAAGCTGTAATTAAACCTATTCTAGAAAAGCCCACCCTGGATCCAGAGGTGTTAGCCAACTATAGACCAATATCTGATCTTCCCTTTCTTTCAAAGATCCTTGAGAAAGTAGTCGCAGACCAGCTGTGTGACTTTCTTCACGATAATAATTTATTTGCGGTATTTCAGTCAGGATTCAGAGTGCATCATAGCACTGAGACAGCACTAGTTAAAATTACAAATGACCTGATTGCTTCAGACAAAGGACTCGTCTCTGTACTTGTTTTATTAGATCTTAGTGCTGTATTTGACACACTTGACCATCAAATTCTGCTACAGAGACTGGAACATTTAATTGGCTTTAAAGGTTCTGCACTAAGCTGGTTTAAATCTTATTTATCTGATTGTTTTCAGTTTGTTCATGTTCGTGATGAATCATCTTTACGTACTAAAGTTTGTTTTGGAGCTCCACAAGGTTCTGTGCTTGGACCACTTCTGTTCACTCTATATATGCTTCCCTTAGGTAACATCATTAGAAATCATTCTGTAAATTTCCATTGCTATGCAGATGATACACAACTGTATATCGATAAAGCCAGAAGAAACGGATCAATTAACTGAACTTCAAAAATGCCTTAAAGACATAAAAACCTGGATGAGCTCCAATTTCCTGATGTTAAATTCAGACAAAACTGAAGTTATTGTTCTTGGCCCCAAACACCTCTGAAATTCTTTGCCTGATGATATAGTTTTTCTGGATGGCATTGGCATGATTTGTCTTTTAACTCCCATTTAAAACAAACCTCATGGACTGTGTTTTTCCATCGGTGTAATGTTGCAAAAATTAGGCCTATCCTGACCCGAAAAGATGCAGAAAAATTGGTCCATGCTTTTGTTACCTCTAGGCTGGATTAATGTAATTCCCTATTATCAGGTTGCTCTATGTCTTTGAAAACTCTCCTGCTAATTCAGAACACAGCGGCGTGTGTACTGACAGGAACTAAGAAACAAGATCACATTTCTCCTGTTTTAGCTTCACTGCACTGGCTCCCTGTAAAATCCAGAATTGAATTTAAAATCCTACTCCTAATTTACAAAGCTTTAAATGGCCAGGCTCCATCATATCTTAGAGAGCTCATAGTGCCATATTATCCCACTAGAACACTACATTCTGAGAATGCAGGGTAAAAGTCCATTCTCATTGAGGGCGAATATCCACCCGGATTATTTTTGCGAAAAAATAAAAGCTGATTTCATGGGTTCTTATGGAAGTTTGCACACCGGGGCAGAACTTTTGTGCGGTGAAAAAAGTTTCCGACCACACTTCCGCGGAATTCACCGGCGGAACTACACAGCTGGGCCAATGAAAATGTTTGTTTATAGTTACGTTGCGCAGACCCGGGACAGTCCAAAATCCAGTCAGGCAGGACAGTATGGGAGAAAGGTTGATAAAACTTGTTTCACACCACCCCGTCCTCTTTGATAAAAGATGGGATGATTTTATGAACAATGAATTAAAGGGCAACGTCTGGCAGTCCATTGTCCAGCTTGGTGGCTGCAGTCAGAGTGGTAAGTGCTAAAGAAAGTTGATATTGATGCTTGTTAAACGTTAGCTTGCTAGCTCGCTGCTGCTGCTGCTGCTGCTGCTTCTCTCGTCCATATTCAACCACACCCGTTCACATTGTGCAGACTTGGAACACAACACCACGCAGCAGTGAGAATGAAGCTTTACTCGTGGTCCCTAAAGTCCAACAACATATTGTACCACAATAGCCTTAATTATTATTATATTATTACTTACATGAATGTTGTTGTAAGCTACTGACACTACTGTCTGTTCTGCATCTCTCTCTGTCTCTCTGTCTCTGTCTCTCTCTCTCTCTCTCTCTCTCTGTCTCTGTCTCATTGTGTCATACGGATTACTGTTAATTTATTATGTTGATCTGTTCTGTACGACATCTATTGCACGTCTGTCCTAGAAGAGGGATCCCTCCTCAGTTGCTCTTCCAGAGGTTTCTACCATTTTTTCCCCATTAAAGGGTGTTTTGAGAGGAGTTTTTCCTTATCTGCTGTGAGGGTCCTGAGGACAAAGGGATGTTGTATGCTGTAAAGCCCTGTGAGGCAAATTGTGATATTGGGCTTTATAAATTAATTAAATTATAATAAAACAACAATAATAAAATTGATTTATTGATTGATTGATTGATTGCTAAAGCAGATTCAGGTTATGAATCAGTGTAACTCCAGTTCTGCTTATTGAAGTTGGGCTTCTTACTGTGGTGGCCGACGCAAAAATGTGAATGGCACTATGTGGAGACAGTGTTTGTTTTGTCCGTGCTGAGCTATTGTAGAAACATGGCAGTACAACATGACAATCTCCATAAGCAAGGACCTGCTCCGTATGTAGATATAAATGACTTATTCTAAGGTAAGGAGAACACAACAGCTCTTACTTTTAGATGATTATACACTAAGGAAAATATATTCATTATATAATATTCCATTGATATCCTCCTAAATCCTACATACTGGACCTTTAAGATGTGTGATGTAATCGTAGCCTTCCAGCTTGTGTTTTCAGTCTTCAGAGTTTGCATACATGTGTATGTGCACAGTATATGTGTGTCTTTGGTCTCTGTGGACCCTTAACACATAAAACGATTTGTATTCTGCCTTGCAAAAAATTACTTTAAATTAATTCAGTTAGAACCCAGAATCATCAGGGAATGAGTGATGGACTGAGTCTATCAGTGAAGTTAATATAACATTAGGTGATGTGCTGGCTTGTATAAATCTCAGCCTAATGCAGAGGTGTGACAACAGCTCAAAGATGCCAAGATGCATCCAAACACCATCTTGTTTGTGGCTGTGGGGGGCATTTTTCAAATATCACTGTCAATTATCATTATCATACTGATTTGACACCTGACTGTACACAGCACAACACAGACACATTTGGTCCGGTATATTTAATTGTTCCACATTCAAACGTGTTTACTCTCCTCACCACTAGAAGCAGGAAGAGTTGATAGTGCACATGAGCGCTGTCCGAGGCATGCAAATTGAGACGGTTGCAAATGGAATTTCTACAATATCAAGCCTTGTTAGCGCAGGAGTAGCAAAGCACTAAGGACAATCAAGACACCTTGTCACTTGCTTTTTTTTTTTATCTCCTACCTCCTTGTGAAGAGAAAGCACTTTGAATCTGCTAGTTTTTCTCCTGCATTTGCATAACAAAGCCCCCAAGAATAAGGTAGAGGTGTGATGAAGCAGCCTCCACTACTGCGTCTGAACACCCATCAACATGCCTCAGACACACTTACAAACACAGATGGAGGCGTGTGCGCATACACACATATCCACATGTATTCTCTTTTTTTTTAATTTTTTTTTTTATCTCTCAATAAAAGTATCTGACACCCAAAACCCCAAAGATCTCTGATGTACGGCTTCACACCGCAGCAACACAGTCAGCAAAATAAATTGAAAGCATTAAGAGAAGTCTCCCAGTCTCTCACAAAAAAGTGAGAGACTAGGAGAAACAGAAAAAGAAAAGAGAAAGAAAAACAACATAAAAACAAAATAACCTTTCTGCACCAACTACAATCCCTCCACTCCCACCTACATATAACCCCTCCCACCCCCCCATCAGCCCAGCACAGCTCCCCACTTGGAAAGAAACAGGATGAAATGACATTATGCATATGAAAATGTCCAGAAAGATGTTTGATTTATGTATGCATTAGATGCAAATTCTATTACGGGACACAAGGCAGGCTGTGAGATTTCCCACTGAACACTTGGCTGCCCTGATCAAACCCCATCTCATTAATTCAGACAAGGGGGAGAAAGATAGAGGGAGTGAAAGAGGAAGAATTGGAAGAAATTTACAACCCAGACATAGATTTCTCAAAAAGCAAGAGAGAGGGCAGTTGTGGAGAGACCAAATTACATTCCTCTTTCTGAGGCTGAAGCTGACTGTTTTGGAGGAGGATTTTCTGACCAAGAGCCTGTCCAGTCGGCAACAGAAACATTTGCATGGGACAGCAAATGGGCAACACAAAACATCAATTCTGTATGTGTTATGACTAGGTCAATGCCAATCTCAGGAAAACTATGGTGTATTACAGCCTTGGTGTGGCCATCCCTTCTATCAGTTGTAACTGTGCTCACTAAAATAATTGATGGGGTTCTAGTACATGTGGATATTGCTAAAAAATAAGTTTAACAGGGAAACAGAAGTGGACAGATTCTAAAACATCAGTCAATTATTCAAACTTTATTTCTGTGGCAACTTTAATGCAGGTTACTGCAGTCCAAGGTGTTTTAAAGATAACAAGCTGATAATGAGACAGTACAAATGTAAACAGTAAAAAATATTTACTTCACATTAGGAATAAAATGTATTTACACTGAACGTTGAATTTAATTTGAATTTGTTCCCATTTTTCACAGGATTAAGTTAAAGATACTTGTTTTTTGTGCATTTGACAGTACATCCAACCACCTTCACACCTGCACTCAATAGGTATATGTCTCCCAAATTTTGAATCATCTGAGACCAGCCACCCGAACAGCTGATGCAACAACTGGTTTGCACAACTGAATGATTTCTGCAGAAACCATCTCAGGGAAACTCATCTGCATGCTCATCCTCCTCATTGGAAACTGTACATTTTCTGTGAAAATGTAACTGTATTTAGAAAAGACAGTGCATTTAACACATGTCAACAGCCAATGCAGGAGATACCTTGCATGTAATATGTAGATTTAAAAGTTCACTGACAAAGCAGCGATATTTGACGAGTTGGAATGAAAACATGTTGGATGTAAACATCCATCACTGTTTACAGACGCACTTTCTAGTTCAACTTTGAGCTGTTGCAGATGTAATCACAGTTCTTCTGTGCAGTGAGGAATTCTTAGAAGCATTACTGCTGTGTTTACAACCTGTGCTCCCAAAGAAAGAATGGCCAGAGCTACAAAAATAAAACCCAAGTTTTTAATGTTTTCCTGTAAGCAGAGAGCTGAGGGGTATTCCAGGTAGGAGGTTCAACAAACTCTGAGTCTAATCTTGAATTCTGAGTTGACTTACCCTGAGCTGGGAAACTCTTAGTATCCGGTTCCAGAACAGCTGATCTGAATTAGTTCAATCAACTCTGAGTAGGTACACCTTGAGTTAAGCGTGTGCACAACCACAATAAAAAGCCATCAACAGTGGATCCCCGATACCTTGAGTCACCATGGCAACTGGAGAGAAACACCTGTGGAATTGGAGGTGCTCATGGATGCCTACAGCGAATTTGAGCATATATTTCGTAAAAGAAAGTAACACTGCTAAAGCTGCCAAGGAGAGAGAGGCGGCATGTGAAATTTAGCAAGAAGAATATGCTTTGACAGGATGCTGGTGGCTTAGTGGATAGAGCAGGTGTACCATATGGCTTTTGCCGCAGCAGCCCGGGTTCAACTCTGGCCTGTGGCACTTTGCTGCATGTCACTCCCTCTGTCCCTCTCCCCATATCACGCTTGACTGTCCTGTCAATTAAAGGCAAAATGCCCCCCAAAAAAATATTAAAAAAGAATCCTTGCTAATTTCAGCAGCTATTTTAAGCACATATAGATGGTTGATGACTTATTTGAAATCTGAATCCTTTAAAAACTATCATACCCAAGAAACATAAAAATGTCATTCAAACAGGTAAGCCATATTTTACTTGGCCATGATTGTACCTTTCTTTAGTTTTATTCATATTTGATTTATTAAACAAAGTAGCTTAAATAACCATTCAGTGGCTATGACATTATGTACTGTAAGCCACTAATATCATATAAAAAGCTACCGTTCACAAAAAAACGTAGCACGATGCAAAACATTTGCTCCGATGAGAGCGCACGTCCACAGTGTGTCAGATTTGATATCTGTGGCCGGTAAATGATTGAGCCTATTGAAAAAACAGTACCGTTCAAACTGATATTCATTGGGGAATGACAACACATCTAAACAGAGTCTGAAGATCCTCTCCCGGCGTAAAGCATTGCGAATTAATTCTGCCTCGATATCGATGGGATTTCCTACATACAAACAACCCACGTCTGTCTGACAGCTTGCTTAAGGCTCGGCAGTAGGGAGGAGACAGGTTTCTTAAAGAAAACCTGCCAGCAAGCAGGTTAGGTTCACAGAGTCAGTGGCCATGGTGATTGACTCAGAGTTTGACTTACCTTTCTTTCTGGAACTGAAAACCCACCCATGAGTTTCCCTCATTTCAGGGTTAACATACTCAGAGTTTTCACTAAACCCGCTTTCTGGAATACCCCCGTGGAGTCAGAATGTGGTTATCATAGCTCAGAGCTAGCTGTTTCCTCCTGCTTACAGACTTTATGCTAAGCTGGGCTAATCGCCTCCTGACTCCTGCTCTGTAGACATGAGATTAATATTCCCCATCTCATCTAACTCTACAAGAATGTAATCAAGTTAATTTCCCAAAATGTCAAACTATTCATTTAAGTAAAGTAGATAAAGTAGACACATGAATGAGTGAGCTTTAGAGGTGCTGGCAGGAGGATCTTTGAACTTTGGACAAAGCCAGGTAAGGTGTGTCTCCCTGCTTCCGGTCTTTATGCTAAACTAAGCTATACATGTCCTGACTCCAGCTCTGTACTTAACATACTTAATGCACAACTGATAGCAATCTTCTTATCTCACTCCAAGAAAGTGAAATGTGTGTTACACAATACTTTGAACTATTCTAAGGCAAAATTACATTCTTTTGAGATCCAGAGACAGGCAATATTCATGCCAACTTTAATATTAACTGCCTCAAAACCTCAAAATGTACTCTTCTTGTATTAAAACCACCATCAACATGTAAAGGGAACTTCGTATTTCTATTAAGCCCTCCATTTTCTGTCAGTTCATCTGTCCATATGTCACATGTCACATCAAGAAAGAAATAAGAGGCAAGGTGAGATGGTGATAGAGAGAGGCTGGCTGCAGTTCTCTCTCCTCTCTCTTTCTCCAATCACTTCCTCCCGCAGCCCCTTGTATGATTGAGGTCAGACGGGGGATTCTTCCCAGGCCTAACTAATGTGATTGCATCAGAGCAATACCCTTAAACGACATCACATTCCTGATCTGCATACTAATTGGCCCTGCTTTGTCCTTGACACTGACCTTGGGAGGAAGAGGCCTTCATTCCCCTAAGGGTGGGTGATGTGTGTGTGTTGGTGTGTGGGGTGGGGTGGGGTGCTCACATTTCCATGCAAAGACGTCCCTTCTCTGCATAACCCCCTCCTGCCCTGCCTCATGGTACATCGACCTCCCCCACCAACACCAACACCACACATACATGCACACACACCCTCGCCCTCTGCCACCCCTATCTCTCCTCTCTATGCATCAATGCAAATTATAACAATGGCCGAGGCTTTATTCGGCGGGGGTAAGCCTGCGTGACCCTCTGTGACGGGGAGCAGCAGAGACAAAAGGCCATTTCTCTCTGAATAAGCACATGGACAGCAGTATCTCCCCATCCCGGGTGGGGGAGGAGGTGGTGGTGGTAGTAGTAGAAAGGGGCCAAATGCAAAGAAGGCCACAATTGTAAGGATTTTTAAAGCAAAAGAGGGCAGAATGGAAATGAATGCAGAGTGATGCAGTAGGGATAGAGTCCTGGCCCTGTGGAGACTGCTGACGGAGGATGCAGCGGGTTTGTTGATCGGGACTTAGCTCTGTGGAACTGACAAGAGCAGCTGGCTGAGAAATTTGCATGTTTTATTTATGTATTTTCATTAGAAATAGATTGGTATGCTCTCCCGACGGTGGTTGTGTTGGCTGCCATGTTGCCAATATATCCTGTGTTGAGTCCTGTGAGGGATCACTTCTTGCAAATGCCACCCTTCTTTCTTTAATGTCTGTGAATTAGAAAAGCAAAATGTGACACAAACTTGTAACTAGTTGCAAAAGAGCGAATGCTTTACAGCAACTTCTGGACATTCTGACCGATCAAACCAAGTTCAGCTGAGTATGTTCAAAATGATGTAAATGCAGACGGCAAGCAAAGTGCTAAAAGTGTCAGTGTGTTCAAACAAATTGCTTTTCAGATTGTCAAAAAGCATTACAGTGTGCACGTCATCAGTGGTCAACCTAAATCTGAATGTCCACAAAGTCCGTGTGGGCATGCCACAAGGATCAGTACTTAGACCTTTGTTGTTTAGCTCATATATCAATTACATTGTTGAGTGTTGCTGCACAGCAGTTAGGCCACAAATGTATGCTGATGTTACTGCCTTATTTCTGTGGCAGCAAAACCACCTACTGTCGTTGGAGCCAAACTAACAGATGGCTTGGGCAAAATGATGCGATGGCTTTGCACTTCCTGCCTTACACTGAATGTCAAAAAAAGTGTCCCCATAACCACAGAGATTGTGTTGCAAGGTTGCTATGAAATCCCGTCTTAATGCTACCTTTGCATTTTTACACAGAAACAAACAACGGCGACATCATGCCAGTTCAGTGTGTGATTTTAGACAGCATGCGGCCTCCAGCAAGCAAAAGAGGTGTGATGGGTGTGACATGTAACACAACATTGTCAGCCCCTAGAGTTACATATAACATGCCTCAGCAGCACTTTCTATAAAATGAGAATGGCATAGCATGGTAATAACAATCATTTACCATCCCTATTATATGGCAGCTGATCTTGTTTTCTGCTTGGAGGGTAAGGAGCTACTTTACCTCATTGTCTCCCCATTTTGCCCAGAATTGGGAAATGTTGCTAGCTGCTTTCATAAATCTCCCAGTGGTGGGTCGCCAACATAGCACGCCATCAAAAAGTCACACTCGTCCCATATCTGGTCCCGTCCTGTGAGCTGTCCCTTTCACACAGATCTCAATTCAGTGCTGTTACTACCTCCACTGATGGCTTACAGGCGAGACAACTCTGTCCCTCATTCACCGATGTTACCGTTTATAAAGAACAGTGAGGCGAAATAACAGCATGAAATTTCCACCTTGAACAGGCAGTGTAAAAGGGGCTTATGTGATTTTCAGTCAGAGACACCATGTTTCTTTTCCAAAACTTAACCACAGTAACTTTACTTGCCGAAACCTAACCTCTGTAACTTTATATGAAATTCATAACTTTATAATAAGGACATAATGTCATTCCTAGGGGGCTAATCCTTAGAATATCATACAAACTGTTAGTGTGCATTTCCGTAGGATATTATACAAACCATTCTATGAAGATATGTTGACAGACGAACAAGCATACATGAATGCACCCGCCTACGTGCAAAAATATACTATCAGTACATTTCAGTTCATACAGAGAATATGTAGCCTGACACAACAAACAACACCAAAGAAACAAAATGCAAAATGATTAGTCTGTGCAAGCACAGGCTTGGTTTTGCCTTCGTGGCTTAAGTCAGTGCTCACTATAATGCCAACTCCCTTCACTTTATCCAGTAGTTGAGTAGCAAGACGGGGAACCTTTACCTGGGTCTTAAGTATCTGCAGTGTTCATTGGACAAACTGATGCCTGCACTGTACATTTACTACTTGACAACTTTACTGCTACTTTCTTCTCTGCTCTCCAACACCTGAACATCTGTCTGCACTCAGCCCATCCACTGTCACAGAGGCACCAGAAATGACCACATTTTAGAGCTCCCTCTGAATTTCTTAAATAAGGCTCTCTGGGGAGCTCATGTCTCTTTTAGTGAGTGAGCACCACCTAGCTCCCACTTATTTTGCATCCTGCATTTAGTACAACCAAGTTCAGCTGAAGCGCAATGAATCCTTCATTCAAAGACAATTGGATTTGCTATAGATTTCTTGAAGACCTTTCAACTTTAACCAAAAGACGTCTTCACCTCTGACCGACTGTGTGGTGTGCTTTTTGGAAGACAGGCAAAACATCCATCCTAACAATCAAGTCTAGTGTGAGAATTTGAGCATTCATAGCAAAAGGTTATTTGACATATGTTGGTCTTTTTTTGATGATGTATCCACTAAGATAAATTCTTTTTAACTTTTGCACCTTGGCAAAGCAGTGTGCCCTGAGCTTTTTAGAGAATTTATTCCCCTGTTTTTTTGACACTTATTGCCTACCAAGGCATCAGAAACATCTGTTGTGTGTGACATTACTGTCAGATACATATACCCATGTAAAAACTATTATAACTGTCTTTTTTTGTTTGGTTTTAGTTTTGAGCTTCACAATGACTTGAACATCAAACACATATTTGACAGATTATGGCTTTTAAAAATGTGTTAGCAAACTGTTGGCTGCTTACACATCCAGCACACATGGAGCAACATCAACATATACTTGAAGTCATGTTTCTGACCACCTACCCAGTCCAGTTGTCACTCTCCTTTTTTGGTCTCTCACCACCTCTTGAGAAAAAAATATGCAGTTCTTTAGATACTACATGCCATTACAGGGAAATGCTGGCTTAACGTTTACCACATTTGATGACAATGAAAACAGGAGCCTTAGATTTCTGCTGCTAAAATAATGAATGTCCCTAGATATTATGGTTCTTATTTTAGATATATTTAAACAGAATCACGCAAACAATGATCTACCATGGCTGTCCTTAGGAGACCCGTTGTCAGGGTTAAATATAGTCTTTTGAATCATTGTTAAAAATTAGGGCTATCAAGCGAATAAAAAAATTAATCAAATTAACTACATGTGTTTTGATTGATTAATCTAAACTTATTACATACATACATTTTTGCTGTTAAAGTTTTTAAGAAATTTCAATTCAAATGATTTTGGCAGATGTGTCGCAGTAAAGCTGCTGGATTTTGGACTCAATTGTCCCCCTGTCCTTAACCACCGAAACTGGTCTGCAGTCTATTGCAATCCATTTTGCAAGGGAGTTGGTTCGTCAGTCGTAGGCTGACTTACTCAGTTTGCATCTGAATGCCTCGTCGAGTGTAGCTTGACAAGGCTGGCTGCTAGTGCCAGCATCAAAGGCTGTGCTAGCTCGGATCTCCGGATTCACTGCTAAATGCTTTGCGTTGAGGTGATTTTTCAGGTTTGACGTCCTCTGATGGTACAAAAATTCCTTACTGCAGAAACTGCAGAGAACGGTGCTCCTATCAACAGTTCCATCTGGGCATTTTTTAAATGCAAATGTTCCATTCACAGGGCCAAGCAGCGTCGTCTCATCTGCCTCCATCATGTGACAAAGCCACTGTGGCCTTCACCGATGCACCGGGTCAAAGGGCACCATGGAACACAATTAATCAGTGTTATTTTTTTTTAACATGTTTTTTTGTCTGTGATTAATTAAACAAAATTAACATGTTACTTTGACAGCCCTACTGAAAATACTGATTTGAGCAGTCTGAAAAATTAAATTTGACCAGAAACCAATTACATGTTCATTCTCGGGACATAAACTCTGCAGGTGCTTCCGGCAGATTTTTACGCAGTCAACTGTAATGTTTGTACTGCAACTAACCATTATCAGAGCTCTATGGTCTTTTTGCAGTCAAAATGAAGCAGTTCTATGCTTTGCTGAATTTGACATGTTGTCAGTCTTTGAAGCTACTATCTTTGTGCATATATTGAGTAAGTGCTCCCAACACAGTACCTTGTATTGTTTTTCTGTATGCCAACCATATACTCTTAACAGCCACTCATCATTGTAGATCCTGATGCATCCTAATTCCCTGACTAACCTTATGCTAACTAGATCAGCTATTTGGGTTTCAGAAACTGTCTGACACAGAGTGGTATCAAACCATTTTGGTCTGCAAAAGGCATCTATGCAGTTATGTAATTGTTGACAACAGACCTGATGTAAAAAACTGAAGTTATTGTTCTTGGCCCCAAACAACTCAGAGACTCTTTATCTGATGACATAGTTTCTCTAGATGGCATTGCTCTGGCCCCTGCCACTACCGTAAGAAACCTCGGAGTAACATTTGATCAAGATTTGTCTTTTAATTCTCATTTAAAGCAAACCTCACGGACTGCATTTTTTCATCTGCGTAATATTGCGAAAATTAGGCCTATCCTGACCCGAAAAGATGCAGAAAAATTGGTCCACGCTTTTGTTACCTCAAGGCTGGATTATTGTAACTCTCTATTATCAGGTAGCTCTAGTAAGTCCTTAAAAACTCTCCAGCTAATTCAGAATGCAGCAGCACGTGTACTAACAGGAACTAAGAAACGCGATCATATCTCTCCTGTTTTAGCTTCTCTGCACTGGCTCCCTGTAAAATCCAGAATTGAATTTAAAATCCTACTGTTAACTTATAAAGCTCTAAATGGTCAAGCTCCATCATATCTTAGAGAGCTCATAGTGCCATATTATCCCACCAGAACACTGCGCTCTGAGAACGCAGGGTTACTCGTGGTCCCTAAAGTCTCCAAAAGTAGATCAGGAGCCAGAGCCTTTAGCTATCAGGCTCCTCTCCTGTGGAATCATCTTCCTGTTACAGTCCGGGAGGCAGACACCGTCTCCACATTTAAGACTAGACTTAAGACTTTCCTCTTTGATAAAGCTTATAGTTAGGGCTGGCTCAGGCTTGTCCTATACCAGCCCTTAGTTAGGCTGACTTAGGCCTAGTCTGCCGGAGGACCCCTCTATAATACACCGGCCCCTTCTCTCCTTCTCTCTCTCTCTCTCGTATCCTATTACTGCATCTAGCTAACCCGGCCATTCTGGATGTCACTAACTCGGCTTCTTCTCCGGAGCCTTTGTGCTCCACTGTCTCTCAGATTAACTCATATCACAGCGGTGCCTGGACAGCGTGACGTGTGTGGTTGTGGTGCTGCCGTGGTCCCGCCAGATGCCTGCTGCTGCTGCCATCATTAGTCATTAGTCATACTTCTTCTGTTATTATACACATATGATTATTGTCACACATGTATACTGCCAGGTATTAATACATACTTTCAACATATTGTACCGCAGTAACCAGAACTATAACTATAATATTATTACTTCCATTAATGTTGTTGTAAGATACTGTCATTACCTGCATATCTCTCTCTCGCTCTCTCTCTCTCTCTCTCTCCCTCTCTCTCTCTCTCTCTCTCTCTCTCTCTCTCTCCCTGTGTCATATGGATTACTGTTAATTTATCATGTTGATCTGTTCTGTACGACATCTATTGCACGTCTGTCCGTCCTGGAAGAGGGATCCCTCCTCAGTTGCTCTTCCTGAGGTTTCTACCGTTTTTTTTCCCCCGTTAAAGGGGTTTTTTTGGGGAGTTTTTCCTTATCCGCTGTGAGGGTCTTAAGGACAGAGGGATGTCGTATGCTGTAAAGCCCTGTGAGGCAAATTGTGATTTGTGATATTGGGCTTTATAAATAAAATTGATTGATTGATTGATTGATTGATGTAGTCCAGTGTCCTTTTCCATTCTGATATTCTCCTCTTTCTGTATGGGCATTCCTGGATGTACATGGGCCTTCTTCAAATTTCCATACATATAGGGAGAAGATTTTAGAGCAAACAGACAAATGGCCATCATGCTGCAGTTATCAGCGTACAAGAAAACATTTCAGATTTGAGGTATAGGACAACTTCTCTGAAATCTACCGTTGTCGCAAAACAGATGAATTTGCTCTGGCAGTGATTATTCCAGCAATCTGATAGCGTCCCATACTGTTTGTAGAACAGGAAAAGCACCAGTGCAGTCCCAAATACAGCAACAAAAGAAAAAAAAACTGTCCTCAGGTTAAAGCCTGCATCTGAATCTCACACTCTGTTACAGGCGTGAGATTTTCCTTTTCTTGTATTACTGTTACTGCTATGCTGTGAGATGTGTGGAAATTTTAAAGAGGAGCGCTTGGCTTTGGCTATTTTGTCATTTTTACATGCTGAATAGCTCTTCCAAATTCTGCACGACGGACATAACCCGTCCCTTTTTTTTTCAAATCAAGAAAAATGCAAGGAGAGCACTCTTATTATTCCGTACGGGATTTAGCTTTTTGTCTCTCCAGCTGTGATTATAGGGATCGTTTTGTCTGAGAGCTCAGCAGGTTTAATCAAGCTCGGATAATTTCACAATGCCTTGTAATGGGGTCCCTGAAGACGAAACCTGCTCCTGTTTTCACAGGTTTTTGCAGGGCTGGGGAAAAAAAAAACGGGAACCTTTCAACAAAAACCCCATCTTGCACTGAAGCAGGAGCCAGCAAGGAGCTATTTTAGCATCCTGCCTGCTGCCCTTGGGACCAGGCATTACACAGACACCCCCTGCCATACACACACACACACACACACACACACACACACACACACACACACACACACACACACACACACACACACACACACACACACACCGAAACAAAAACCCTCCATCCATATACACACTGCAGGCCCTGTGCACTTCCCCTTAATGTCTGGCAATTTGCCAGGTTGTCATTGACAAGGTAAGTGTTGATTTCAGTAGCAACGATAGGCAAAGCGAAAAGGGAGGGAAACTTCAGAACAATGAAACACTCCTTTGGAGTTTTTTTTCTTTCTTTTCTCCCTCACCTCCTCCTCCTCTTCTGGAAAAGGAGAAAGGTGTCAAGTTTGTGACAAGTGAATTGTTTTTTCTTCCCCCCACCCCCTCCTCACCCTCACTGTGATGGCGTTGACGATGGAAAGTTTGTGGAGTTATGTTCTTTGCAGATAGTTTGACCTACTTAGGTTAGTGCCGCACACCTTATGAAGCGCCTTCCAGACTCGAGCTGCAACCTTTTGGAGGATGATCACTAAAATATTAGAACAGGTAAACAATGCACGGCAGCTAATATTCAGTTCTATAGATTATATTTTGCTGCAGAGGGCCTTTTTGTTGTTTTACATTTACCTCTAAAATATTTGTTTCCAGTTCGATTTCCACTTCAATAGCTTTCAGGTTGTATGTCATGTTAGTCCACAGTTTTACAGTATGACATAGTAGCTTCTTCCAGCTCTTAATTGAAGTCTCATGTAATTTACATTGAAATACTGAAATTCTGAAATACACTAGTCCAAACCCATTGAGTGCACAGTTGCCCACGAACAGTTTCACATGGTGTGTGTTTGGGATACAGGTCATAGGAAATTGCAGATTAAATAGTCAACTGAACCCATTAAGAAGAGCAATGTATTCAGACAGAGCTTTTGTGAATTTGATAGTACAATTGCTTTACTGAAAGTACAGTAGTACCATTGCCAATAGTGGTATAGTTAGTGAGCTAAAACTGTACATTAGTAGTTGAGGAAGCAAGTTGAAAGGCAGATAGTTAAAGTGTTTATATTTTGTATTGGCAAAAAAGTGGGGCGCACTGGTAGTTTACATGGGAAACATAGATTAACTACATCAGTGAGTAGAAAAACGTGGGACAGACAGAATGACACACTGACAGTTTCCATGATTATGTACAGCATACCATACCATGACTTAGTCATACCAAAAATTGGAAAAAAAACAAACAAATATTGGTCCACAGGGGGAGCCACAGCGATCAGTCGCATTTTAGCCATTTTTAAGCATTTATCTGTTGTTATAGCGCCACCCAGTTGCCAATTAGAGTTAAATTTCTCCAGTCACCAGGTGTTCTGTTCTACATATCTACCAAGTTTAGTAAAAATCCATACGGCGGTTAGGCCTAGATAAGAAATTAGCTCTCTAGCGCCCCCATTTTGTTTGATGGGGTCAATAATGGAGGGGTCCCCTCAGATTATGTGTGGTCATATGCCTACAAAGTTGCGTGGTGATCGGTGAAACCCTTGAGCTCATCACATCTTTATGTGATGAGCCACGCCCTCCGCAATATTCATTGCCTTATAGAAGCTCAGTTTTAGTAAGTTTTCCAACTTTTGCCAAGAGGGAACTTTAGATATTGGTCCCTAGATTATATTCACCCAGTTTCATGCAGATCTGTCAAACTTCCTAGGAAGAGATCAATTTTAAGTGTTTTTTAAAAAATTCAAAATGGCAGAAAATCAGAAGTTATGGGTTCTTGTGGCAAATGTGTTCCTCATGAGGAGAGGCATCTCTGTGCAAAGTTTCATGTCTCTACGACCTATGGGGCACGAGATATGCCCATTCAAAGTTTGTAATTTCAGTTTGTTGCTATAGCGCCCTCCTTTGGCCAATTGATGTAATATTGCTTCATTGGCATCCTCCCATGACCCTCTACCACTGTGCCAAATTTCACATGGATTGACCAAGTCAGTGAGGAGAAAAACGTGGAACAGACACACAGACACACACACACACAGACAGAGTTTTCGTCATTATATAGTAAGATAAGATATTGTAAGATTATACTATACAGTGAATAATATACATTACAAGCTTTACTGCACACTGATCACCTGTGTATAAGCTCATGATGGCAATGTACAGTTTATTATGAGGTACATACTGTATTAAAGTAAAGGACCATTTCCATGGAGCTTGCACAGTAACAATAATTTCCATTGAAAATAAAATTTGGAAAAAGAAATAAAAAAGACCTGAACTGATAAAGCGAACATTAGCATTGAAACACTTTGGAGAAAGGTGTTGGCACTGATGAAAGTTCCACAGAAAAATACAGGCATTAAAATTTATTCTGTTTTTGCATTCAGATGTATTTTTCAAGGACATTCTTATGATTTTTTTTGTCATGCAACTCTCTTTTTCACTGTCAGTTTTTTTTTACAGTGACTTTTTTTTTTGTTCAAAGTCAGTGGTTTTCAGTTTGAACTTTCTTTCACTGCTTGGTGTCGAGGGGAAGGGTTTGAGGAGAGGGCAAGGAGAGCATGATCTGCATATTGTAGCAATGCCCACATTTCCCATCATGCTCAGCACTGCACTGAGTAGTTTGTAGTTTGCAGTTAAGTTTGCTGTTTTATGTTCCACAACACAAATGTCACTTTTCTGTTATGGTCTGCAGTGTGTCTGTTCAGAGTATGCTGGTTTATCTTCGTACTATATAATGACTGTCTGGGTGTGTGTCTGTTCCAAGTTTTTCTCCTCACTGACTTGGTCACTCCATGTGAAATTTGGCACAGTGGTAGAGGGTCATGGGAGGATGTGAATGAAGCAATATTACATCAATTGGCCAAAAGGGGGGTGCTATAGCAACCGATTGAAATTGCAAACTTTGAATGGGCATATCTCATGCTCCATATGTCGTAGAGACACGAAACTTTGCACAGAGATGCCTCTCCTCACGAGGAACAAATTTGCCTCAAGAACCCATAACTTCCGCTTATATAGATTTTTTTATTTATTTATTTATTTATTTTTTTGAAAAACACTTCAAATGGATCTCTTCCTAGGAAGTCTGAGCGATCTGCATGAAACTTGGTGAACATAATCTAGGGACCAATATCTAAAGTTCCCTCTTGGCAAAAGTTGGAAAACTTACTAAAACTGAGCTTCTATAAGGCAATGAATATTGCGGAGGGTGTGGCTCATCACATAAAGATGTGATGAGCTCAAGGGTTTCACCGATCACCACGCAACTTTGTAGGCATATGAGCACACATAATCTGAGGGGACACCTCCATTATTGACCCCATCAAACAAAATGGGGGCGCTAGAGAGCTAATTTCTTATCTAGGCCTAACCGCCATATGGATTTTTACTAAACTTGGTAGATATGTAGAACAGGACGCCTCAAGGTGACTGGAGAAATTTAACTGTAATTGGCAACTGGGTGGCACTATAACAACAGATAAATGCTTAAAAATGGCTAAAATGCGACTGATCGCTGTGGCTCCCCCTGTGGACCAATGTTTTTGTTTTTTTTTCTAATTTTTGGTATGACTAAGTCACGGTATGGTATGCTGTACATAATCACGGAAACTGTCAGTGTGTCATTCTGTCTGTCCCATGACAAATGATATCATTCTACCACTATTGGCAATGGTACTACTGTACTTTCAATAAAGCAGTTGTACTATCAAATTCACAAAAACTGTCTGAATACATTGCTCTTCTTAATGGGTTCAGTTGACTATTTAATCTACAATTTCCTATGACCTGTATCCCAAATACACACCATGTGAAACTGTTCGTGGGCAACTGTGCACTCAATGGGTTTGGACTAGTGTTAGTTATTGTCATTTTTGTGTTAGTTTGTAGTTTGCACTATTAGTAAGTTGGCTGTTACACTTCATGACCACAGCTGTATTTCCACATGGTGTCTGAAAGTTGATGAAAAATTATTGTTGATTTCTGAGACAACAATGACAGTGACAAATTATATTCTGTCTTCTCTATGAATTAGTATGATACGTGTACTTCACTAGGAAAAGAGTGTTGCTCTCCTAAGTCCTGAATCCTGACATTGTTCTAATCAATCAATCAATTGAAGATCATGTCATGGAGTATTATTGTAAGAAAATTGTCATTGTGTTATAATGTTCTTTATATTACATATTGTTACAATGGCACTTTATATTTTGCATATGCTTTTTATATGCTCATAGGAACATAAATCCATTGCACTTCTCAGCAAACCTATCATGAAAACTGACATGTGATATAACGCTTTTATTTGGTATATAAAATGTGAGAAACGATTGCAAACAATTGGTTTTTTTGGACGCTCAAGGGCACTGGTAGCATAACTGTATGAATATGCGTGAATCGCAATCCAAACATTACTCTAGATCTACTGCAGTTAGCAACAGCTTTCATGAGTTCACCTGGACAGGGTTCCCATTTGTGGATAAGCAAACTATTAGCACTTGCTGAGTTTTCTCACTC
This sequence comes from Epinephelus fuscoguttatus, assembly GCF_011397635.1. NCBI lineage: Eukaryota > Metazoa > Chordata > Actinopteri > Perciformes > Serranidae > Epinephelus > Epinephelus fuscoguttatus. Next base: position 39,368,637 of record NC_064765.1, on the reverse strand, counting down.
CATATAACTTTCCTGCCAACAACTAGCTGCATGTATGTGCATTGCTAGACCAGACCAACGCATCAAGTCACTTTGCAAAATATCAAGGTAATGGCCTTCTTGGTGGATAGACAAGCAAAGATCATAAAGATGTCAATGCATTTTGATGTGTGTGTTGATTATAATTTTGACATGTGTGTATGCATTCATTCAATGATCTCATAGAATGATTTGTATGATATCCTCAAAATGCAGACACAACAGTTGTATGATATCCAAATACGAAGTAGAGCCCCATAAAAGAATTTATATCCTTAACTATCAGTTTTGATATTAACTTGAAGTTACAGAGGATAGTTTTAGGCAATAAAAGTTACTGTTTACAGTTACTGTAAACCTTAAAATGACTCAAAGTTTACACAGTTACAAACAGGAGTCTCCAGGGGAAAGTCCCCAGTTTTGTGACCCATCTCCCACCCCAACCTGCCTCCTTACAGAACCGCAGGGGACTGCGTCCTTGTTTACTGCTATCAGCACATTGGTCCCATGATCGCCATCTTTAAAAATAGTTTGATATGTACGAATTTGGCTGCATTACTTTTTGTTGGAAAACGTACAAACAATTTATGAGAACAGCCTGTTTAATTTTCTGTTTGATGTTTAATAGATGTGACTAATGATTGTTTTGTGACTTTTCCTCAACCTGAGTGTTCATGATACCTTAATTAACGAAGGTTGGTCACCGTCATGTACCATCCACCTTCCCCTGTCCACATAAATCAATGACCTGACACAATGGCTGCATATGTCATGTATATATGTTCAAATCATGATACCTAGTGATTCAATTAAATGTGTATAATTGACTGAATCACTAGGTAATGTTAAGTGTTCACTGTAAATGACCAACCTGTTAACAGCTACAGCTTTGATCTGTAGGCTGATATTAAGTTGGAGACTATCAAATGTAGCCCTTCTTTCAGATTAGGTTCCTCCCCAATGTTAACTCCATGGCTACAGCCTTGGTCCTACTGTATTTGATTTAATAAAGCACCTATATGCAGTACAAGGTCTATTTACATTTCAGAATGTGCCCATGTAATGTCATCATGCGGAGCTTAACAGTGTTTTTAAACCCACATTCACTTCCTTTGCATCTATCAGGCCAATGCATTAAGAATAATGAATTATGATTACTGTAAAGACACATCACACAAGTCAGTGCTCACAGTAATTTCACACATTTTCTCCAGAAAAAAACTTAACTATTTTCAAATCCAAAGAGAGCACTGTCTATTAAATTTCAATTTTGAGTTTGAAAACACAAGAAAGCAGCTTCCAGTCAACACCAGTTTATACTGTTTAGCCAGGTGGCCTGAATAGAATGTTGCCTTTATGTAACATCTAATTATTTATGGCTCTCTTTTTTGTGAAACAGATCATAAACTTCCTTTAGCAGAGCATAAATTGAAGTAAAACCAGTATAAATATGTAAAGATGGCATAAATGGATAAAAGTTAAATGAATTTCAAATGAGAATTTTAGTTACAGTATTTGCCTGCTCCATAGGCTATTTCGACCCAAATATATCACAGCTTATCGTTCTCTGCTTTTCTGTCAGGTTGTCATACATGTACATACATAGAGGTCCCTATCTTTACTACTGATACAAGTGTAACTTTGAACTAATGTAGCCTAGATATTTAAAGTTAAAGTCCTTTACTTTGGATCCTAAATGAAAGAAATGTAAAGCTCTGGAGGCCTCTTATTAAGAAGAGCTTCATAACATTGCTGCAGTACAAAACAGAGGTGACCACACATCTTCATCATATGTTATGGACTGACAAAAACAACAACAAAATGGTCATAATGGACGACATGTACAATTCAGGGAAGGTTTTTTTTTTCTTTTCAGTAGTGCAAACAAGACTAAAGCTTGCACCTTTTATCCTCAGTGTCTATATTTGATACTAAAATTCACACTTTCGCCTAATCTACCAGCAGCACAATTTCCCTCCTGCTACAACTTGTTTTTCCAAATTTCATTCAGAGTCTTATTATTTCAGCCCTATTTGTTTATTTTTAAATAGTCATTGTAGTTGACTGGATTTATGTTAAATATACATATAAGTTGTTACTGAAAATAATTCTATATTCCCAGTGTAAAAACCACAGAAACATACATGAAAAGAATATATAAAGTGGTGACTTATTATAAAGGTTATTCTTACACTTTACTATAAATAAGATAAAGTCACTTAATAAAAGTCTGTTTCTTAATTTTCAGCAAAGGCTCTTTAGACATGATATTCTTACTTCTACTATAATATTAATATGATCTCCCAGAATAAGTTATTCATTGTTGTTTTAGGTTGAACTTGTGGGTACATGTTGTCATCAGCAAGTCTAACAGCTCTGGTGGTTCGCTCTGAAGACATGCTTCCTTATATTATGACAACATGAGTACTTGCTCAGCAGAGAGAGTGGAAGGCCCTAGGTTCACTTCATGGAAATTAGTCAGTGGTCATTTAATGAATTGGAAATGTATTTGGGACTACACATCACTAAAAGCACAGCACATAAAATAAAATGATGAGGACCATGAGGTGCCCTCTTTAGCCCTTTTTAAACAGGAATTGTGCATATTTGCAGGAAAGCCCAATCAGTCTTCTTTCAGCATTGGCAGTATAAAAACAAAATCAGGGAGTGCAGCAAAATGCCGCCTGCCTACTTTTGTTTATACAGAATGAGCCTTTTTGGGGCAATGGGGGGCGTGAGCAAGTAACAAAAGGTGTAACTCAGCGTGTGACATAGGCAGTGACGTGGGAGGGAAGCTGTGGCTGGTCAGTCCTTCGGTGATTCTCTCGTAAATCGGCCCGCCCTTCACCGTCCCTGTCATCTGACGGTTTATGGGCTCTTCGTTAGTGAGGACTAGGAGGGTGCGCAATTCCTTGTTTCCCCAGTTGCTCATCTTTACAGTGTCTGTCAGGTTAGGGTTTCCCTCTTGCTACTAGCTGCTCGCTAATTCCTGCTATCAGCTGTTTCCTGTTTATCCACTGCCGGTGGGTTGCACATGCGTCGTCATCAACAGCTCCTCCCACAAGTCATCAACACACCCTCCCGTGGCGGAAGGCCGCCTCGTTCTGTTTAAATCACAAAGGTTCCGCCAATATGTCTACCCTACGAGGAGGAAAATTGAGCACCTAGGATCAACTCGCCAATCCGGCTATGTGTGCCTAAACACTTGCAGCTTGCTGGCAAAATGGCCCAACATTCGCAGAAAATCTGGCAGTGTAAAAGGGGCTACTGTTTTAACTTGAGGCCTTGTCTTATAGAAGGATCTTGTGCAAAACTCAACCTTTAATAACTTTATTTCAGTTTTTATTATGCTTATATGTTGTGTATTCTTTAATAAATTGAGTATAATCAAATTATCACAGGCTAACTGATGCACTGCAAACATGGGGTGGGGAAGAATTACAAATTCAGAGGACAGCTTCTGGGGTTTCTGAGGCTGTGGACAAACTAAAAATCATGTGTAGTCTATGAAGGAAACAGCACACACACACACACACACACACACACACACAGTATAAAGAGAGTGCTGGGGCCCACAACACAATTGTGTCTCGGGGTCCCTAATTGGTTAATCTGGTCCTGTTCAGCAGTGTTTGGATATATATATATATATATATATATATATATATATATATATATATATATATATATAAAAACCATTTTGAAAAAATTTATTTTATTGATAATTTTGATATTTTATTTATGGATTTCTAATATTGTGATGTTGGCTGGCAATGACCTCACTTGATCCGACACATCTATACACTACTGTCTACTGTCTTGACATCAAGGACGTCATGACATCAACTCATGGAGGAAAACTGTTAGACCTGGCTTTCCTCCTCTGGAAGTTATTAAATCTCAGGGAGTTCAAAAGGTTAAATATGTAGTTTCAAGATAAAATAAAAAAATATATATATATATATATATATGCATGCTGGGCTGAAGACACTAATTAAATCTCTTGTTATATTTTTATATAGAAATGGTAAAAGACTGCCTCATTCTCTCCCTGTGCTAAATGTTTAAGGCGAAACAGATCAAGTTGAGTGGTTGTGTGTTCTTCCCGCCGAGATTCATTACTACATTTATGATAAGACATTTCTCTGGCTGTGCCATAGTGTGGGAAGGCTGTGAAGGGCTGAGGCCTCTGATCAATCCAGAATGTCTTCTTGAAGACCAGTCCTGCTCTTCCTGTATGTGTGTGTGTGTGTGTGTGTGTGTGTGTGTGTGTGGGTGCGTGTGTGTGTGATGTTCCTCCCTCTACCGGCTCCAGGTTTGATGTCCCATTAAAGAGGCCTTGCAGACATCAGACCAGTCACTCAGAAACGGAAAGTGGGACTCGGGGGACACTCAGGATGTTCATCATTAGGCTTTGGTGCCATTCACCCGACTCCAAACCATCGCCTCACTGAATCAAAAAATAAAAAAAAACAAGACAACTTCAGAAATCTTTGGGTGGAGAAACAGAGAAGAGAGAAGAGCTCGGAGGGATGGGTGGGGATGGGGGGAGCAGAGGCGGAGGTGGTGTTGTGGGGGTGTGGTTGCACTTAGAGATATTTAAAGGCGAAAGAGATGGGCTTTGTTAAAGATGCGATTCCCCTGGGTTCCCCTCCTTGAGTCGCAGGGATCTGATAGCGCGACGCTCCTGTTCGAGCAACACCTCCTTTGCTGGGGGGAGATAGGATGGCGTGTAATTATACTGCAAGGGCTTTCAGGGCCCTGACATACCTGTCACCTGGGAAGGAGAGGGATGAGAAGACATTTGCATACCTTTTAGTTCTACTTCAGAATATAGAAACTTGTCCTTTCTCGTTTGTTTCTGACAATTGTGTTTTTCCCTTTTTTTTCTTTTCTTTTTTTTTTTTTTTTTACATTTTATTTTCTCCTTCCTTCCGTCTGCCTGAAGAGGCTTGCTTTGGAAGTTCGGGGCTCGTTCTCAGTGCTCATTTGATGACTTTCAGGAAAAAATAAAAAAGTGCAAGCGAGAGAGCGCCTTTGATTTGGATTTGAGAAATGGTTACTAATGAGAGGAGATAATCAGTGTAAGAGTTGAGGCTTTTGTCACCAATTCAGTTGTTTGAACAAATTCATTTCATCATTTGTACAATAACAAATTGAACTTAATAAGTGACAGTGATAATCAGTGATCAGACGCAATAATAAGAACAATAAAAGACAGTCAGAATCTTTCAAAGGAAGCGTGGATTCAGTAATAACAACCAAAATGAGCGGACAGTGCTCTTCTAAAGTGATTATCATCAATAGTGATAATTATTTTCTGCTCATCAGGACACATTTCTACTGGCTGAATACTTCCTTTATTATTCAGTGCTGGATGCAATTTGTCACAGAGCATCCATACAGTACAGTGTACAGTGTTGAAATATTGATCTACTTGATCTACAAAGATTACAACATAACATACAGAGAAATGTTATGACCTAATTTTGAACACGTCTGCAGTGTTTTCGCATCCAGCACAAACAGAAGCTGCATCCATGCATTAACATTGCTTTACTTCAGTTTGGTGAGCTTGATGTTTTCCATGTGCATGACAATTGGGAGTAAATAATGTTTCCTCGTCTCATCAGTGAGGCGAAAACCTTCTTTTCTTTTCCCTTTGTTGGAGAGAGAGAAGCTGGAGGAGAGTGTGAGGAAGAGAAAGAGAGAGGGAGAACTGCGTTACCCACAATTGTCGGCAGCATCTCTGTACAGGTAGCTAACAGAGGAGTGGACCCCACCGCGTTCCCTTTCATGTCTAACAGCAGGGTAGAAATGTTAAATTGTAGCGGCCCCTCTTTATATGTATATAAAAATGTCCTGAACAAGATGCTTATCTTAATAGATGAAGTAGGAGCAAAAAGAACTATAATTTTAATCAAATCTGGGCCTCATTGGTGTGACGGTGTTGAGTGCTATTGAAGCTTAAAATTCATGTTGTTGGGGGGCTTGGAGAAAGGGACTCAGCGGGTGGTGTCTCGCAGTGTAATTATCCCTCACTTACAGGTATTTCTGTTGCCACAGTCATTATCTTCCCTTGTAAAGAGGAAATCAATTTGTACAGATGTATATGAGGAATGGAAGATTGCCCAGAGAAATAGAAAAGAGGAGAAAAGAGGCATTCTCATGAAAGAGGGACAGTGAAAATTGAAGATAGATGACTTGTTATTGGTCTGCGTGCAGGGCTTGTTTGTTTGTTCGCCTGATTGGCTGCAGTTACGGTGCCGTTGCATGCAGGAGAGTGGCACAATGAAAAGCGTGTCTTTGAATTCAACTCATTATTAAGTTTTATTACTGTGTTCCAAATAAGAGCCCACTATCACATTTACTGACTCCATAAAATCCTGTTTGTGGAGCTGCTCTCAAAGAAGCCCCAAATTCAAAACTGTGCACAGCTTTTCTTGTCTTTTCTTTCTTCAGGACATGAGAGAGTTTAGTAGACTTAGCTTTGCAGCATTTTTAGATATACTTTATAGAATCTATCTTTACAAAGAAAGTACATATAACTTAAAAATACAGTGCCAGACATCCAAGAGTAAGATGAGGAGATGGGCATTAATGTCAGGTCTGTGTGCTCAGTTTAAAGCTGAAGTCAGGGTGTGGTTAGCGTAACATAGCATAGAGATCAGAAGCAAGTGCTTTTCATCATGCCAATGTGTCTCCTTGCTTTCCTCACTGGTGTCGTTTCCTTGTATCTTGACTTGAAGGATGTGAGAGAGGTGTGAGGAAGAGAAGCAAAGGACACACCTGTGATTCCTTGCTTTAAGCTACTCAAGAAGCCTCCTCTCTCCTCGAAATGCATTCAAGGGACTGGAAGATCCTCCATGGTAGTGGAGGAGGAAACATTTCCGGGTCGTAGGGGGAGAGAGGACACAAAAAAACATAAATTAGTATGATGAAAAGCATCCTGTTTGGACTGACAGACAGACACTGCCATACCTATAGCCATGGCACAAGTCTGGTTTAACAAATACACCCACCAGCAACTATAAAGCTCTAAAACAATGCGTTTTATTTTGTTATTATAGATGTCGCCATACTCAGCCATAGGTTTAGAGGGTACAATTTAAAGCTTGGATTAGAGTTTTTCCACTGGAATTTTTCAGTTGCTGGCACCAAAAAATCCTCGAGTGATTCCGAAAATCACCATCAAGACACAGATCAGAAGTTAAATTACCCACTGACTCTGTTACATTGTGCTGTATGTTTGTCTTTTTAGGGAAAAGGACAACCAGGCTATTTGAAGAACAATGAAACTGTTGTTTTGAAACTCAAAATGTTAACTTTAGTGGTATTAGTCTGTACACATCCAATGTACAATGAGAAACCAAAGTATATCTTTACTCTCATACTGACATAGTTTTCATCTAGTTTGTATACAACACATTCTCATCCCAACTTGTCAAATACCACCGCTCTGTCAGTGGACATAAATTTTAAAGTGTGACGCTCTTGGTATCCTCTGAGTTTTGGACGATTTGGGATGGTGTGACAAGTCACGTTTGTTTACATGCATTGTGTGTAAAGTTTGTACTCATTGAATGCATCCAGTCTTTTTCAAAAATAACTTACAACGTTGGTAAAACACCTAATTTTTAGGTTTATTTCCTTACGTTTAAGCAACAAAACTCCCTGGCTGGGTTTAGAAAAAACACCATAGTTTGGCTTATAATATGATTTTTACTAATGTCATGTAACGTCAAGTGACATACTGTAAAACTTCTGTTAAAAGCACAGTCCCTTTTACTAGCGGGATGAGGCTACATATTTTGACAAATGCCTGTCTCAATTAAACGCCTGGTCTGGTTGCCAACCAGCTCATTTTTATAGAAGTTCTTCAGATGTGTGAAACAGGTTGTTGGCTACACATTTAAGCTAACTTTAGCTGCTTGGATCACACTTACAGATATAAGTAGTTTAAACTTTTGTCAATGTGGAGATGTGTTAGCTCAGTTAGAGTCTTCACAATTCAATCGTTTAGCTCATTTTACTGAAACTGAATATGAGAACCAAACAAGACAGCAATTCATTGAGATTTACCAGCCTGGTAAAAAAGAGAGACAAGAAAAAAAAAAAGTGGTGACTCCCCATGTTACCTCTGAAGCTGTCATGTAGTCAGAATATAAGGCCATTCTTCTCAAAAGAATCAAAATGATTTTTTCATAAAATTAATCTAAGTTGTGAGTATTGTATTAACAGGATGAAGTGGTGTTGTGTCAGTATGCCAGGTGCCGTAATCCTCAGGTGCCATAAAACAAGTGTTGTAAAGCTTTCTTTGTCTGATGCACTGTCTGTCGGAGCTAGATCAAATAAATAATTCAGAATTGATATATTATTTGAAAACATTTTTTATACAAGTAATATTCATACTGCTTTAAATAAATTTTTTTGTTCAATTTTCCTCATCTTTTGCTGAGCAACAGTTTTGTGTGAAAGGAATTAAAAGCCTGTCTCAAACATATGCCTGTTGAGTTCACTGAATCAAGCAATTCATTTTTATGGTATGTCACCACTGTAGCATGCTACACATACTAGCACTCTACTTACACTACAGGATCCCAGCTGAAAGTCCTTATGTACTGTGCAAACATGAGGTTTTGCTGTAAGTATGCTGGTATTAATGACTGCAGAAGGTCGTTGTTTGCAAAATCCTGTATATATGATCTGAAATGAAAACCCTAATAGATAGAGCATTCATTCTTTTTGTAGCAGAAAGCTAAGGATTCTGTCCACTGTGTCATCATGTTGTACACATAATGATGTCTCTCTGTTCATAAGAATTACCATATCTCAAAACTAAATAATGTACATTGTTAAACTAACTTAATGGAGTGTTAAGAAAATTTGTTTATGTTTCTAAATGTAAGAATCTTTTCGATCAATATGTTTGTGTTTTTATTTTGTAAAATCTGATGAAAAAACATTTCCATATTTATCTATAAGACATTTTCAATACTTTTGTCAAGTATTATGGCTTATTAACCTTTTAGCTTAGGTTGTACAGATTTTAGGGACATAAGACAATTAAGATACTTCCAAGAAATGACATCACAGTAAGCAATAATACCAATGTAGGCCCTGGCAAACCATTGCTATTACAGAGTTCAAAAGGTGTAGTTTCAAGATAAAATTTAAAAAAATGTATGCATGCTGGTCTGAAGACACCATGTGTTTGATATATTTTGTAATATGGGGACTATAATGTGTGGTTCACATGTTAAACAGTTACACAGTTACAACATGACTATCAAACTGATATCCATGTATAAAGTCACATACACGCACTTCCATATTAGCAACAGCTTTCAGATACAATGGTAGCTCCTTGTCTGGACTTCGATATCCTTGCCATTTAGACACTTAAAGGAATAAGTAAAGGCTCTCTGTGTTCTGGTCTGTGCTGAACAGCATGTGCAGCTTTTCCAGGCTGTAGATCGAAGCCTTCATGTTCCTGTCATGAGGCCCAATCATCTGGACACCCCATTGATGCTAGGACTGTTTGTCTGTTTTGATTACTTAATGAAAGTGTTTATCTGGCCATGATCATTTGTTCCTCTTGTCTTGGCCCTGGGCGGCATAATGAGAGCTGCCTTTTGATTGGAGGACAGATGATGTGGATGACGGATGTCCGCAGTCCGGCTGGCGAGTCATACAGTATGGCTACTAAGTAAATTACTGCAATTAAGGTCAGCCTCTGTCCTGCTTTACGATAGTCAGGAGAAATAACATCACCATCCACACACACACACACACACACACACACAGAGGCTTTATTTGCTGTCTGAGACATGACACCATTACTGTCCGGTCTCGAAACGAGCTGTCCTGATCGGTCAGACCTCATCGCTAATTAAGCCACAGTATTTTGCAAACATATTTTGCAGATGTTAGAAGATGCGCCGCTGTCCCTCTGTGGTGTCCAGCCCAATTAGTTCCGTTAGAGCCAGGCCTGTCTTGAGAAGTGGGGGGGGACACCGCCTGGAGGTGGTCAAGACAAGGCCGAGACACATACAGACAATGTCTGAGATTAAGAAAAGCACTTGCACACCATGAAATGATGATGATCATGTTGTGTCCAGCTGGACACCGCCCCTGCTAACGCCTGGCTGCTCTTCCCAACTAAGGACATATCTTCTCAAATGACCAGAGGCAGCCTGACACCTTACATAGCATTCTGGGGGGTAAGAGACGGCAGAGGCGTGGATGGAGAGTCACGGTCTGCTCTGTGGTCTAATCCAATTGCATCTGGGATAATGAGGCTAAGCACATGCCTGATGCTGCATTTAGCCCCAAAGGGCATCTGAAAGGATAGCCAGTACCCTCAGTCACTTGAAAGGTCAACTGTGTTCCAATCATGGGAGGCAAAGACTGCGAGATAGTTGCTCCACACCAGAGGACTCTACAGATATTGTTGTTCAGTGACCAATGATGAGCTGATACAATGTGGTAATGGGAGCCAATAAAAAGCCACTTTACAATGAGGTGAGCAGAGATGCTGGTAGCCAAAGAGAGTTTTTAATTTCATTGCATTTAGTGGGAAAAACAACACAGTAATGAAAAACACTACGAGCTGGTTTGTCTCAGTTATAAACAGCAACAACATAGCAGGTTTGCTGCTATTTGTCAAAGTTAAGACATAGAGCCTTATAAATAAGAATAAGCAACTGTTAACTCTTTCAACAAGGCGATGGTGTGTTTACAGCTTGTAATACAGCTTTAAAAAGACTCTATGCTATCCCACTTCAGATGTTCTTCTAGGAACCAAAGCGAATCTAAGGCTACTGGGGAAACCCAAGCCAGCTCCTTAAAGACCTTCACACTTTCTTTCAGTGATCTCTGGGATTAAAAACATTATTCTATGAACCTAGTACAGGCTCCCTTGTTACCCTATTACCCTAAAGATTCTTTAAGGAACTCGTTCTTTTTGGAGAGTGGTATGTTCCCAGCATGAAGAAGCAAATAGACTGTATGGTAAGAGCAAAGGAAGGACCAACTGTGTGTCTCTGTATATGCAGATGGTACAAGAGAAACACAGAAAAATAAAGCGGTCCACAAAGTTAAACTTTTTCCCTGCCTCTCACCTGACCCAATTACAGCACCTTGGTGGCTGCTAGAGCAACACTTTACCTTTGGAGTCCGACATGCTTTCAAATTCTTCAGTTATCCTCAACACTGTGTTTTTTTGAAAAATTCCTCTTTGTTTTGCTGCCTCAGTTGTAGCCCTCCGGGGACAGTGCTTGTTGAAGGAGTCGGAAGAGGGTTGTTCTTCCTTCGCTTTGGTTTGGTAAAGAGAATAAAAATAACTCCTGCCTGGCTTTCATTCACTACAGCTGTGAAGACATAATTTCACTGAGCAGTACAAGACTCTGAGTCCTGGGAAAGTCTGCTATGTGTGGAGTAAACAAGATCAGCTTTGACCCACACAAAAGTGAGAGCGATGATGTAACAGTTTGACAGTGGAATTGACATATGCTCATATTCAGTTTGATAAATATTGTGTCAGTGATACATCTTTAATGTACTTTACTCACAAAATATAACAAATAAACTATGATGCATTATAATTCAATAAAATATCCACCATTGTATAAGAATTAAAACCTCCTCCTTCAACAGACTCAAATCTAGAGAGATTTTGAGTCTGGCCCTCACTGATAAACCTTTCCTACCCAAGGGGCGGCACTAACTGAGGCATAATAAATGCCGCTGCACGCAATTGGATAGCACAATAGCCAATCAGAGCAAAACACAAGGTGACAAATTCATTGCACTAAGCCCCATTTGTTTGCAGACCAGTGGGGCTAACTGATATATTATGCTTTTTGCCGTATCCCGTCGGCAAAACGGCAAAAAAAATTCTTCCTGGAAGTGAAGGCTTCTAGGGCAGTCTTCTGTTCCTCTCTCAAGGAAAAAGATAAGTGTAGTTGGCTTAGAATTTCTTCCAAAACTAAACTGAATGGACGCGGTCCTTCGGCAGCTGGCATCTTGGCTGTTTACTTTTCGACTCCTACGGCGCAGGGCTGTCTTCATCATGTTACGCCCGCCCAGAGCCCACCTCTGTCAGATAGACTGATCTGATTGGTCTGACAGGCAATTCAGTAGGCTCTGCTTGTCGGGGCCAGATCCCCGTGCAGTGCAAATTCGAATTTGTTGGGGGTGGGCCATCTGGATTTCCAGGTTATCAACAGATTACATTATGCTAATAATACCTCTGCTGACTGCAGGACTTTGACTCTAACTTTTGCTGTACACTATTGAGCATTTTATTTATGAATAAAGTTGCGAATACTACAGCTGCCAACAGCCTACCAACATCAAGAAAAGGTAAAAATGAAGCAGGGCAGTTTGTCTTGAGCCCCAGGCCCCCAGATCACTAAATCCACCCCTGGTAATAATTGGTACAAATTACCATTGTAATAATTCCATCTTAAATCTGACTCAGACTGAAACCAAAGTACTCAGTAAAAGCCTAAAGAAGTCACTTTCCACCACTGAACATTTGACACTTTGTTAATTCAGACACTTTGAGGCTGTGAGGAAAAACTCTGCTCTTCGTCTGCCTCTCTCACTTTGGTGGTAGTATCCTTATCAGACTATTGGGCAGACACAGAGCCATGTTTGAGACTGTTTCTGGATAAGGTAAAGTTTACACAACTGTGCGCTGCTCTTCAACAGAGGTGAAATACTTAAACTAACTGAAAACACTTTTGACCAGGCATATTAAGGGATAGTCCCTAATGAAAAATACATAAAGCAGTTTCACATAAAAAAAGGTGTTTTTTCAGTGCTCTCATCTTCTAACTATGGTAGTGACTAAGGTGGTTTTAGAGCCAGTGTTTGGTTTATCCGTTCTGGACTGTAGAAACATGGCAGTCCAACATGGCGATCTCCATAGACGTAGCAAAAAAATTATGTCAAGTTCGCAAGGGATGAATTTTTTTAAATGATCAGTTTAGATTCAGAAACAGTACAAGAATTAACAAGGTCTATTCAGTTCTGTTGAGACCGCCAAGCTGTATGTTTAGACATGCAACAGCTGTTCACAGCCACTGTTGCCCAAGAGCTGAGGGCCACCAGCACAGCCACCAGAGGGTGAGTGACGTCACCTGCGAGCTCGCTTTGCATAAATAACAGTGCACGGGCCTCAGTTCTGTTTCCCATCAGGCACCATTCTCCTCTCCAGGTCTAAAGGGGCTTCCATGTCCTTCTGCAGAAACATCATTCCTCACACATGCAGACATAATGGTACCTTTTCACACATGCACGCACAAACTGGCAGTAATCAGCAGTGTTACCTAGAGGCCTGGTGGATGGAGGGGTTTGCCAGCAGAGGCCCCAAATCTGAGATAATCTGTGTCATTCATATTCTGTTGCCTGACACAAATGATCTGATAATGTACATGTGAAGTGAATTAACATCTGTTGTTTGAATGGGCCTAATGTCTAGCCATTCATCAATTTCACAGCATTATGTTGTTGACCAGAGGTGTGTGTGTGTGTGTGTGTGTGTGTGTGTGTGTGTGTGTGTGTGTGTGTGTGTGTGTGTGAGAGAGATGCCCTGGGTTCATTTTCCATCTTATAAGAAACACACACACATGGGGAGGACATGGAAGCCATACACACACATATCAATGAAAGCTTTATTTCCACTAAGGTAACTTGTAATCAAAGGTCAGGCTGTATATTTCAGTCAATAGATCTCACAAATGCGATGCCTCTCCTTGAGGGCCGAGCTCTGAAATCCACTTCACGTGTCCATTGGAGGACTCTCAGCATCAATACAATGTATTTCACTGCTGTGAATGTGAACTCTTTAGTGAGCAAACTCTCCTGCAGCAGGGAGATTTTCAGTGTTCTTTGAAAAAGGACTTGGAGAAACACACAGGCTGCAATAAAATGCTGATGAGCTTTCCCATTCACCAACAATTGTATATGAGCAGTTTTCCAGGAAGTGAAAATGTACTTTTTATCAGACAGGAAAGTGATCCAGGGGAATGTATGACTTCCCTGAATGACAACTTTTTTTTTTTTTTTTTTTTTTTTTTAATCATTGTAGGTCTCTTTTTAGCAGCACTTTCAGGAGACTGGAGGACTGAAGAAAAAAAGAGAGGAGCGGAATAAGGGGGAGGAGGAAGCAAAAAAAAACAGAAGGTGGTGTGAGTATAACTGCTCATTCACACAAAAACACACACAGACAAAAACAACAAAAGTATTTAGAAGAAAATCTGCTCAATTCAATCAAGCTTAATTCTATTTTGATAATTGTGGGTGCTGGGCGTCTGGGCCCGGCTCAGCAGGGAAGCTGTGACTTGTGTATGAGCCTGACAATGAAGTTGGGTAACAACAGCTGCTGGATGGCGGGCGAGCTCATGTACCTCGACGCTCAAGTCTTGTCAGTCACATTTCCCCTAATTAACGAACATCTGCTTTCCATTTTCGGTTACACTGCATCGCCAGCTTGTCTCATATGAATCGCTGACTTCTGACCTCCCCCGAGGTAGGCACTCGCTGTCAGAAGTACCCGGCCAACGCCATCGACAATTTCTTTTTTTCTACTTTTTTTTCTACAGAGGCCTCAAGCTCACCACAGGGAGGAAGAGGAGGAGGTGGAGGCGAGTGGGTGGGTTCTAAACCCTCAGAGACTTCACCAATCATCCTCTGGGACGGCCGACACAGGAAGTGTTTGTGTTACGCTGCTATTGGTTCAAGCATCCTCCTGTGGCACCGGCCTGCCACTATCCGTGAAGGACCCAGAGTCCTCCTCCCATCTCCAGAGCTCTAACCTATTCCCAAACTAACCTGCTGAACAGGTGTGTGTGTGTGTGTGTTTGTGTTTGCCTTTCTGGAAAACAAGGCTGGGCTTGTAGGGGTTGTTGTGTTTTGTCTTTTCTGCCTGAAAACACATCACATGAACATTAGAAATAGCAGCAGCTGTTGACTTCATGCTCTCACAGATAAGTACAGTCGACTGCTTAGTATGGCTCCAAAATGTTTGAGTCTTATATTGTTAATCTGAATCACCACAAACAGATTAACAATGGTGGAATTAACTTTAGTCTTATATCACCCCTGAGAAAAGTTCAGATAGCAAGAAAGAGAAAATGCACATGTATATATAAAAACTTACAGTGGGATAAACACTGAGATCATAGTTTCGATTAAACCAACAGTGTCAGGTGTTGTCAGGTTCAATACATGTTTCTGTGAGTAAAACATTTTCTTTAAGTGTAGGTACAAAGAATCAAAGTATAGCATTATTTTAAATCAGTGTATGTATTGTTAAATATTTTAGTTGGTTAGTTAGGCGCTAGGTATCCTTCTGCATCTGCTGTTGACATTCTTGGATGCCACAGCCAATGCCAGAATGTCATCAAAAGCACATGGTTGGGTTAAGGCAATTAAAGCATGCGGTCACGTTTAGAAAAAGAACATCATGGTTTGGCTCTGCATTCATGTGAGAAGTGAACTGGCGATGTATCATAACCAGTGTTGGGCAGTAATGCATTATTAGTAACGTGTTACAGTAATGCCGTTAGTTTTGGCAGTAACTAATACTCTAACGCGTTAGTTTTTAAATTCAGTAACTCAGTTACTGTTATAAAACGCTGCGTTACTCCGTTATTTTTGGCCAGGTTTTAAAACGGCGCGCAGCATGCAGTATTCCTTCACAAACTGAAGTTCGCTTTCACTAAAACATTTTAGCCCTAAACAATAAAAGATAGTCAAGTCAGATAGAGGTATATGAACAATTCTTACCAGAGAGTCTTAATGAAACACGTCTCTCACCATCTCTAAAGTCACTGTCGACCTGCTAGCCTCACTACAGTGCTGTAACGTTACATTAAGTGGTAGCGCTTCTGTAGATTTTTAGTCCCAGTAACGTTATATCCAGTGACATGATATCCATTGTTACCCCGAGGAAACTTTGTTGTGGACAGACACTGTCTGCAGTGGGCGACAGACTCAACATCATCATGTAGCTCTTCAAATGTTCTCTTTAGCTCATTTTCCATATTTGTATCCAAGTACAATAGTAAAACGTTTAGCTGTCTGACAGCGAGTGACTCCACTGTAGAAGACTGTTGCATGTTTCCTATACCGTTCAGTTGTTTTGTGAAGCTGTAGTCTAACAGTCCCTTGGTTAAACTCCATCCACTGTTGCTTAGGTGATGTAGCTATGAGCCAATACAGTTAGGAGATGTTTTGGGCTGCAGGGCTGAGTTTCCCAAAACATGATCCTTCTTAGCAACATTGTCTTCTTTGTGGCTTAGAAAAACTACACTGCAAAAAAGAAAAGCACCTGGTGCCCTCTAGCGTCCCCACTCAGTCATCTACAGCCAGGACGCAGTCAGAGTATAGATGACACTAGTGTGTGTGCGTCAAGGTCATGGCGTGATGGCGAGCCAAGACAAGTCCTGAGTCAAGGTTTTTTTGGGGGGAGTAACTAAAAAGTTACTTTTCTCAGTAACGCATTACTTTCTGGTTTAAGTAACTGAGTTACTAACTGAGTTACTTTTTAATGAAGTTAGGGTGTTAGGGTTAGGAGTTGGGATTAGGGGTTAGGGTAAGGGGTTAGGGTAAGGGGTTAGGGTTAGGGGTTAGGGGTGTTTGCCTTAAAATGGCTCAAAGTTTATGATTCCCAACAGGCTTCTCCATGGGAAAGTCCTGGGGGAATACATGCATTTCTGTGACCCATACACCTCCCATAATGTGCCTCCTTGGGACTGCTTCCTTGTTTACTCCTGTCAGTGCATTGGTCATGTGATCGCAGCCTTTCAAACTACATGGAATATGTATAAATACGGGCACATTACTTTTAGTGGGAAAACGTGCAAACAGTTTATGAGAACAGCCTGAACAAACACATACTCTAAGAAGACATTAATGTAGTCAACAACTGAAACATTTGATTAGCTACTAAAAATCTTATCATACAGTAAATGATGCAAATAGACTAATAAAATAGGCAATACATATGAAACATAACCATACATTAGGCAAAGATACATCTAGTAACACAGAAAACATGTCACCACACACTCAAGTGCTGTTTGTTAGAACCAGGTATTTGTACTATACTCAAATGTTTTCATTACATATTATTCTACTTTAAACGTCTGCTCCATTACATTTATTTAGCAGCTGTATTTACTTGTTTGATTTGATATACCAAACAACAGTCAGCTTGTAAATATGATACATTTTTATTGATTTAATTTCTCACTGGTATGTGAAATATGTAGAATTGTACTGTAGCATAGAGCTGTGCATTTTAGTATTGTTACACAGGGGTATTGGTACGTTTACTTAAGGGTAAGTTTGTTATTTTTAAAACTGGACCCCATTTTCCTATGTTTTTGTGTCTAACAACAATTTTTGAAATTGTTTCTGTACTGAATGACAACACTGTGAAACAGGCTGCAATATAACCACCCAGAGCATGTTTGCCCTGTCAATTTACATTTTTGCTAGAGACAGGCTCAGATTGTTATTTTCCGTTTCTGACAACATCATGGAAAGGATCCCTACTGAGATAGACCAAATTCTTAAAGAGTAAGATCCTTTTTGTTTAACCAGCCCCTAAATGTCTCTCCCTAAACCCACCAGACTGCATTTAAATAAACAATAATTTTAGCGTGTATAGAGTCAGCATTTTTTCACGTCTAAAGGTGTGTTCACACCGGACCTGTTTTTTTTCTTTTTTCGCTGTCGCTCGGTTCGCCCCTTTGATATCGCTTCATCGCTCAGTTGCAATCGCTTGTCAATGTGGCAGAAATCAGCAGACTCACTTTTTCGTTTTGATGACGTCACTGAAGCCATCAGGGAATTTTGGGGGGGGGGGGGGGGTGTCTTGACTGTCATGACATGTCAGCTTCATTAAAAGTATAGCTGCAAATTAAAAGCAGCAATAGATGTAAAAACACACAGACACAATGCATCTGTGATCAGTTCCCTAATTTAATATTGACATTAATATATTAATATATAAACACTTAATATTAATATTATTCTCGTTTTATTTTATGGAAGTGATCAATGTAAGTGCACTTGTCCTAGAGCCGCCACAACGGTTTTTATAATGCAAATAACTCTGTTTAGATAAAACCTACAAGCTTCCCTTCCTATGACTTTTACTAAAAATGTGTCTTGTATGTTTTCTGAAGCCTTTAAGTTACGAAAATGAAACACACTAGACTTCTGAGCATTTACACCTCCGACCGCAGCAGACCACTGCTGAAAGTTATACATTTTGATACATAGGCCCTACAGGTGGCTATACACATTGCAAAACTCTGTAAAAGTACACCTAAGCATACATTTTCGTTTCCAACTATTTATTTGAAAACAAAACCATTCATACAGTCAATAAAAAAACATTTTGTTAATAATAAAAAACGAATCTCAACAATGACCGTGCCAGCCGGCGGGACTGCGGCTGAACCGCTTCCAATGTTCATTTATTCATTCAGTCGCGTGTTCAATGTGTGTGTGTGTGTGTGTGTGTGTGTGTGTGTGTGTTAGTATGTCAGAGAGGAGGAGTATCAATAAAAAAGTTTCCACTAATTATTTCGGTGTTTATTTCTTTAATTCTTAAGTTATTTTGTATTAAAGTACGTAATATAGCCAACAATATTATAGACCAAAAGTCTAATTTATTATTGTAGAATGTATTTAGCAAATCATCACTTTCAACTGGAGACATGGCGCAGCAGCAGCACAGCAGCCAAAAAAAAAAAAAAAAAGGCATTATAAAAAGCCGACAAATAGTGTTAATTAATTGACATGAGACATTGGAGAGGTTGTCAGTCCTATTCTATAGTCTGTAATATTTTTTTTTTTATTTTATCAGAACTTCTCGGAAATTACTCAAAAATGCATTTTTGGTGTGCTTCTGAGCACACGGGCAGCATAAACAATGAAGTTATGTATGTTGCGGCACTTGGAGGGGCGCTGTAATCCTGGCGGTCCTTAAGCACCATGGACAGCGCCACTGCATCTATCGCTGTAGCGCAGAGGCTCTGATGCCTGAGTCAGAACATGTGAGCAGAGTTGGAGCTGCCTGGAGCGAGGAGCGGGAGGATTTTGTATGTATGCGCCAAAATAGGTTAAAAAAAAAAAATCATAATTTCTTCGTCTTTTGTGTAATAAAATATTTGGAAACGAAAATGTATGCTTTGGTGTACTTTTACAGAGTTTTGCAATATGAATAGCCTACCTGTGTATCAAAATGTATAATTTTCAGCTTTTTATAATTATTCATTTTTATATATAAATGCTCAGAAGTCTAGTGTGTTTCATTTTTGTAACTTTAAGGGCCCTATTTAGATGGTCTAAAACGCAAAGCGCCAGGCGTGCGGCGCATGGGCGTGTTCCAGTCACTTGCTAGTTAGACAGCGCGTTTTCAGACTGGGCGCCATGGCGGAGAGTCTAAAAGGGTTGGAGTTACTCTGTGAATTAGTCATGGGTGTGTTTTGGGCGTATCATTCAATAAACCAATCAGAGTGTCACCTCTCATTCCCTTTAAAAGAGGCGCACAGCGGAGAGCTAGTTAGATGGCGGACCTACCAAATGGAAAGAGTGAGCGTTTTACAGCTGAGGAGACGATAAATGTATCTGTGTATCGACTGTCCTGTCACATCTGATGACAGATCAAAGGGGATTGGCACCGTTTGGCACGTTTGGCATGCGTAATGGAAACCCAACCTGAGTTGTTTAACACAGCTGCAATCTAATAAGTTCACATCCCTCTCAGCCAGCCACAAATAGCCACAGCATCAGATAGGGAGTATATATTCAGCATCTGTCATCTTAGAAAAGTCAAAAGAAAAGAAACAGAGTGAGACAGCGAGAGAGAAAGAGAGAGAGAGCGCGCGCGCGCACGAGAGAAACGCTGTCAACAAATTATAAGTTATTCAATTTTATTTTAAACGTTTTCACATCTTTGATTTTGTGATTTACATGCCAAAATGATCACAATTCAATTGGGAAAGACAAGTTCATTTTACAGGCTATGCATCATCAGCCCATGGAGGTCTGCTCGCAATAGTACAATATTCGGACACTGCAGCTTGGACCTCCCGGATTATGATGATCATTATTACTGCGATTAGATCATTCTGATTAATGACTGACCATTAAGACGTGTTTCTGATAAATATTTTAATGTGCACAATAATAACCTTTCACATTGTAATCATATTTTTATTTGTTATCTTTGCATATGTGTGGCTGCTCCGTGTGTGTCTGAGCAGAGTGCACGCGCGTTGTGCACCCGCCTAGAGACGCATATTACTAATTTGTTTAACAGCAAAATACTGTGCCGTTGACTTTAGACCAGGTTTTTGTTGGTCACTGGCGCATTTGCTTTTTACGTCATCTAACTAGCAACGCGCCATGACTGTGCCTGACCACTCCTCATTTTTAGACCAACACACCCAGAGAAGCGCAAGTTCATTTGCTAGTTAGACGACGAGGGCGCAGGGCATGAAAATGACAACTGCGCCCTCCGTCGTCTGCTTTAGACCATCTAAATAGGGCCCAAAGGCTTCAGAAAACATACAAGACACATACAAAGTCATAGGAAGAGAAGCTTGTAGGTTTTATCTAAACAGAGTTATTTGCATTATAAAAACCGTTGTGGCGGCTCTAGGACAAGTGCACTTACATTGATCACTTCCATAAAATAAAACGAGAAATTGGAGAAGATTGAAAAAATTGTTAAAATTAAATTAGGGAATTGATCGCAGATGCATTGTGTCTGTGTGTTTTACATCTATTGTTGCTTTTAATTTGCAGCTATACTTTTAATGAAGCTGACATGTCATGACAGTCAAGAACCCCCCCCCAGGATTCCAGGATTACGGCAGCCAATCAGCGTTGAGCTGCAAGCGACAGGACCCAGCAAAATACCGCTCCAGATGAGATTTCTCATCTGAAGCGACAAGCGAAAAATCGCTCTGTCACTTGAGATGTGTCGCAGTCACTCGGAGCCCGAGCGATTTTTCTCCTGGGCGAATATACGCTCAGTCACCCGTTTGCATTGACTTTGTATGTAAACTCGTCGCTAGCGAAAAAAAAATAGGTCCGGTGTGAACACATCTTAACTGGGGTTTATTTACTACTAAGGGTTTATTTTAACCAAACCAGAGATGATGGTTGTTGGAACAGTGGAAAGACACACTAAGGTGGCTTTTGTGAATTTTATTTTGTCTCTGTCGACTAGGGATGTCACGATACCAAAAATTCAGTAGTTTGTGCCAGTAAAATTACACGATTCTCGATACCAAAATCGATACCACGGTAAAAAAAAATAAAAATCCTAAGTACTTAAACAAGAAATACTTTATTAAAATATTTGCATATAATATAACATTTCTATCAACAGATTGATATTACTCATATTTTTTCTTTTTCTCTTTTACTCTTTACCTATTTTTCGTTGTATCGTTGTATCGTATTGTTTTGTTGTTTATCTGCAATAAACTCAATAAACTATTCAAATATTTCCTATTTAAATCACGCTGACAACGTTTGAACCAACCACAAGAATGTGTGGAATTTCGTTGATTTCATTTACCGTTTGTCCTGTCCTGGTGCAAACAGTGTTTTTTGACGTCCGTGGTCCAGTTGTGGAAAAATCAAACATTCCAGTACAATAAATCAAATGCACCCCAACTGCTGTGTTTCGGTAGTAGACGCGCATGCGCGGTCACGCACTGCTGAGAGTGAAATCCCTGATCGTTAGCTCACACGGAGCTTGTTCAAGCTGTTCTCTGTGTCGTTGAATTTAAACAATAATATGGAATCTGCTTATTATGCTACTGATTTTAAATGGGATATTTTTTGATGAACTGAATGACATTTAACGGAGGGCTCATAGGAGACCACCGGACTCTTTCCCAGGGGAGGGGCTGAGGGAGAGAGGGAGATGTCCGGACAAGGCTCCGTCCAGCATGGACCAAAACAAAGCACGGATGGTTCAGAAGCAACTCGGAACGAGTTAAAAACAACTAACAAACAGACAAACTGCATATATTGCTAGCAGATCTATTTACTGGCCTAAAGTGTGGCCGTGACTGGTTCTGAATGTGGGCTTTAGCAGGCAGCTGCTGCCATGTGTAGTTCTACTTCTTCGTCACCCCTTTGCTCTGAATGGACTGTAACGCTATATGGCGTATACCCCCACCAGTTCCTAAAGAGTCATAGCACCGATTCTTGCGCTGGTATCGGTTCTTCCGGTTTTTCAAAAAAAAAAAAAAAGAGTATCGCTGTGTGTTTTGTTTTTTCATGGAATCGAAAGGTATCCCGAGTATTGGTTCTCATGACATCACTATTGTCGACTTTGAATGAAGTGTGTCTTATGACATACTTCAGACTTGTGTCTTTCTGGTTTTTTATTTAAATTTAAATTATGTTCAAGCGCTGCATGGACAGAGATGGACGGTATTTTGTGGCTGCGTGTCATTGCAACATGCCAGAAAAGGGGCAAAGATCAGCGTGTCTACCCAGATGTTGTATTTCCGTCACTGATGATCGGAGCTTATCGGAGCTGGAGCCAATAAATACCCATGACTACTGCAGTCATTTATCCCAGAAATGAACGGGAAATGTAACTTTTATCATTAAATACAAAAGCCAGATGTTAGTGGGTTTTCATCTAGTATGACAGGGGCTAAAAAAGACCTTACTCTGTAAAGTTCTATCTCTGTAGGGTCCTTTCCATAATGTTGTTAAACACAGATAATAGAAGCACTTTCAGTTATAAGTAAATTGGTGGTGCGAACATGCCATGGATGATTACATTGCAGCCTATTTCCCTGCTGCTGGCTACAAAAATTGTTGTTTCCATTTCCATTAGTCACCGAGACACAAAACATGAGAAAATAGGGTCCACATTGAAAAATGCTAACCTTACCCTTTAAGTGGACAATGTGAAAACTTTTATCATGGTTTATCATTCATGGTGACACTATCGTGTATGATAAGCTCCTGCTGTAATACATGGGTAGCACATTACACACTCACGAATGTTAACGTTAGCTAACGTTAATGCTCCTACTGTAATACATGGGTAGCACATTACACACTCACGAATGTTAACGTTAGCTAACGTTAATGCACCTGCTATGGCACTGTCGGCTCCAGCTCCATCTCCATCGTTGGCAACACCTGCAACCTCAGCCCGTCTACCAACACCACGGCCATCAAGTCAGTTATCTTGGAGCACTTTGCTGCTTTTTCTGGTAAAGATTTAAGTTTTTTTATTCGAGTTTTTTCTGCGCCACCCTTTCTTTTCTTTAACAGCTTTATCCATGTTTTCTGTCTAACGGTCAAAGTAGCCTGGTCTGCCATGAGTATATGACTGATGACTGCGGCTGAGCCAATCAGATTTCAAGAAGAACAAGAGCCTCTTTCATATTAGAGGAGGCCGCTCTTATCTCCTCCTTCAAGCATCAACACACAAGATTGACATCTACGTTCCCTCTGAAAATCTCACAGCAAACAAACAACATGGGAGGGACGCACATTGCAGCACTGACAGCTAGCAACTAGTTTGACATTCACTAGTCTCACCGGGCCAGCCCCACCGGCCCACTTGGTGACCGGCCCATCGGGATTCGTCCCGAACGTCCCAGTGGCCAATCCACCATTGGACGAGACTGACAACTTCACTTATGAAATGCCCGCGCGCATATGTTTGACTAATTGACTGATTAATTGCTGCTGGTTATTGATATTAATGTAGCATATTGATTATGAACACAGTCTATCTGATGCTCATTTTGTTTATGTTTTTCTCTGTTTCATTACTACAAATGCAACTGTAGTAGCCAGTATATCACTATCACTATCTTCTTTTATATTTTAAGAAGCTACAAATTATATTCAGCCACAAAATAAGCCTGAAAAGCTGGAAGTCAGAACGTTGAAAGAACACTTTCAACTCATCTCGTCGCAAATCTTTGGTCTGAGCTGGGCAGTAGTGCAACTTGCCTAGTTTTGTTTTGTTTTATAAGGCACAGCACCTAACTGAATGTCAGTGCAAGAGAACCAAGCGTTTCCTTTTGGGAACATTGAAAATAAGACATTATTTTGCAATCACTGCAATCCTCTTTTTGTTTATAAAAATAATTTTTATGGAACATATTAGCATTAGGCTAAACAATATAGTTTGCCAGACTATTGTTTCCAAAGTATTTCTAATACCCTGGCATTTTCCAGTATATTCACTGCTTTCATGTTCCCATTCTTCTACTAGTGACCCCAGTATCACTGGGGAAAATATTACCACTATCCGGCATTGTCATGTACTAGAACACCCTGCTTTTATCACATCTGAATTCCTTACTAGGGTTTTAAAAATTTAGTAAGGGAAAAAGTAGCTAATAGTGTTTTCACTGTGGTTCAGCTCACAGCTTGCTGGCCCTCTATATGACTCTCCCAAAATTCCACTGTTAATGCTTTGTCATTCCATTTACTAATGCATTTTATATTTTAGATAATGAGAAACAGTAACATTTAGGGTGGCACGGTGGTGTGGTGGTTAGCACTTTTGCCTCACAGCAAGTGGGATCCTGGTTCAATCCCGGGTGGGTGAGCCTTTCTGTGCATTTGCATGTTCTCCCTGTGTCAGCGTGGGTTCTGTCCGGGTACTCCAGCTTCCTCCCACAGTCCAAAGACATACAGGCTGGGGATAGATTAATTGGTGACTCTAAATTGTCCGTAGGTGTGAATCTGAGTGTGAATGGTTGTCTGTCTCTATGTGTCAGCTCTGCGATAAGCGGTTAGAAAATGGATGAATGGATGAAGTCAGCACTATCAATGTGTGTAAGTGACAGGAAATTTATAGTGAGTAACAGACAGCCCGACAAAGAGTTGAGTGCTCAACATCCCACATGACAACAAGCAAAAAAACAATCTTTCATCTGCCTCGTAATCACACATTTCAGACTTTTACACACTCTGCAATATTCAGCGCCAGTCTCTTACCTCCCGATTGGGTCTGGAAGGGAGTGAAACAAAAGGGTAAATGATTACATTTAAAAATAATTAACAGATGGGCACAGGCTGGGGAGAGGGAAAAAAATATGATTTTCTACAAATGATTGCATTCTCTCTCCCCTTTGGTGTGAAAAGTAGAATCAAGAACACTTTTAAATAATTTGTTCAATTTGTTTCACAGCCAAAGAAATGCGGCTTGCTGGAAATTCAGATTCATTAAAACTTAATTAATATGCATCATTATGTAAATGAGGTTGCAGTTAATGAGTTCTTAAAAGAAGCCTTCCTTAATTAGTTCACTTTTAATGGCATCATCATTTATCTTTTTCTTTGAAGCAGAATGACGGCATGGAAGTAGCCGCTCCCAAAAGTACTCAAAATTTAGCATTTTTTAATTATTCTTATTTTCTTAATTTTTATATGATTAAGAATACATTTAGGATACTAAGTAAATGAGGGAAAACTCCAACTCCCTTGCTATATTTAAAGTGAGATGGCTCTCTGTGATGGAAAAAAAGGATGTTCCATGTTGATGTACTTGGCTCTTAGGATGGAAATAACTAGGTTCATCATACACACCATTTTTACTTATTAGTTTACATTTCTCGTTTAACATTATGCAACATCTGGGCTTGTGCAGCCGACACAAGCATATGGAAAGGCTCTATCTCTTACCGGCGACAGTGTGAGTGTAACATCTCCTTCCCAGCAGTGAAGGTGAGGGCCACGGTGGCGAGGCCTCCGCTCTGTTTCATGTTGTCAGGAGCTTACCTCCACTCCTAATTGATAACCACTGGCATTTGATCTGAAAGCGTTCAAACACCCAGTCTATCTTTGTGCCTCCAATAAGACGAACCATCTGTTGTTGCCTAGCCCGCCGTTCATTAAATCTAATTTCCTTCAGCAGAAATAAGGTTTTAATTGTAGATCTTGCGCGCAGGGTTACTGGGAGCTAAGAGTAATGGGTTTCTTAGCAAGATGGGAGGGCTGCAGACTGTAAGGGGGATATAGGAGAGATGGATGGAAGGACAATTGATTTAGATTGTGGAAATCTGTTTCGCTCACCAAGGTAGTTTTTCACCAGGGAATGTGGCAGAGGATTGCACCGTGACAGTATACAGTAGGCATGATTGTTAGCAGCGGTGTCTTATTGGCAGGTGACAAAGAAAAAGCACAACTTTGAATGGTGAGAGGGATATTTCCATCAGCATTGCAATGCTTTAAGTGACTCCTCATTCATCTGAAAGTCTACTTTCTGCAGCACATTTGCAACATGACACTGAAAAACATGGCACTGAAGACTCTTGCAAAAATGATGCATGCAGGGCTGTAGCTGCCACTGAGGATGCTATGTCTTTGGCATTTCATTTGTAGGAATATATGGCCCTGAAATGTAGTCTACATTGTATAACTTTAAGTTACACATAGTGAGATTTTAAAAGGGGGATGAAGTATTTAGGCTCATTGTCTTTAATGTTTGGTTCATTTAAAAAAAAAAAATCAAAATATAAATGAATAAATACAACACTTTGCACCAGAATTTATTCCTGGCAGTAAAGAAAATGCTTGTTTTGATACCAATATGTAGAGAAAATCTAAAATACAACAAGTGGAGCTAGAGTATTCATTAGGAGTGCTATTGGAATATATATACTATTCCAATATTTATAGCACCATAATGATACAATACAGGATTTGTTATGTTTGTTTCTGTTCAAGGCTAAGTCCACTTATTGACCACAGAACCGGTCCTAGCCGGTTGATGTCCTCATATGATTGTCTGACCCTATTGCGCAAATCATTAAAAGCTTGAAAGACATCTCTGGTGTTTCAGAAATCGTTATTTCAGACTCTCACACACTCAAAGTGCATATATTTTTGGAAACCACACCATTCATTCTGCTAAGTCTACAAGTTTGCATTCACTTGCAGCAGCTGCTGCTTTCATCCAGCGATCTGATCTGATCAGCTCTGAATGACTGACAGATCAATTATTTATCCCGGGAGTCATGAACTGCTGCTGAAGGAGGAAAAAAACAACTAATGGAGAGCTCTTCCTGCGTTCACAGATCCACAAATTCCTCTGAATATAGAGATGGGATACAGAGTGATACAAAGGGGCGTCTTCCTAATCATTAAAATATCATGAGGAGGGATGAGATCATGTTGAGCTGTTAGCTCGTGCTAACTGGGCAGGGAGAGGAGGAGGACAGCAGCTAGTGGAGATGGTCCTTCTGTGCTGCTAGAAACTGCATCAATAGCTGACTGTCGTCGATCAGCTGTTGCTGCTGACCCCCTATTCCCACTATCACAAATAACATCTAATTCTATGGGAAACACTGATGCAAATCTGATACAGCATCACAGCTATCTTCGCAATTTTCATTTGGCCCGCAGTTTCATTGCAAAGAAATGCTGTAAACATCACAACATGCATAGCAATAAGTTTTTTTCCAGGAAAGGTGTTGCCAGGCCAGAAAAATCCCCAAAACAGCCAGTATATGTAACACAGGCTTTTTGTCACAGATGTCTAGTGTCTGTTGAGGAAATGACTCTGATAATGTCACCATATGACATATCCATAGGCTGAGCAGTAGTATAAACTGACCAACAAAAAAATTTGGTACCACTTTATCTTAACTCTTCCTCTATACTTCTACTATGATACATTCATTACTGGCGCATTAATTATTAATACTTGATAACAAGATATAACATAATTGTAATTATATATCTGACATGTCTCCACAAGTTTGAAAAATATCCGTTAACCGTTTTAAATCCACCTGTAGTTTGCGCTGACACTGGGAAACCTCCCTTCCCTCCCATCCGCCTTATAGGGGATATCCAGCTCCTTATATTTTGTAATTACTGGCAGCGTTTCAAACTGACACTGCCCGGCAGCTTATCATACCACCACAAATGGTTTAACTGTGGCATTTCAGACACCGCCTGGCAGCGTATCATACCGCTGTGAATGCCAAAATCACTGACAAGTTTGAAATACGAACAGGCTGTTACAGTATTAGACTGTGGTCTATAAAGCAGTCATTACTGCTTGGAATCATATGTAACAACAACATAGGCTTATGCTTGCTTACTATTACATTGTACATATTGTGTTATAAACCATCAATGAAGTGTTTATACACTGCTAATGAATTTTGGGTGAGTGAGAGTTTTGTGTTGTTTGTTTCATCAGACTTATTAAGAGATAGATGTATGCCCTCATTACAGTATTTCTAAGCTGTAGTTGCATCCCAGGCAATGAAAGTATTCAAGGACAACTTGACACGACTGTTCGGAAGATATTAAAGAAAATGATCAGGAGAAATTGTGTGGCACTTTTTTTAAACAGTATTTCAAATGATTAAATTCCCTGTTGATGTTACTGCAGTTGTAATATTTGATTACAAATCCCTAAGGATTTTTTTAATCTTCCCTAAATCAAGACTACCTGTGAATTCTACATCACCTATCCTCTGGTTATTATCTATATAGAGTACTTTAGAAACAAGAGGAAAAGCTAATGTTATATATAGAGAGGCAGTGGGTATGTGCAGATGACACAAAGACCATTCACTATGTGATTCTGCCGCCCACTAGATTCTTCAATCTGCCAGCACCTTGAAAGAGCTCCAACAAAGAGATATAAATAAGACTTACTCTTGCTACTCATTTTACTAGCCAACTACACCATTCCACTCTTTTTTTTTTTTTTTTTTTTGCTTTTACAACACATACTTTTTTTTAATCAAATACCAACTTAGCTAAGGGTGTTGTCTTCCTTTGTGATAAAAGAGTTGTTTGCAAGACCCTTGCCGATGGGTTTAGCAAACTATTTTAATTGCCATCTGTGCAAAAAATGTACCTGTCATGTTAACCAATGAAAGAATATTTAGTCAACCCACAGGAAGAGCAAATAACATTTGTTCTGCTGAATTGGTGAAGGCTTAAAGTATCAGGATTATGGATTCCTCACAGCAGAAAAAAAGGAAATGACCAAATCCCATACAGCTTCAAAATGCAAATGTCACCGGTCTTATCATATCATGCACTCTCAGTCAAATTGGCAGAATTAGCCAAATATTGGAAACTGGGAGATGATGGACTAGACTGGATAGACACTAAGATAAAGTTATGCTCACCATATAATTTAACTGAGATGTTATCTCAGCAGTCAGATGGTGCAGCAAATCACATTCTTAATCGTTCCAGAGATGTTTGGACCAAATAAGCAGTCACATTATATACAGAAAAAAATGTATTATTATAGAACATTACTGCTATCTCTATTTAAAGAATTGGAAGCTGTGCCACTGTGATTTTGATGACATACACACCACTGGAGATATATGTATAAACACAGCATATTTATGTCCTATGGTGATTTAATTAAAGTGGACATTTGTGCCAAACTTGAAGAGGTTTTTTTCAAGGTGTTTTTGAGATACCGCTTTTATGAGAATGCAGTGAATGGGGTCACAGTGACCTTGACTTTTGACCACCAAATTTTTAGCCATCCTGAAGACCTGGGCTCACATTCTGTTTTGCTTTCTGTATCAGTCTGGACTCGGTGCCGCCCCAAACACTTTCAGCGGGCAGGAGTGCTCACCTTTACACCTTTAGACAAACTCCTTCAGCCAATCAGCGTAACTAAACACTTGGTGACATCCTGATCATCACCAGCAGAGCCAAGCGATAAATCAAGCGTTTGCCAAATCCAGTTGAAAAATGATACAGTTGGCTAAAACCTCTTTTCCTCCCAGAAATTTGGCGAGGTCATACATTACTGTTCTGCAACTTGTGGCCTACATTTTACATCATCAACTTCAACACAGTCCCCGATTGGTCATTAACGTTGGCAACTATGGTGCAGAACCCCGATTGGCCCTGACTGGGTTTTAATTTCTGGAAAGTTTTCGGGCAGCACCAAGCCACACGAAGAGAGGAACAGAAACAGAATGTTGAGCTCACGTCATCGGGAGGGTCTTACCAGGCTACCAAATTCTGGTCAGCTTGTCCTCGAATCAAAGTGGACGTTTGTGCCAAATTTGAAGAAATTCTCTCTAGGTGTTCTTGAGGTATAGCGGTCATGAGAAAGAGATGGCTGTAAGGTCACGGTGACCATGATCTTTACCACCAAAATCAAATCAATTCATTGTTGAGTCTAAGTGGATGTTTGTGCCAAATTTGTAGAAATTACCTCAAGGCACCCTTAAGGTATTGCATTCGCAAGAATGGGACAACAGGACGGACAGACGTGCAAACAGACAACCTCAAAACATAATGCCTCTGGGGTGTTAGTGGCTTAGTGGTAGAGCAGGCGCCCCATGTACAAGGCTGTTGCTGCAGCAACTTGGGTTCGATTCCAGCCTGTGGCCCTTTGCTGCATGTCACTCCCTCTCTCTCTCCCTACCTCACACTTGGCTTTCCTATTGATTAAAGGCAAAAAATGCCCCCAAAAAATATCTTTAAAAAAAAAAAAGGTAATGCCAAAAAATAAATTACTAACATTTAATTTTAGTACTGCCACAGACATGTACATTACGCATTATCTGGAATTAACCCTTTGCTACAGCCCACCCCCGCCTGTGAAGCTTCCCATTCTAGCATGGCATATGTTCAGTTTACTGTAATGGCAGATTTACCAGCAGGAAATGAGAACTTTCTTACACTTTCCCTATATATAGGGATTTCCTCAGTCACACCACTCATGGTCAGAGTTTTTGGAGTTCAGGGTGGATGGTTCCTTTATAGCAATAATTCTGACTCACGATTTTGTGAATAAAATGGTAGAAGTAGTCATTTCAGCAAATGGCTAGAGAAAGAAAAGAAAAGAAAGGTTTACGACAAGGACCTCTAGCAGCAATAACAAGTGGCCTTTTACACAGCAGACATTTGTACGTAACAGTGAAAAACCACAGGTGTAATAAATGATGTAAATAAGTGCAAAAATAAAGCATTCCCTTTAGCTTTAATTGTTTCAGGGTCCTGCCAGTGTTTTCAGTGTAAAACTGTTATGGGTTATTGAGACACTCGAAAAGAGCAGAGCCACCGTTAATGTTATTAGTAACATTTGTGCTTTTCCTACTATGACAACTCCAAATGTCTGCTAGCAAAAAGATTTATAAAGGGCCATAAAGATGAGTCTTAAAGTCAGCGAACCAACTCCAGGATTTTCATATTAATATGTACATAAAGTTAAAAAAAACATTAGCCACCAAAAGCTGTTGGTCATACTGGACCAAGTAAAGCTGCAACAGCGAAACCTCTGAGTGCTCTAAATGGAGCAATGGTGCATTTTATAACTTATGAACTCAACTCTATATTTCTTACATCCAGGTTGTGTTTTTTCTTCTTTCAGATGTCAAGTGGTCTTGATTTAAAATCAATAAAAACTTGAATGCAAAGGAAAAGATATTAAGCAAATAAGAATGTCCTCATCCGTGTTAAGCGTTTGTGACAGTGTGTGACTGGATTTTTTTCTAATTGCACAGATGTAATCTAATTATGTGTTGAAACCTTGTCTCCCTGGACTAACAAAAAAAAAAATAAAAACAGAAAAGTGGCATCATCAAGTGACCTGTTTATGTGTGTTTCATGTAAATCAATGTGATGTGGATGGAAACAAGCCCTGCAGCGTGCAGACCATAATGGAGACGATCAACACAGTTAAAGTGACATGTATGCGGTACCCGGTGCCTCAGCTCTGTTCAGACTTACATTTGTATCCACATTAGCATAGATGTCCGTTTACCGTGTGCCACTTGAGCTCTTTTTCCCCTAGTGCTGGTTGGATGGACATAAACAGAGGTGACATGTTGCCCTGAAGAGAGAGACATAGAGAAATTCAGAGAGAGAGAGGAGGAAGAGGTGAAGTCTGTCCCAGACATGGTGGCTTCACCCGCCCCCTCCACCAACCCCCCCACCCACCCCAAGGCCCAGAGCAAAACAGACAGGCCTGGAACAAGGAGAGGCAGCAATTAGGCTGCTGGAGGGGAGGGAGGTGTGTGTGTGTATGTGTGTGTGTGTGTGTGTGTGTGTGTGTGTGGTGAATGTTTTTGACAGTTTAACAGATGTGATGTCCAAAGTTGGGCCAGGCAGTTTAGCAACGCCCCTCTGTATTAGCAGCAGGACAGACAGGATGAGATGATGGACTTGAACATGTTGTTGTTGCTTTGCTCTTTTATCGCCTCTTGGACGACTTGGTGGGGTGAAAGTAAAACAGTTTTAAATGTTGGATTGAAATGTTTTGTTGTACAGAGAAGGTTGTTTGTGGTGGGAGGACAAAAGAGAGACAACTGCATGAAAAACACTGGGGGCTGCTGGTCTTTTAAACAGGGGAAGCTCACTTTAAGCTTTTGTCCCCAAACAGGAAATACCACAGCAGCCAGGTCATGGAGGGATGGAACTAAGTTGTAACTCCCAACTCAAGGAGTCAGGTCCACAAACAGGAAGGCCCTTCTGCATCGATAGAGCCCACCCCCGACCTTCTAGGACGTCTGGAAGTGGATGAACTCAACACTCGAGGAGTCAGGTCCAAAAACTGGTATGCCCTTCCGCATCGATAGAGTCCACCCCCGACCTTCTAGGACCTCAGGAAGTGGATGAACTCAAACTTGAGGAGTCAGGTCTACCAACGGGAAGGCCCTTCACATCAATAGACCCCACCCCCGATCTTCTAGGATGTCCTGAAATGGGTGAACTCGACACTCGAGGAGCCTGGTCCAAATATGGGAAGGCCCTTCCGCGTTGATAGAGCCCACCAATGACCTTCTAGGACATCGGGAAGTGGGTGAACTCAAATTTGTGGAGTCAGGTCCACATACAGGAAGGCCATTCCGCATTGATAGAGCCCACCACCGACCTGAACATCATAGTCATGATGTAAAACGCATCCTAGCGCATGTTTAATGCAATGTAAATTATTATTTTAATGTAAATTCAATAGTGCATATTTGACCATTTCTTCTATGAAATTTTCGTGAAAGTTCAGCCTGTTGTCTCAGAGCAATCACCCCAGATGAAAAAGCCTCATGCTCATTAATTTCCATGTAATATTAAAGCAATAATCAGTATTTTTATATCAGGGATAAAATGACTTCATTTAATGTGAAAGAATTTGCACACTGCATTACACTGAACGCTCTCTGTCCATATTGGATCTGTTAAATACGGAACTCTGTCACATCATGTAAACAAACCACTTACCTAGCAGCTGTGCACTCATAGTAACCACTGACAAGATGGGTGAGTACGTACTTCCTTCTTATTCATACTCACACTACCATCACAGACAACTTATAGATATCATTGTTGTGGCTCGCAGACTATATCATATCACCATTTCCACTTTGTAAGACAAGCCTTACTTAACCCATCCAATTATTATCAGAAACATCAATTTTCCTGGTGATCTCCCTCCAGCCAGCTGCCAACTTATTTAGGTTTTTATAGTGAAATAGAAGGTATTGTGTACACTGTAAAATATTTGACTGTACATTTACAGTAAATTACTGACTACTAGTTACAATACAATCACACTAAGTTTTTGTATCATATTTACAGTAAATTGTTGTCAAATGACAGCTGTATACTGTGATCTCACATGCATGCATATAACTGCATGATTTAGCAGTATGCTCCTGTAAAATTACTATATTTAATTGTAACCTCACATTACAGCCCATTACATTACTGTGATATTACAGTATGTTCCTGTAAAGTTACTGTATTTAACTAGAACTTTTTTGTACATTGGATATCTGTGACTTAGCAGAGTACTTATGTTAACCTATATTCACTATATCACTATATTTACCTGCATGAATTTCACAATAAAATTCTGAGTACAGTTAATTATCAAATATTAATGTTCTGCAAATAATTTGCAGTGTAGGTTACTCCTTATTGAAACCTCCTCATTAGTCGTTCCTCAACTTCAAAATGAAATAGAAACAAGGTGTCCAACAAAAGTTCATCTCAAAATGGCGCACTGCATCATATTGCATCACATTGTGTCGCTTGCGGGCAGCTAGGACAATTCAGTAGAAAACAACACAATCAAACTGATTTAGTCGTTGACACTGCTTTGCGTTGCATCCAGTTAGGACATAGTGTTAGTGACGAACCCACAGAGAATTATCATAAACTCCCAAGATTTATGGAGCATTTTAGCCTCTTTAAGCCCTTTTTTTTTTTTTTTTTTGGGGGGGGGGGGGGGGGGGGTTTGTTTTGTTTTGTTTTGTTATTTGGCTGCAGCTTTCTTGTTTTGTTTTTTCATTAATCTGGTTTCCACCAGCAGCAGGCAACAGTTTACAGTACACTACCTGCCCAGCTCCAAACAGCAGACAGATATATTTAGAGACTAGCAGGAAAGAATTGTGGAGCATTTAGCAGTTGAAGGGCACCAGATGTCAGAATTTTACTTGGTGAGTGTAATATTATTGTTAGTAGCCATAGGTAGTGGTATACCGGGAAAATCCTTTATAGCTGCATTCTTTATTATCTATTTATTTATTCATTTATTTGTGGAACAAGCTGAAAACACGGGCGGCACGGTGGTATGGTGGTTAGCACTCTCGCCTCACAGCAAGAGGGTTGCCGGTTCGATCCCGGGCGTGGGAGCCCTTCTGTGTGGAGTTTGCATGTTCTCCCCGTGTCAGCGTGGGTTCTCTCCGGGCACTCCGGCTTCCTCCCACAGTCCAAAGACATGGAGATTGGGGACTAGGTTAATTGGTGACTCTAAATTGTCCGTAGGTGTGAATGTGAGCGTGAATGGTTGTTTGTTTCTATGTGTCAGCCCTGCGATAGTCTGGCGACCTGTCCAGGGTGTACCCTGCCTCTTGCCCGATGTAGCTGGGATAGGCTCCGCCCCCCCGCGACCCTCAAGAGGATGAAGCGGTTAGAAGATGAATGAATGAATGAAGCTGAAAACACTTTGACATATTATCGTTTTTTAAAGTTGCCATTAGAACATGTTAGCAAAAAACATTACCATTCATTCTGAGTCATTGATGTGTCCTCCTGATTAATATAAATCCAATATTCACTCTCCTTTTAACCCTAGTTTGGTCTCCACCACCTTCTGAGAAAAAGATCTGACCCTTTGCACCTGCTTCAAATCACTCAATTGAATCTTGTTATCATAGTTGTCAGCCTCATACATAAAGGTCAGAAGGGGCCTCCTACACTACACACTAGTAGGTTCAGGCCATTATCAACCCATTTTTCAGTTTGACTTTCATTAGGTTTAGGCATCATAACTTTAGGGTTAGGTAGGCCATTATCATGAGCATAAATACAGACATGTTTATTGTCAGGCAGTGACCTCTTGTGGCTGTAGTAAATATTACTGGATGAAAGGCTGAAGTCAGGCAAACATAGTAAAAAGTGTGACAAAGTCTGTGTACAGAGGAGGTGATGGTGGATGGATCAAACACACACAGTCTTCTTACTGATTTTTTCCTTTTCCTGTTCCTGTAAAACCAAAAGTCTGTTGCCATATCATACTTACCTTACATCACGTTGCATCATGTTACGTTACAGACATACTTATTTTAATCTCAATCACAATATATTTTTTAAACCTGATTACATAGTTTTGGCACCTAAATCTCACAAAAGTCAAACTAAAATTGACATGAAGACATACAGCTTTCTGAACCCACTAGAAGATATAGCAGGCTCCTTCAAACCCATATCTATAAGGCTGGTAACCGCTGATAACACCCATTTAATAGGCTGATAACATGCAAAATGCCCCCATTTTCACAATTGGTGCTGACATCACTAACAATGCCCTGTTGAACCTAAATGTAAAATTGTTATCGTATTCTGAGATCTCAGCAATTACTTTGGTGGGGTCAGTGTTAAATTAATTGATAAAAACAATGGCCAAAAATTAAAACCAAGTTGTGACAAAACTGATGCTGCTGTGTTAACTACCTCCTGCTGGCATATTTACTCAAAATTCAAGAAAACCCCACAGTAAGCTACATTTCAAGGCTTTTTCAAAATCATATCAGCTACACATCTCGTATAGATCATTGTATATTGGCTTATGTATTTGTGCCCCTTTGAATGAATGAATGAATGAATATGAATGAATATATTTACATATACTATAATTTGTTGCTGTCTGCCTTGTGTCAGTTAAATGATGCAGCGCACAGGATGTAGTTCATACGACATATTTACAGTGAGATCACAATCTGTAATTCATTTTAGAGTGATAGTGGCTTGATATGTTATATTGCATCACTTAATTGTAGCCTGCTAACTGCCTTTTTTCCAAGGATCGCTCGTAAAGGGTTAGGTGGTGGATTGGTTGCCTGCTTGTTACCCCTATCCAGGAGGATGCTATTACAGTTTTGCATGGTGACAGTCTTCACAACAAAACATTGTAATAAAGAAAAATTTTTATTCCACATATTGTTAGAAGAATGTTTGTTTGTTTGTTGTATATTTTAAGTTCAGTTGTCAAAATGTTTTCTATGTCCATAATTATGTATTAAACTTCATCAACAATCAAAAGTTTTGCTGTGTCTGAATTTCATACTACAAGCTAACAGCATACAATATGTACTACCTACTTAGTTGTGTAGTATATACTGTGTTACAACACATTTTCACGCGTTTGGTCATGGACTTTCCACATCGACATATGATGGGCAAGGTTCCCTGGACGCCATGTCAACTAATGTAGTTTTATAACTAGGTTTGGGAGCAAAGCCCATGCCTTGAACACATCCCATTTCCGCCCAAAAAGTATTTAAGCACACCTGATGCATTCTCTTTCTCTTCGACCGTGCACTTCATGTGGCTTACCTCAACCGAAAAGTAAACAAACTCTAGTTTTTATTGTATCAAATGATCAACTCACCATGAATCCAGAACTACAGATCAATCCTTAGGATCCTGACAAAAGTACGCCCAAAAACCATTATCCTCAAGTCATATTATTCCCGCAGCAGTCAGCCTACAGACAGACATCCAGGCAGAGCCGCAAGCGTTCTGCGGCTTCCATACCTCAGCCTTGCCAGCACCTCCATTCCATTTGTCCTACAAACTCTCTCCAACTCCTGATCTATCCTCTTCTCCATCCACGAGGGCCAAGAATCGTGGTCGCCACCTGTTCCCAACGATCCCTCGCTGTGCATTCACGGTGCGGCCTCCTCCATGCAACAAGTGCCAATGGATACCAACAAGTGGCTTAAGTCTGGGAGCAGGACCATGCCTCACTACTTAAACCTTGTTATTCCTCCCCACACAATTTGTTTCCATTTAATTGCTTTTCAAAATAAATTCATTAACTAGATTGTCTTTAAGTAGGCCCTAGTTTCTGTTTTCTTGACCCACCTTCACTTTCCCTCGGACTCATCCTTTCTTATTCCAATCCTACTCCTAACTTACAAAGCTTTAACTGTACAAGCTCCGTCACATCTTAGAGAGCTCATAGTGCCATATTATCCCACCAGAACACTGCGCTCTGAGAATGCAGGGTTACTCGTGGTCCCTAAAGTCTCCAAAAGTAGATCAGGAGCCAGAGCCTTCAGCTATCAGGCTCCTCTCCTGTGGAATCATCTTCCTGTTTTGGTCCGGGAGGCAGACACTATCCCCACATTTAAGAATAGACTTTCCTTTCCTTTTTGATAAAGCTTATAGTTAGGGCTGGCTCAGGCTTGCCTTGTACCAGCCCCTATTTAGGCTGACTTAGGCCTAGTCTGCCTGGGTACCTCCTATAATACACCTCCCATAATACACCGAGCACCTTCTTTCCTTCTCTCCCTCTCTCTCCTTTGCTAACATTCATGTCCTGTTACTGCATCACCCTAACTTGGTTCTACTTCATGTCACTAACTCGGCTTCTTCTCTGGAGCCTTTGTGCTCCACTGTCTCGCAGGTTAACTCATATTGCAGTGGTGCCTGGATAGCGTGACGTGTGTGGTTGTGCTGCTGCCGTGGTCCTGCCAGATGCCTCCTTCTGCTGCTGTTATCATTAGTCATACTTCTACTGTAATTTTACACATACGATTATTGTCACATACATATACTATCATATATTAATATGTATCGACAACATATTGTACCACAATAGCCATAATTATTATTATTAGAATATTATTACTTAAATTAATGTTGTAAGCTATTATCATTACTGTCTGTCCTGCATCTCTCTCTGTCTCTCTTTATGTATCATTTTATCATATGGAATACTGTAAATATATTATGTTGATCTGTTCTTTACAACATCTATTGCATGTCTGTCCGTCTTGGAAGACGGATCCCTCCTCAGTTGCTCTTCTTGAGGTTTCTACCATTTTTTTTCCCCATAAAAGTTTTTTTGGGGGAGTTTATCCTTATCTGCTGTGAGGGTCAGAAGGACAGAGGGATGTTGTATGCTGTAAAGCCCTGTGAGGCAAATTGTGATTTGTGATGTTGGGTTTTATAAATAAAATTGATTGATTGCTTGATTGAAATTGATGTTGATGTTTTCCTTTAACAACGAATGCACATGTTTTTTTTTGCCAACACACACACATGGTTGGGTTTAGGCAAAAAAAAAAAAAAAGCACGTGGTTGAGTACGGGGGAAAAAAAAAAAAAATCTTACAATCTTACGGGAAATGAACACCTGCCTCCCCAGTGAAAGTCGGTGGTTGTTGGGCCCATCCAGCACCCCTCCTGCCCGTCCTGCTTGGGCTCCCGTCATCTTACCTTTCGTTGATGTTTTGCTGCATTTTACCCTGATGCCACGGGGCACCATGAAACGATAATTGCGACCGGCAGCGTATCATGCCAGCATTAAAGGATGGCTTTTTACAAAGCAAGATTTTCTCTGATGGACAATTATCAAATTGCTACTTTGGTACAATAATGCACTTACTTCAGTTCACAAAACTGTCCCATACCAAAGCTTAAACTATACTTTCCACACCCCCTTAGCTATGAGGGTCCCTAGGACCTAAACTGTCTCATGTGCTTCAGCCTGAAAGTTAGGAAGATGTAGCCTACAAACAGACACCCACTGAAGTATAACCAGAACTACATGAGCATCCATGTCAGTATAAGATTATATCAGGGCCTCGATTCTAAGCAGATTTTGAATACCCAGCGTACTCACACTGGAATGTGACAAAATGAAGTACACTTAAAAAAAGGCACCACTCAGACTAAAAAGTGCTTGCTGTTTGAGAGCGCCCTAGATGGACTCAATTCCACAATGCAATGCACCAAGGAAATGAAGGAGCTGCTCAGTGCTTGAAAACATTAGAGGATAGATTTACATTTCCTCAGGTCTACCTTTGCACAGAACTGACATGCCCATATGGACGTTGATTATTAGTGGCCGAATCACTCCTCTTTTTACATTTTTGGCAGTGAAGTGATTCCCTTCTATATTGTAAAAGATGGGAGTCAAACTCAACGGTTTATATGATATCCAACAAAAAAAATGCATGCACAACAGTTTGTATGATATCCTATGAATTTGCGCCTCATGAATGAAGTTATGTTCTAATCGTAAAGTTACATAATTAACGTAAAGTTACAGAGTTTAGGTTTAGGCAATAAAAGTTACTGTGGTTAGGTTGTCTGAGACCACCCAGATAAAAAAATACTGTTAAAATGCAGTTGAATCCCAGACAAAGCTGAGACTTTCAAAGAGTTGTCCAAAACCCAACCACGTGCTTTTGTTGGCTACATTTAATCACGTGTATTTGTTTTTGAAGGAAAAAAAAAAACATCAAATTGCAGTGCTGTACTGACAAGTGTGTTTGTTTTAAAGGGGACCTTCCGCAAACTGAACATTTCCTGTGAAAACAAAAGTGTATTTTGAAAACAGAATGCATGTAACAGGTTAAAGATGATATGGCATTCCAGAACGTCAACAACCAATCCACCCAGGGTACCATGACATCGATATGTGATGAGGTCAGAGTGAGAATGTATTGGTGGTGCGCTCATTTTTTAAGGTAGCATAAAGTTAATGTCTCCTATGAAACTAGACGAGCGAAGGTACTATTAGCACTTAGTATGTAGGCTAAATTTTGGGGAGGGAACAGCTTAGCACGGTCATTTTTAAAGGGGTCCCTTGAACCCTCACATCAAGATATGAAATAAATTCTACAGGTTTCTACAGGTACCAACGAGTCTCCCGCAAACTTGAGTGGGCTTGTTCCCAGTAAATATTCTGTTCCTTAAAATGAATGTAGGCCTACTCAAATTATAGCTATATATTTGTCTTTAATTTTGAATTTAAATGACAGATGAACATTTCAGAGTTAGTGAGGTTGCATTTATTTTTAAATGTGCAATGGTTTTGCATTTTTGCATGAAAAGTCTATGCACATCACATAATGAGTAATATTAACTGTAAAATGAGAGACTAAAGTATGTCAGTATGTGATTACTTAATTCTCCCTATCAGTGGCAGTTGTAGCACATTTGGTGCCCTAGGCTCAAAAAACAAACACAGTTAGTTCAGACATCATTGAGTATGCTAAATTTGGTTCCTTTTACAGTGTAAACTCATACCTGCTTCTAAACAGTGTGAAGTATAGAATAGAATACTTCAATTCTACAGTGTTCCTTATTTTGTCTGTACATTCAAGCTGTTATTTTCTAATGTCTGTAATCAGCTGCTGTCTATGTCATTTTTCAAAAATCTCAACCTAAATTTTAATATTGGTTTTGAACCACTTGCTGTGAAAATACTGTGCTCTTGGACTGACTCACCTCCTCATCAGTATGTTGTTTGACTGACAACATCCACTTTCATTCATTTACTCAGCCTTCAAATGTTTATTATATAGCAGGTTTTCTTTCAGGTTTGAAAACATCCACTGCACTGTCACTTGTCAAAGCATTCATCCTTCACCCAAACACAACGAAACTCCTTACTTTGACTGCTGAAGTCCAGCATCCTGCCTTTGCCCCTCTAATCTACCGATTCCAGCATCCACACTTCTATTTTCACGTCTGCATATAAAAGCAGAGCATGTAAGCAGTTGGCTGGGGCATGTTGCGGGCTGTATTTAGAGCAGCCGAGCGGTACGGGCCCCCCTTTGTTCTGAGCTTGATGAGGAGGAAACCCTGCTAAGCTGCGACGAGTTCTCATCATCACCCTGCATCTCCGCCAAGCTGCTCAGCCCTGCGCAGAGCTGGAATGGAGGCGGGCTGCTGATTGACAGGATAAGAAGATGCCTCGGCGGAGAGGGAGAGATCTCTATCCCCTGCTAAAATGTGCCTCCGTCGCTACTCAGCTTGGAAGGAAAAGGACTTTAGGAAAGAGCGACTTGGCTCCCTGCATCGGACATCACTAAGGAAAGAGTCAAAGACACGCATAGATTTACTAACTTTTGCACCATTACATGTGTACCCAGCGGACATTTCAAACATGTTGCAATGTTGTGAATTTTTTTAGAAATTACACATTGAATTAGCGAAAGAACTGTTCTGACGATTAAGTAAAAGTCACAATAGTGC
This sequence comes from Epinephelus fuscoguttatus, assembly GCF_011397635.1. NCBI lineage: Eukaryota > Metazoa > Chordata > Actinopteri > Perciformes > Serranidae > Epinephelus > Epinephelus fuscoguttatus. The sequence continues at coordinate 39,327,085 of NC_064765.1, read as the reverse complement.
ATGGTAAAAATACTTAAATAAGTACTTTAAGCTGTGTGTATACAAGTTTTACTTGTACAGGTCAATGTGGAGTTTTATCTATATAAATCGATAACAGTGCATTATATTTTATAATCTCATCATATATAAAATGTAAAATTTAATTAGTAAATTAACTAGTAACTATGGAAGTAAGAAGATGTAACAAAGTACAAGTACCTCAAATTTGTACACAGCACTTGAGTAAATGCACTTAGTTACATTCCACGTCTGATCAGCATGGTGTGGACAATGAAGCCATGTCATCTGTATTTATTTCTGGGAATTTGGGATGTTTTTAGCCACCAGAGATGTATTCAAGAATCAAAAACTTCCACATGGTGAGTATAGTACAGGCTGATTCCAGTATTTTTAAAGCAGGCATTTAACTCCCTTTTGACGAAGAAAAGAAGGAAAAAAGTGTAAATATTACTTCGACACAGCATATTAGAGACAGGGCCAAAGCTCTTTTTGAGAACCATTGGTAGAGGAAGCATTCAGAATATACCACTGCTAAATGTAATAAATGTCTTTTTTTCCCTTTGTAGTCATTATCCAATAGTAGGCTCTAATACTGAGGCTCTTCATTGGCTTCCTGTTCATTTTAGAATTTTAGATTTCGCTTGTAGTTTTTAAATCTCGTAATGGACTGGCTCCCGACTATTTGTCTGATATGTTGGTCAGGTACATTCCCTCTAGATCCTTAAGATCCTCTGTCCCTGGTCTATTGAATGACCCCAGAGTAGAACTAAGGGGTATGGTACTGCATTCTGTGTCATTGGCAGTCGTCTTCCAGAGAATGTCAGACTCTCAGATTCAGCTGACAGCTTCAAACCAAATCTTAAAACCTGTCTTTTTAGACTTGCATTAATGTAGCTTGTACTTAATTAGTATCAAATATAATTCATATTTGTGTGTGTGTGTGTGTGTGTGTGTGTGTGCATGTGGTAATATATTTGAATTATTATTTACTGTATTTTCTTGCTTTACCATGAAATATTCCCATAGCTGTCCAATAAAAAACAAGCATTCCCAAATTTTGTTGTTTTTATATTTATGTTTGAGATAAGTGGAGTAAATAATCTTTATGGGTTGAGGAAATGAGCAAAAATAATATATTTTTTAATGATGCTCTAAACATGATTCGTGGGGTTAGTGGATAATGCTTAAGATAAAGATTTTTAGCTCAGAAAAATTACTCTTACATAAACATGTTTTAGTGACTTGACAACTTAGTTTTAGTGGTTGGTCAAAATAAAAAACATTTTTGACATTTTTTGAGTAGGAAGGCATTTAAATAAATAAATCTGACTATTTAAATTCAATAGTTTGCCCACTGCATATCAGCACAATTCTAGGATAAATATTAGTTTGATTTATCTTAATTTAGTTTTTGGAGGTCAAAGCAAATCATGTTGGTTGTAGTTGACTAATTGATTTTGTCATATTAGAAAAGACTCATGGGACTCACTCAATAATGCAAGAGTTGGAACTACTTTAAAAGATGCATGCAAATTGTTACTATATTTTTTTTTCTAAGTTGAACCAGTGGAATCTTTTTTAGAGTGCAGGAGTGTTCATAGAGTAGGTACGACAGATACAGCAGTCCGTCCTCCAAAAGTCAGTCGTTATGTATGATTACTATCTACTAACATACAGAGGATTGTATTTTAGTGTAAAATGAATCATATGATCAGTCCCATGATTTTGCAGAGCAGTTAACAGGGGGAGTGAAATAGATTGAGGGGTCTAAGTGGGCCAGAAAGGTTTGAGTTGAATGTGGATAATTATAATTACCACTGTATTTCTTCGTATGATATATAAACACTAGCTTGTAAGGTGTTTACCATATGTATACTTTGTGGAACAAAGATAAAACAGCAGTCTATTGGTCAGAATCAAAAAGTTTCATGCACATAGAGTACATCAACTTATGTATGTTATTTCAGTTTGACTAAGAAAGTTATGAAAAATACAACATGCATACAAGTGCATTCGCAGCCAATGTCAAACTGATGTTGTTTTTTTCCCCCTCTCTATAACGTTCTGCATCAACAAAGCAATTTGTTTCCCCAGAGTGTGCTAATTTCTAGATTTCACAGTGCCAGGTGTTACGGCTGCCAGTCATTACATGAAAATCAGCAAAACCTTAACCACGGTGCTTATCCTCACCACAAAACGCGCCTGGCTGAATTCTCTCTGATTTTTGGGCGAGGATAGGGGGGGAGTCAGGAAAGGAGGTTAAGTTTCTAAGTGCATGTTCTCTTATTTGTGTTTTACTTTGGAAAAAAAGGGAAAAAAAAACACCAATCTGTCTGACAGACAGCTTTTCTGATTCCACACTCTCTGCTGATTGGATTTTTTTTGTTTTGTTTTGTTTTTTTAATGGCATCAGACAAAGATCAGTTTTGTGTGATACTTTTTTTTGCATTTACAATTTACTATGCATGCCTATAGCAACCTGGTGATTTGAAAAGATACCATCATTTAGGAAGATACTGTGCAACCTTAGATACAGAGGGGAAAGGAAGAAAAAGGGTGAGAGCTGTGTGGGGAGCGCTGAATCGAGACTTCACAGGTTGTTTTGAGGTATAGTTTGCACAACTGACCCCGCAGCGTACAACGAATGTGCACTGACACTTTGCAACAAACTGGTTTTACATTCCAACAAAGAGCAAGTTGATCACAGGGTCAAATAAAATCCCAATAAATGACACAGATCCCTCTGTTACATGCAGGAGAGAATAAAGAGAAACAGAAAGAGATGGCAGTAATCTAATCTGTGCATCTGATAAATAGCAACATACAACTTAAATAAAGTGACCTATTTGATCTTATAAGCCTTACTCAGTGTCCTCTGCTGTGATCACTGTTGAGTTTAATGTAATAATATACAAATTAAAAAAAACTCAAAACAGCCTCCATTACTTGCAATGTAAATTCTGTGTTTTCCTCAGAAGTGTTGCTGTATTATTATTAATATTTAATGGAGTGTTTTCAAGTATATGAAGAAATATTGTCCTTTTTTTAGCATACTGGTATTATGTGATTTATTTCAGGGCGCCTGGAAATAATTGCAGGCTCACGTTGTGTTAAGATATATTTAGAGCTGTTAATATTTGGCATTAATTATGCACATGTATGTTAAACTAATTAAATCAATCAGCTGCAGACATAACTGAAGAGGAGAGCCATTAAACTGTGTGTGAAAGTGTGTGTGTGTGTGTGTGTGTGTGTGTGTGTGTGTGTGTGTGTGTGTGTGCGCCAGGGGGCTGTGCTTCCTGTATTTTCAAGATGTCATGATTTTTTTACACATTCAAATTATCAACCTTACTGACACCCTCTTATTAAACTGTGTTTCCATTTCATACAGAGAGAAGCATACAAAATAATGTTGTTTTTGATGATTATGACAATGATTCTATTGTTTTCCCTCCTTTCTGTTTCTTTGTTTTTGAAGTTGCTGTTTTTTTTCTCAGCTTTATTTATTCCTCTCATTATTCACATATAAGTGAAAGCATCATTTGAAAACAAAGTCATTTATTTTAAGGAAAATCCACACTTGATAAATTATTTAAAGCTGCTGGGATTATCAGTGTGATGTAGAGCGAGAGTGTGTGTGTGTGTGTGTGTGTGTGTGTGTGTGTGTGTGTGTGTGTGTGTGTGTGCGTGCGTGCTGCAGGCAGGACTTGCATTCAGCTCTTCTGATGTTAAATAAGGAGACGCTCGCTGCGAATGCTTGACGCCCAAATAATTGGTGACTTCCTCGACTCAGACACACTGTTATTCAAATCTGGCCTTTATTGGCCTTGTTTACAGCAATGTTAATTGGAGGGAGCGACCCACACACACACACACACACACACACACACACACACACATTCACACGGGTCGAGTGGACGCTTGCGTGTGTTTTCATATTTCTATTTGTGACTTTATCCGCCTCATATTTCTCTGTGGAGTTTCACACACGGAGCAGCGTCACACAGCTGGAGTCAATTGTCGCCTGTCAAGGAAGTTTTCTTTTAAGTGATTTAAATCAATGGAGGATTCAGATATATGATAATAATTACAGTGCGGGGGGAAAAAGACGTGTTAAAAGCATTCTTCCATAGGTAGCTTCAGTATGATGAATGTACACCCAAAACAGCCAACATCTGCTGCTACCTTTGTTTTTTATTGTGCATATTTAATGCTTTTTTAAATGCATAATTAATTCCTTCTAATGATAATCGATACTTATCTTTAACAGCAGTTTGCGCAATTACACTTAATGAAAGCAAAGTTTTTTGGATTGCAAACTTTTTTGTTGGATTCTGTTATTAATGGAGTTAAAGTCAGAGGGAGAGTATTAACCTATATTAATGTTTCTTTGCTATTACTTTTCAGTTACTCTGCAGTAAAGTTACAGTGTTATAGAAACACACTCAAAGAAAGTAAGAGTAATAGAAGGAAATGTGTACTACTTTCTCTTTTCACTATCTCTGCGCAGCTGAAGTGAGGAAGAGGAGGGTATGAAGGTGGGGGACAGAGGGGGAGGGCAGCCTGCCATCCTTCCTGTCAGCATCTTCCTGCGCGCTTCAACCGTCTCCCCTCTGGTGGCCACGCCTCCGACGCTGCCAGGCCACGGGCGCCGGTGGGTGGGCGAGGCAGGGAGCCGCACAGGAAACAGGATATCATGAGAGAGAGAGAGAGGAAGCCATGGGGGTGAGAGGCAGCGGCGGCCATGACGTGTCACAGCTGCCACAGTCGCTCTGAGAGAATGACAGAGAGAGAAAATGGGAAGCTTGGGTGGCTTCGCCTGGCAGGCTTACTGTCCCAATTACCTCCCCGTAAACAAAGGAGGAAGTTTTGCCACATCGTGGGCGCATCTCTGCTCTCCTTCCTCACCTCCCAACACACACACACATCCCTTTCGCCCACCGACACCGTCACTACAGCCCAGCGAGAGCTTCCTCTCTCCCTCTTCTGCCATCAGATAAGAGGCGTTCAAACGCGCTGCAGCCCCCGCTATGATAGCACAAGGTGTCATTTATGAAAGGCGCTGTCCCCGCTGAATACGCTCACGTTGATAAAAGGTCGGCAGAACTCGGGTTCACACGCGAAGCCCTGTTTCTTGTCTCCCTGCCTCCTCTTTTCTTCTCTTTTGTTTGAAGCTGACGACTGCCTGCTCCTTCGAGGTCTGTAGCGAGTGTCATCCAAGGAGGAGGAGAGCTGCACGGCTTCACACCGCTCACACATGTTCCTGAAGGGTTGAGTGCAATACAGTGTGTCTGCCTGTACAGGTCTGAGGTCAATTTGGCATTTGTTTTACCTGAGGTTTATCTGAAGTCACAAAACTCATCCCTTTTCACAGTCAAAAATCATGTCACATTCTTTGTTAATATCTTTACTGGTTGAAAAGAAGCTCTTCACAGATATATAAGAAATGCTCCTTTAAGTCTCAGAGCCACTCTACTGGTGGGCCTGTGTAAGTGATTGACAGCTAACTTGGCAGGAGACACTATGTTAACACAGTTTCATTCAAATGTTGCTGAGTTCTGATTGGCACAGACAGGTATGTGGTTTTTTTGGGGTTTTTTTTCACTGACAAGAACCCAAATATGGAAAAAGCAAAAGTGGTCACATTTTGGGTGGAAATTGTGTGTTCAGTCCTCAACAGAAGAACCTGGTGACAGATTATGTTTCAGGGCCTTTAATATCATGGAAGTGCCTGAGATATATGTATGGTAATTAAACCCACATTGAATCAGAATCAGTATTAGATATGTGTGTAAGGAAGTACAGCCTCTGCTGGGCCTTTTCAGGACAGTGTCTATGTGGGAGGTCCACTTCAGGTCCCAAGAGACTATGGTACCCAGAAACCTGAAGGTGTCCACAGTAGACACTGTGCTGTTAAGGATGGTAAGGTATGGGCGGTGTCGGAGGGCTTCTCCTGAAGTCCACTGTCATCTCCACAGTCTTGAGCAGCTTCAGCTCCAGGTGGTTCTGACCGCAGCAGAGGACCAGCTGCTCCACCTCCTGTCTCTATGCACACTCATCACAGTCCCGGATTAGACCAATGACCGTGGTGTTGTCTGCAAACTTCAGAAGTTTCACAGAAGGGTCCCCTGAGGTGAAGTCGTTGGTGTACAGGGAGAAGAGCAGTGGGGAGAGGACACATCCCTGGGGGCGCCAGTGCTAATGGGCCGGGAGCTGGATGTGATGCTCCTCAGCCTCACACACTGCCTCCTGTCAGTCAAGAAGCTGGTAATCCACTGACAGGTGGAGGCAGGCACCATGAGCTGGATAAGCTTCTTGTGGAGTATTTCAGGGATGATGGTGCCGAAAGCTGGGCTGAAGTTCACAAACAGGATCCTTTCCGTAAGTTCCTGGGGAGTCGAGGTGGTGCAGGATGTAGTGCAGTCCCATGTTGACTGCACCATCCACCACCTGTTTATCCGGTAGGCAAACTGCAGGGGGTCCAGCAGGGCCTGTGGTATCCTTCAGGTGGCGCAACACCAGTCTTTCAAAGGATTTCATGAGCACAGATGTCAGGGCGATGGGCCTGTAGTCATTTAATCCTGTGATGGAGCGCTTCTTGGGGACCGTGATGATGGTGGAGCATTTGAGGCAGGCAGGTACTTCACACAGCTCCAGCGATTGGTTGAAGATCTGAGTGAAGATAGGGGCCAGCTGGTCAGAGCAGACTCTCAGGCAGGAGGGAGACACACCATCAGGTCCAGGAGCCTTCCTGGTCTTCTCTCTCTGGAAGAGCTGACACACATCCTCTTTACAAACCTTAAGTGCAAGTGGGGGATCAAGAGCGATGTCCCGAGGCGGCCATCCGTAGTGTCATCTTGCAGTTGGATATGTCAATGCACAAACTCCCAAATACCAGCCTCTGCAGTCGTATTTTGATGATGTAAATGAAGTGGTAAATTTCTCCCATTTCTACCATCTTATATGATGTAAACACCAAATTAAATTTCAGATACGTTTTTAAGATGTTCAGTGCAACCCAGTCTCAATCTGAGGTTGTCCAATACCAGCACTTGGGCAGTGGCTTCTGAGGTCAGACACAGACGAAAAAAAGCCGCCCTTTCACATCAGCATAATGTTACTGTGTAATGGGGCCCAGTGGCGTCAAGGGGAAACATGGCGGAACAAAAACATAAGTTAAGGAGACGAAAGTACAGGGTGGGCAGGAAGGGTGGTGGATGGGTTCACCAAATACCAACTTTCACTCTGGAGGCCAGTGTTCCCTTCCCATGAGATTGTAAAGCCCAACCCAACCATGTGCATGTAAGGACAAAATGTTATTTCACAGTGTTGTACTAACATTGTGCGATTATTTTTAAAGAGACTGTATGCCAACTGTGAAAACCGAAGAGTGTTTTGAAAACAGACAATGCATGTAACAGGCTGAAGTTGACACAGTGTCCAAGAATGTCAACAACCAACACCGCCGAGGTATCTTACATGTCATATCTCGACATGGAAAGTCCATGACTATACTTTGATATGTGATGAGGTCAGAGTGAGAATGTGTTGACCACAGCTGACTAGCTCATTAGCTTGTTAGCCTGCAAACTAAGGTTAATGATACATTTTCCCAGGCTGCTTGCCAAACAGAAGAATCAGAGGAGAGAAATAAAAGACATGCTTGAGAATGAGCTCAGTTAGCTCATAAAGCTAAAGTTGTCGTTCAGGGTCTGCTTCTGTTTTTGTGTTGTGTTTAAGCTGTTTTCTTGTTAGTCAGAGTCACTGTCAGCCAGTTATAGAGATGGTGATAGAGATAGTTACCATTTCATGCATATACATTTGACAGTGGCAACTTGACTGGTGAATACTCTTTCAGGAAACCAAAAACAATAAAGAACACAGGACATGAGATATATGGAGCCCATCCTGCATATATGCTGTAGTGAACAGCATTTAGTTTAATTTTAGTAGGAATTGTTATTGAGACATGTAAATTTCTTGAGATTTGCAGGTTTGTATTGTGTGTTCGCACCTTCCCAGCAGTCAAAATGGAGGTGTAGCTGCTCTCCCTGTTTCTAGGGTCATATGAATGTTTCTATTCATGTCTACTTGTCTGAGCAGCTCAGATAAATTAACAAACCAACTTGAAGTGGCAGTCTGAAGAATCATTTCTCTGTTCTCCATTAAAATAGCCAGACTACAGATCCTCCCTTTCCATTTTGCTGCCTGTCTCCTTCCATCCACATTCTACAACTCATCTGTCACACCTGCTATTTTTCATATGCCTTGGAGCAACAACACAACCTCCTCCCCCTGCCTTTGAAGGAGTAAACCAAACCGGTGAGCTTAACGCATTTCTAATGAGCCAATGCCGATTGGAGTCTTGAAATTAGTCATCATACGTCCCCGGCGAGGATCACGTTCGCCAAGATGCACCATGTATCATGTCTTCGGCGCCATCAACGTCTCGGCAGAAGTACCAAAAATGAAAAAGCTTCTCTATTCCGAATAATTAACTTCGTTTTGCTGATGTCATAAAAATCGAAAAATCAGTGTTTGTTTGGCTGCTGGGTTCATAAAGAAGCAGTTCAAAGGATTTAGGAGGGAATTTCTTCTTGTTTGAGGAGGCAGTTCTTCAATTACTGTTTGACAGATGGCTTTGTCTTTAGATATGCTGTCATATTCATATAAATAAGCCTCAGTGGCGTCATCCATTCACCAGTGACAGATAAGAGAAGAACACAAAGTGCCTGGCAGGTGCATAGAAGGCCTCTCAAAGTCACTGCTGAATACAGAGGAGATATTCCCTCTATTATTTTCTCTCTCCTCGCTGTCTCATTAACAGGTAGCTTTTGATCTGCAGAGCTGCCATGTCCAAGGAAGGGTCGACTTGTTTCCAGTAAATGGACGAGGCATCCCTCCTCTTCCTGATTACATAATCTGATTACTGTGGAGATGAAAGTGGCTGGAGTGAAAAAGTGAATGTCTTTATTGCTAAGGAGAGGCTACTAATTTCCTGCCCTGCAGCAAAACTCTTTAACTGCACTTTTCCAACACCTTATCACTCGCTCACAAGTCCACAGCCATTAGCCAGGGTTCCTTACTATATACAGTAGTTCAACTGATACCAACAGTCTTTTTTTGTCATTTAAGGATGTTTAAGGATGATGTTTTTATCATCAGTTATTGAAGGGTTAATTTCCTCAGATAATGAAATAAATATAAATAACAGTAAATAAAAGTAACAAAATCATTAATTTGGTAAACCTCTACAAATAGAACTCAAAAGTTAAAGCCCCTACAAGGAACTTTCATTTTGAGTTGATTTTGGCGACCCTGTGGACAAAAGCGGTAGTGTTTTGCCAGAATGAAGCCTACATTTCCCATGAGCTCTAGTGCGTATTGTTGTAAAGACGCTTACCTGGCTCGTGCATGTGTTTGTTTTGGGGATGAATGAAATAACAAGACGGGAAAACTTTGCCCCCACTATCGGGAGATCCCAGCTCACCTCTGCAGCGCCCCAGCTCCACCTCTCCGGCGTAAGCGCCACTGCCGCTGGGGTAAACGCAGCGGTCGGCTGGTAAGGATGGAAGCCTGTTTGGCGAGCACTTCCACAGCTTCTTGGACTGAGTATGGAGCGGTGCTTCACCTCTTCATTTCTCGGCACTCACTGGACCCTGTCGTCGGCCTGGATGAGGTGTTCGAGCCCCGCGGCTCCTGTTCTCCTCGTCCCCACTGGTGCGGGGTGAATCTGCGCAACCTGCGGCCTCTGTGTGTGGCTCCCCGGATAGCTAACGCCGTGGACCCACCGGCTCCTGCCAGGATTGGGCTGGTAAATGCTAGATCGCTAGCGAACAAAACGTTTATCCTGAAGGATTTCCTGACTTCCCGAGGATTGGATTTTCTCTGTGTGACTGAGACGTGGCTGACTGTTGATGAGTCCAGTGCTTTCACAGAACTTTTACCCGATGATTGCTGCTATTTTAACTCCTCACGGACATCGGGTCAAGGAGGAGGAATAGCGACTATTTATAAATGTAAGCAGCTAGGTAAGATGCAGTGTGCCATCTGAGTGCCTTAAATCGCTTCGTCCTGGAAGCGACCTGGTGAGGACCCGGATACAGTTTCCTAAAGGTATGGATATACACTATATAGAAATAGCTTATCTTCACACATCATCTCATTCACTGTTGTAGGTCACGCACAGACATCAGCAGAAACGAGAGACTTTTGCATATCCAGTTAAAAGTTCCTTGTAGTGGCTTTAAATGAATGAATTTAAATTAATTTATTGAAAAACCAGGCTTCAATTTGTCTATTAAACCAACTGGAAGTTAACATCAGAGAAATCAGCCATCTTTTTTGTCCCTGCTGTTAATGTCACATTGGTTAAACGTAGCACCCAGAGTCAGTTTACTATCTGCCCGGTAGCTCGAGCTAACAACAGCAGCTAGTATCTGACACTGACACTCTTTCCCTGCCATTGAAAAGATTTTTTTTTTTTTTTTTTATTAGTGAAATTAGACTTCAGACAAGGTGACAAAAGGAACAAATACATTACACACTGTGGATAAACGTACAAACTGATAACAACAAAAAAACATACAAACTGACAGCAACATAGTACTTTCACATGATTATAGAAGTATAAGTGTGTATGTGTGTGTGTGTGTGTGTGTGTGTGTGTGTGTGTGTGTATACTAAAAAGTTCCATAATGCTCTAATAATATCACATATCATATAATTAGTTAAATATATCATAAATAATGTAACATGATATTGTAGAGAGAGAGAGAGAGAGGGAAAAAAGGAGTATTAACAATTAGAAATAAAATAAATAATATAATATAGTATAATATAATGTAACATAATGTTTCATAGTATAATACAATACAAGATAATCCAATACAATACAATACAATACAATATATAATATAATATAATATAATATAATATAATATAATATAATATAATGTAATATAAGGAAAAGGTATAACATAATATAAGGTAATATATTACAAAACCCCATATATATCATACAATGCGTGACAACACAATACAACTATATCATAGTAATCATGATAATGACCCCTTTAATGATAATTAATATTTTATAACTTTATATCAATTTATATAGGGATAGCCATGGCAATGGCCATGGTACTGGGGGATGAGGTTGGACCCGGGCATCGGGGAGGCGAGTGAGCGGCCCCCCCACCGGGCCCAGAGAAAAGATTTTCCATCAATCTGTGTTTTCACTGTTATAAGATCGGGGGCACTGGTACACATCCTGTAAATATATATACAGTACAGGCCAAAAGTTTGGACACACCTTCTCATTCAATGTGTTTTCTTTATTTTCATGACTATTTACATTGTAGATTCTCACTGAAGGCATCAAAACTATGAATGAACACATGTGGAGTTATGTACTTAACAAAAAAAGGTGAAATAACTGAAAACATGTTTTATATTCTAGTTTCTTCAAAATAGCCACCCTTTGCTCTGATTACTGCTTTGCACACTCTTGGCATTCTCTCCATGAGCTTCAAGAGGTAGTCACCTGAAATGGTTTCCACTTCACAGGTGTGCCTTATCAGGGTTAATTAGTGGAATTTCTTGCTTTATCAATGGGGTTGGGACCATCAGTTGTGTTGTGCAGAAGTCAGGTTAATACACAGCCGACAGCCCTATTGGAGAACTGTTAAAATTCATATTATGGCAAGAACCAATCAGCTAACTAAAGAAAAACGAGTGGCCATCATTACTTTAAGAAATGAAGGTCAGTCAGTCCGGAAAATTGCAAAAACTTTAAATGTGTCCCCAAGTGGAGTCAAAGACCATCAAGCGCTACAACGAAACTGGCACACATGAGGACCGACCCAGGAAAGGAAGACCAAGAGTCACCTCTGCTTCTGAGGATAAGTTCATCCGAGTCACCAGCCTCAGAAATCGCAAGTTAACAGCAGCTCAGATCAGAGACCAGATGAATGCCACACAGAGTTCTAGCAGCAGACCCATCTCTAGAACAACTGTTAAGAGGAGACTGCGCGAATCAGGCCTTCATGGTCAAATAGCTGCTAGGAAACCACTGCTAAGGAGAGGCAACAAGCAGAAGAGATTTGTTTGGGCCAAGAAACACAAGGAATGGACATTAGACCAGTGGAAATCTGTGCTTTGGTCTGATGAGTCCAAATTTGAGATCTTTGGTTCCAACTGCCGTGTCTTTGTGAGACGCAGAAAAGGTGAACGGATGGATTCCACATGCCTGGTTCCCACTGTGAAGCATGGAGGAGGAGGTGTGATGGTGTGGGGGTGTTTTGCTGGTGACACTGTTGGGGATTTATTCAAAATTGAAGGCACACTGAACCAGCATGGCTACCACAGCATCCTGCAGCGACATGCCATCCCATCCGGTTTGCGTTTAGTTGGACGATCATTTATTTTTCAACAGGACAGTGACCCCAAACACACCTCCAGACTGTGTAAGGGCTATTTGACCAAGAAGGAGAGTGATGGAGTGCTGTGGCAGATGACCTGGCCTCCACAGTCACCGGACCTGAACCCAGTCGAGATGGTTTGGGGTGAGCTGGACCGCAGAGTGAAGGCAAAGGGGCCAACAAGTGCTAAACATCTCTGGGAACTCCTTCAAGACTGTTGGAAAACCATTTCAGGTGACTACCTCTTGAAGCTCATGGAGAGAATGCCAAGAGTGTGCAAAGCAGTAATCAGAGCAAAGGGTGGCTATTTTGAAGAAACTAGAATATAAAACATGTTTTCAGTTATTTCACCTTTTTTTGTTAAGTACATAACTCCACATGTGTTCATTCATAGTTTTGATGCCTTCAGTGAGAATCTACAATGTAAATAGTCATGAAAATAAAGAAAACGCATTGAATGAGAAGGTGTGTCCAAACTTTTGGCCTGTACTGTATATATATATATATATATATATATATAGTATAGTCCATCGAACGCCCAGGAATTAACGGAACAGCAAGTTGCACAAGGACATAAGGAAGAATCACTCTCTCAGGACATTGCAACAAGATGGAATTCCACCCTAGACATAGTCAAGCGGATCCAGAGAAACAAATCTCTGCTGACCACTTGCCAAACTGCAAAAGCTGGAGGACCTACTTGAACCTTGCAGGTAAGTTATTTCTTTCTTGTTTCACCTTTGTGTGTGTGTGTGTGTGTGTGTGTGTGTGTGTGTGTGCATGCGTGCGTACTGTTTCTCTCTCCCTGTTTCTCTCTGCTTCTTGTGAGTGTGTTTCCTTCCCTCTCTTCCTCCCTGTCCTGTGTGTGCCTGTGTGCTCTCTCTCTCTCTCTGTCCACCTGTGTTTTCTCTGTTCTAGCTCTGTCCTCATGTGTGTTCTTACCCCCCCTTCTCTGTGTGTGCGTTCATGTGTAGTATACAGACAGGAAGGTAGTGAGTGTTTTTCTCTGTGTAGTTAATTAAAAATACTGACTTGTTTAAAACATCTTGTGCTTTCTATTACAGATATGTGACTGAACTGCTGGGGGGAGAGCAGTATGTCTCCTGTTCCGTGGTGTTGCCAGCCTTGTGCCACTTGTTCAGAGTTATGGAGCCCTCAGACGATCACGATAGAGCATTGTCTGGATCGCTACAAAGAAGAGCCCAAAATGGACAAGGGAGGGAGTCCACTACAATGGTGGTTAAAGAGGGAAGGAGCACATGCCAAGCTGGCACTTACTGCATGCAAGTACCTGTCAACCCCTGCAACTACAGTGCCTTGTGAGAGGTTGCTCTCACTCTCAGGCCACATCATTCAAAAGAAGCGAGCTTCTTTGTCCTCTGACAATGTAAACAGACTGGTCTGCCTCAGTAACTGACTGAGTGCAAAGAAGGACTAAGCCAAATTGTCTCTATGGAGTGAAAAATGTTCAGCATTCTGGACTTGCAGCAGCATCTTTCCATGTTCTTTTATATATTTGCATTGACTCGTGTGCACCTTTCTGAAATTCAACTGGCACATGAAGATGGAACACATTTTGTTGTTAATAACATCTATATTATTGTTAGTTCCTATAAGAAATTATCACCCTTAAAGCTGATGTGTGATTAATTAGTTAATTTTTTTAATCGATTGACAGCCCTATATATATATATATATATATGTATATGTATAGAGAGAGAGAGATATAGATATATATAGACAGATAGATAGATAGATAGATAGATAGATAGATAGATAGTGTTGGGGTAAGGCCTTACTATCGTAATGTGTTACAGTAATATATTACATTTTAGCAGTAAAGTAATAAACATGTTACCAACAGGATTTTGGGGTACTATTATTAAATTAACAAAGTCACCTGAAATAAAGTGTTAATTGTTTTCATGTTTCATGTGTGTGCGCCACCAGAAAAAAATATCATCATACACATGTTGTGTGTTGTCATGTCATTACAGACTATATTATAAACTAAGCACAGACAGTACGGAAATGTGGTTTGGTAGATTATTTCTTTGTTGTTACAATGCTTCCTGGCAATAAATCTTATACAGTTGGAAAGCCTGTTTATTTCCCTTTTAAATGGTGCCACATTTGTAAGGAACGTGCATTTGTGGGATGAGCAGCAGAGCTGAGTATGTGGGTTGCACCCACAAAAAATATGCCAAATCTTGCCAGACCACTTTTTTTGCTGTTGCTATTGAATCTTGTTTTGAGATTCTGGTACCCCCAGGTGCTGACAATCAGGTGCCAATCAGGCACCTGATTGTCAGCACCTGTGAACATGGGCCCGGCTACAGTGGTCACTTGGTGTCTACTCCAAGAATCGGCATGCCACATTTGACTGATCTGGATAGGGCCAGTGTGATAGGGCAACTTCAAGCTGGTGTTCTGCAAAACCAAGTTGCGGCATTAATCTGAGTGAGCCCTAGCACGGTCTGCAAACTGAAGGCCAAGTTCCATATAACGGTGGATGTCAGAGACAGGCCGCAAAGAGGGCGTCCCAAGAAGACGGCATCCCAAGAAGACCGTTTCCTCATCCTGTCAGCACTTAGGAACCGTAGGCAGTCTTCTACAGATTTGCAGTCAAGGTTTGCAGGACAATATGGCCGACAGCTCTCTGCCCAGACAATCCAGAACAGACTGCGCGCAGCCAATCTCTGGTCTCATAGGGCTGCCAGGGGGCCTGCCATGACTGCCCTTCACCATCAGGCCCATTTGTGCTGGTGTCGGCAACACGTGCACTGGAACCTGAACATGTAGAGGAACATTATGTTCAACGATGAGTCGAGACAGTGTGATGGTGTGGGGTGGCATCTCACTGGAAAAATGTAAAAAAAAAAATGTGGACATAAGTTGGAGATATACTCAGGGGCCATTTGGCCAGACAAAATCCTGGCTAAAGTGTTGGCTGTGCCTAGTAAGCTCTTTTCACATGCAAGTTCTAGGAGTCCAGCTGTCCAAAGAGTAAGGTTTCCTCCTCAGATTGTTTAAATATATAGATTTTAGTGGCCCGAGGAGGAAAAACTATCAAGTATTAAACAAAAATTGAGAAAAAAATAAATATAACTTACATATCAAGTGTCTTAGGACAGAATGGTTCAATGCTGTACAAACTGTAAAGCCCTTTGAGGCAAATTTGTGATTTGGAACTATTTAAATCAAATTAACATGACATACTAGAATTATTTATTATTATTTATTATTTTCTCTCTTATTAATCATCTCGTGACCCTCAGGTTTATCTCACAACCCCTTATTGGTCCCCAACTTCAGTTTGGGAAACATTACACAGATGACAAATCATATGATCCGAAACATACTATATGCAACAACTGTGTGCTTTCCATTTTTATCCCTACCCTCTGCCCCCCAAAAAACATAGAAAACTATGTATCAAACTGCACAGATGTGATTGAATATTCACAGCCATGTTCCCGGTCCTCCACACAGGCCATCTAAACCTGCCTCAAAATGAGTCCAGTGACCTATAAAATGAGGTATGGCCAACCACCGCTCTCCACCTACAGCAGATCACTTTCCTCACTGTCCAAACTGAAGCGCCACTCTTAATTTGATTGGCATATTCTATTTATTACCATGCAACCGAGTCTTCCTCTGCTATTTGCTTCCAGATTAGCCAATAAGAAGAAAGAGGAGAGGCTCCCCTGCAGTAGTGGTGATGTCACCAATGCAGATTGAATATCCAAAATGCTACATGGTAAAGTGGAAAAGACCAAGTGGATTTGGGGAAAGAGACAATTTAAGGGCTGAAATTTAAATTTTTTGGGGCCTCTCTGTTTACCTTGATAGTTAATTTGCTTGGTGTGAAGAGGGGAGGTGGTTGAACTGGCCTCTGATCATGACAATCTACACTTGTCAGCAAAGGAATGGTTAATTTAAAACTGAAATCTGACATGATTATAATTCTGGTTTCTCCACTAACAGATAATGTGGGCTGATCAGGTGTCAATTTTAGGGGGGAATGTTAATTTTTTGAACAATAAATACATAAGATATGACTTTGAGTTATGTCCTTCTCTTTAAAAAAAAAAATAAGAAAAATGAGTGTTGTGATAGACCAATAAAACTGAGCTCCTTTTTCTCCCTCTAAATTGATTTGTAGCTCTCTGGAATGAAAGCCTTCCTGCAGTTGCCTGTGCTGTGTGGAGGACAGGAGCAGGGCTTTTTTTCTTGTTTTGTTTTTCGTTGCCGGCAGCTCTGACATGGCTTCTCTCGGTGGCAGCGTATCACCATCTGAATCTTTCCATCCACATCAGGGGAGCAGAGCTGTGACTACTGGGATTAGGCTAATCACACATTCACCCAGGAGGCTGCACACACAGGAGATCCTGCGTGAGGCATGACCTTATTTCTAATGTATTTTCATAGCCTCTCATTTACTAGCACCCTGAGCTCATGGTAATGCACAAATTTCACCATGCTCTACTTTACTTATTGAGCCTTGTACGTTATTCAAGTATGTCACTGCATGCCACATTTTACACTACTTTCCTCTCTATGCTGATGTAGAATACAAACATCCTTATACTATAAGTGTCGATGAGGTGAATTTGGGTTATTATTATTATTCCTTATTGATTATCCTGATAATCAATACATATCAAAGGAAGATGTAAAGAGAAGCAAATTTCTGCATTGTGAGTTGTACAAACAAAGCTGCAACTAGACATAGGAAAATGTCTTCAATATTTTGTACTTTTGGTGGAAATTGTTGTATTATTATTGTTTGTTGCACTTGCACAATTCAAGGTCAGTTTAACTGTTAAAAATACCATTAATAAATGTTTAACATATCTGTCAGAAAAACCAAATGACTAAAAATTGGTTACAGACAATCTTTTGGTTTGTCAAGTCCTGGCTACAGCACTGTTTAAGGCTAATTGTTTGCAAGAGGAAGTGTCAGGTTCTAGACAAAATATAAAAGTTGCTAAATCCTCTGCTTTGTGTAATTTAAATCATACACATAGGAGCTAATTTACAGGCTAATTTCAGTGTTTTTAGACTCACTTTATCTAAATTCAACAATTTTTATTCCAGTAAATGAGTAATAAAAAGATTTAGTTTTCTTCATCAAGCTTTGGATATTTTTTTTTTAAGGCATTGTCTTGAAAACATAACAGCTTAATGTTTATTGTATAATCAGAATGATTATTCTTAGACCTTCTTTTTGGTGCCCATCCAAGTATTTTTTTCTTAAGTTTGAGGGTTACAAAGAAAATTAACAATGATGTCTGTTTTGAAATTATACATGGTTGGTATTTTACATGTTTGTCCCAGTATTTTTACAATCAGTGTATTTAGCACTATTAGTCCAGTAAAAAATGAATTAAAGAGTTGAGTATTTATTCACCAGAATTTCATTCCAAGTAGTGTAAAGAGGAGGTTTAAAATTTCTAAAAGAATGGCTGCAGCCCTGCTCAAAAAAATTTAACAAGGGGAAGTTTCGGTTGTACTTTTCTTTTTCCACTTTACATATATATATATATATATATATGTCTCTGTGTGTGTGCGTGTGTGTGTGTGTGTGTGTGTGTGTTATTATTGGATTCAATATATTCTTGTTTGACAGCTTAATACTGGCAATAAATACTGTAACTAGCAGTGTATTTGCAAAAGATAATCTAAGTGAACATGTAGCTAATTAAAAGAGTGTGAAAAATCCAAATAATAAAAACATTTTTGAGACCTTCTTTTCAGTGTCCCAGCAACATTTTGTGAGTGTGGTGGAGGCTTCATCTGGGTATTTCTAAAACCCTGGCTATGACCTTTTCCTCTGCAACATTTTTACATAGGGAAGTCGCAAGATATGTTTATTCAAATTAAAAAGGTGAGTCTATGACATGTAATAATTGTCAAAACATTTCTGCTCTATAACTCTATATGCGCTCAGTTTGTGCATTTTCTGCCCGGTTGTCATCAGCATCTAACCCCAGTGTGGAAACAAAAGATGTTAAAGAGGGGGGGAATGGAGAGAAAAGAAACAGGTCCATCAGATTCAGATGAAAACCATTTATCCCCCCCCCCCGCTTTCCTCCCCTGTTTTCTTCACCTCCCCCTCCTCCTCCTTCTTCCTGCACTGTAATCAACACTCTGCTTCTAATTTATGAAATGTAATTCTGCCCTCCACTGGTATGAAGAAGGTGCACACACACACTCTCACTCAGGAGCGCATATTTCTTTCTCTACTAGACTAAACCATTGAGAAAAAGAACTTGTGTGTGTGTGTGTGTGAGAGAGAGAGAGAGAGAGAGAGAGAGAGAGAGAGAGAGAAAGTGTGTGTTTAGGGAAAACTAGTTTGAGAAGCAGGTGATTTGTAATATGGGTCTACCTAAAATTACAATTATACAGCTGACTTTTTTCCCCTGTTAAGCATAATTAGCTCGCTTTAATTTAGTTGTGATTCAGCAGCATAATAAGCATGTATGTTACACTCAAATTAAATGGAGTCAATGAATATTTTGCATGTTAGGGAAATAAAGCTAATACTGCACTTTACTGTCAGAGACTGAAGGTAATTATGGAGGCTGGAGATCGAGGATGTAAAATCATACATATTACTGTAATGAAGCATCACCCACTGTTTGTAGATACTGTATGTATTTAGATATAAATGTAAAAATATTAATGACATATGGAGAGATTATCATTTTTCAGCAAAAAGTATTTATTACTGCTGTGTGTGTGTGTGTGTGTGTGTGTGTGTGTGTGTGAGAGAGAGAGAGAGACCCCCCTGATGCTGACAGAGTCTCAGTCTCCAGGGTCTAAGCCTCATCTATTCAACTATTCTTTTTTTAAAGTGTTCATGTGTGCTGCGTCCATGTGTGTATACACATGCAGAGGCAGCCCCCCTTCACTCTCCTTTGCCAGCCCAACCTCCACCCACCATCACCCTAGGGTGCCAATAGAGCCTTTGTCACCCCAGGTGTTGCCAGCAGCGACAGGGGGTGCGGGGTGCATGAGTAGTGAACGGTCCTCTGAGAGGTGGGACAGAGCAAAACAGCATCTCTCATACACACACACACACACACACACACACACACACACACACCCTTCAACCAGAGGAGCTGTGAAGTTAAGTGTCTGTCGGCGGGTGGATGGGAGTTGGCTGACTACTGTACGTGCACTGATCTGGGACAGGACTGGGAAGGTGAGTGTGGGTCAGGTGAGTGTGTTCACAACTTAATGTGTATCATTTGCAGTGAACTTTGTGAGGTCTTCAGTGCTGCAAACAGTTACACTAAATCTACAATAGCGGTCCCTGAATTGGGCATCAAGAATCCCCAAGAGGTCACAAGATAATTAACAATGTGGGGAAGAAGACAGAACTAATTTCCGCTCCATAACAAGTTTATTTTTTCTGGCTTTTTTCACAGCTTTACTTTTCTTTTTGAAATTTTGGGGTGTTCAAAGAATAAGTTCACGATTTTTTCAAGTCTGTCTTACATGAACCCTATGAGACCAGTTTCTCCACCCTAAACACCGGGTAACCAGGGTAATGGCTGCACATGTCGTCTTTTTTTCTTAACACCTGAAGCTTTACATTTTAAAATACAAGACAGGTGGATGTGTGGCTGTGATAAACAACTTGATATGATAGAAACTTTCCAGTAGTGTAACTAATTACTGATAAAATAATGTTATCTTACGTGAATGTTTACCCCTAAAATAGCCCGTGTGTTGTGTCCATGTGTTGTCACACAAATGACAAAGAAGCCCAGTACTGGACAAGAAGCCAAAAACAGTAGCCCAAAACAGGTAGCAGGTCTGTCATAGGCCGAACGTAAACAAAACCCGAACATCATTTGTAAATATATTTCTCTAAACCCGGCCCGACCCATCAAGTCCTGTTGGCCTTGGGTAAGGTATCCACACTCTAGTGCAAAAATGATCATGGCACAACCAGAAGAATGTCTGGAAACATGATGCGTCATTAATAACATGTTAAAGTCGTGCTGTTTGTGAGACAGCTACGCTAATATTGATTTTTCTCCAGTCTACTAATTCTGTCCTGATAGAGCCACATAATACATCAGCTCTTATTTTTGTAAACTGAAAGTTCAGTTCTACCCTAAAGCCATGAAACATTAGGGCTGCTCTGATTGTGCAGTTTATTTTGTATGAAGACAGCTGTACACACTCACTCTCTGTTGTTTGGAATAACAATAAACATGACATTTTGGGATTCTAATAAATTGTCTCTTGCAAGCGTATTTCATTACAGCATAGGTACACAGTGTTCTTTGCCCAAAAATCAAGTTCAAGTTCACACTAACTCTGTTACGGTGCATGTTAGTTACCCAGTCACTTTATGCTAGTCTCATCAGATTATAATAAGTGTCCTGTTGGTGTACCAGCAGGGATGACAGAGCAAAGTCCATAACTTTAATGGTTTAAGATATGGTCCTTATTCAGAAACATCCAGTCTTATGATACCAGTATATATCATAATGTATGATATACTGTTATTTGGATTAGTTAATTTGAGTTAATTTAGAGGAAGATGAAACCCAGGTTTGCATAATGCATTTTTGTTTGGTGGTTTGCTAAGAGCTCCTCCGAGAACCGTCACCTTATCGTGGTGGAAGAGTTTGAGTGCCCTAATGACCCTAGGAGCTATGCTGTCGGGGGCATTTTGCCCCTGGTAGGGTTTCCCATGGCAGATTGGTTCTGGGCGAAGGGTCAAACGAAGAACGGTTCAAAAGACCCTTCATGATGGTTATGATCAAGGATACGTGTACCCGGCCCGGAGGGTTACCGGGGCCCCGCCCTGGAGCCAGGCCTGGGGTTGGGGTCCGTGGGCGAGCGCCTGGTGGTCGGGCCTTCGCCCATGGGGTCCGGCTGGGCCCAGCCCGAATCGGCTACATGGGTTCGTCCCCCTGCAGGCCCACCACCCGTAGAGGGATCCAGAAGGGTTCGGTGCAATGTGGATTGGGCAGCAGACCAAGGCGGGGGCCTTGGTGGTCTAATCCTCGATTACAGAAGTTGGCTCTTGGGACATGGAATGTCACCTCTCTGGCGGGGAAGGAGCCGGAACTTGTGGAAGAGGCTGAGCGTTACCGGCTAGATATAGTTGGCCTCACCTCGACACATAGTTCCGGCTCTGGAACCCTTGTCCTTGAGAGGGGTTGGACTCTCTCCTTCGCTGGAGTTGCTCCGGGTGAGAGGCGGAGGGCTGGGGTGGGCTTTCTGATAGCCCCCAGACTCTCTGCCTGTACATTGGGGTTTACCCCAGTAGACGAAAGGGTTACTTCCCTGCGCCTTCGGGTCGGGGAACGGGTCCTGACTGTTGTCTGTGCTTATGCACTGAACAACAGTTCAGAGTACCCACCCTTTTTAGAGTCCCTGGGACGGGTGCTGGACAGTGCCCCAACCGGGGACTCCATTGTTCTGCTGGGGGACTTCAACGCTCATGTGGGCAATGACAGCGGGACCTGGAGGGGCGTGATTGGGAGGAACGGCCTGCCCGATCTGAGTGGTGTTCAGTTATTGGACTTCTGTGCGGGTCGCAGTTTGGCCATAACTAACACCATGTTCAAACATAAGGATGTCCATCGGTGCACGTGGCACCAGGACAGCCTAGGTCGCAGGTCAATGATCGACTTTGTAGTCGTATCATTTGACCTGCGGCCATATGTTCTGGACACTCGGGTGAAGAGAGGAGCAGAGCTGTCAACTGATCACCACCTGGTGGTGAGTTGGATCAGATGGTGGGGGAAGATGCCGCGCAGACCTGGCAGGCCCAAACGAACAGTGAGGGTCTGCTAGGAACGCCTGGCGGAAGAACCTGTCCAGATGATCTTCAACTCCCACCTCCGGGAGAGCTTCGACCGCGTCCCGAGGGCGGAGGGGGACATTGAGTCCGAATGGGCCTTGTTCCACTCTGCCATTGTTGAGGCGGCGGTTGCGAGCTGTGGCCGCAAGGCCGCTGGTGCCAGTCGCGGTGGTAATCCCCGAACCCGCTGGTGGACACCAGAGGTGAGGTCAGGCTGAAGAAGGAGGCCTACAGGGCATGGTTGGTCTGTGGGTCTCCGGAAGCAGCTGACGGGTACCGGCGGGCCAAGCGGAGCGCCGCGGTGGCAGTCGTGGAGGCAAAAACTCGGGCATGGGAGGAGTTCGGTGAGGCCATGGAGGAAGACTATCAATCGGCTCCAAAGAGGTTCTGGCAAACTGTCCGGCGCCTCAGGGGGGGAAGGCGGCAACTTGCTCACACTGTTTACAGTGGGGGCGGGGAGCTGCTGACGTCAACTGGGGACATTGTCGGGCGGTGGAAGGAATACTTTGAGGAGCTCCTCAATCCCACCAACACATATTCCAGTGAGGAAACACTGGCGGGTCGTCCAATTTCTGGGGCAGAAGTCGCCGAGGTGGTGAAACAACTCTGAGGCGGCGGAGCCCCGGGGGTGGATGAGCTTCGTCCCGGATATCTCAAGGCTCTGGATTTTGTAGGGCTGTCTTGGCTGACATGCCTCTGCAGCATTGCGTGGACATCGGGGGCAGTGCCACTGGAGTGGCAGACCGGGGTGGTGGTCCCCATTTTCAAGAAAGGGGACCAGAGGGTGTGTTCCAACTACAGGGAGATCATACTCCTCAGCCTACCCGGTAAGGTCTACTCCAGGGTGCTGGAGAAGAGGGTCCGGTCGATAGTTGAACCTCGGATCGAGGAGGAGCAATGTGGTTTTCGTCCCGGACGCGGAACCGTGGACCAGCTCTTTACCCTCGCCAGGGTGCTGGAGGGCATGGGAGTTTGCCCAACCAGTCCACATGTGTTTTGTGGATTTGGAGAAGGCTTACGACCATGTCCCCAGGGGCATCCTGTGGGGGGTGCTCCGGGAGTATGGGGTGGGTGGCCCCTTGCTAAGGGCCATCCAGTCCCTGTACCGAAGGAGCATGAGTCTGGTTCGCATGGCCGGCAGTAAGTCGGACCTGTTCCCGGTGAGGGTTGGACTCTGCCAGGGCTGCCCTTTGTCACCGGTTCTGTTCATAACTTTTATGGACAGAATTTCTAGGCGCAGCAGGTGGAGGGTGTCAGGTTCGGTGATGGGAGAATCTCGTCCCTGCTTTTTGCGGATGACATGGTCCTCCTAGCTCCATCGAACAGTGACCTCCAGCTCTCACTGGGGCGGTTCGCAGCCGAGTGTGAAGCGGCTGGGATGAGAATCAGCACCTCCAAGTCCGAGGCCATGGTCCTCAGCCGGAAAAGGGTGGACTGCCCACTCCAGGTCAGGGGGGAGGTCCTTCCTCGGGTGGAGGAGTTTAAGTATCTCGGGATCTTGTTCACGAGTGAGGGTAGGATGGAGCGGGAGATTGACAGGCGGATTGGGGCAGCGTCAGCAGTGATGCGGGCGCTTAACCGGTCCGTTGTGGTGAAAAGGGAGCTTAGCCAGAAAGCGAAGCTCTTGATCTACCGGTCGATCTTCGTTCCAACCCTCACCTATGGTCACGAGCTCTGGGTAGTGACCGAAAGAATGAGATCGCGAGTACAAGCGGCCGAAATGAGTTTCCTCCGCAGGGTGGCTGGGCTCAGCCTTAGGGATAGGGTGAGGAGCTCAGACATTCGGGAGAGACTCGGAGTAGAGCCACTGCTCCTCCACATCGAGAGGAGCCAGTTGAGGTGGTTCGGGCATCTGGTAAGGATGCCTTCCAGACGCCTCCCTTGGGAGGTGTTTCGGGCATGTCCAACCGGGAGGAGACCTCGGGGCTGCCCCAGGACACACTGGAGGGACTACATCACCCGGCTGGCCTGGGAACGCCTCGGGGTTCCCACGGAAGAGTTGATGGAAGTGGCTGGGGAGAGGACTGTCTGGGCTTCCTTGCTGAGGCTGCTGCCCCCGCGACCCGGACCCGGATAAGCGGAGGACGACGAGTACGAGTACGAGTACGAGTACGAGTACGGGTTTGCTAAGAGCATTTGACTACTTGAAGGGAAACTATGCCAATTTTCAAAATCCTTATATTTTATTCTCATGGTCTTAGACAGTCTGAAAGTATTAGTAAATGTGAACAACTGTCACCAAGATCCAAAAACCAGAGTGCTAAAATTCAAATGTGTGATGTCGTAGGGTACAATATCTGGACCTGCTCCATTGACAATGAATGGTCAGAGATTTTCAAGATGACACAGAGAGAACCCAGGGGAGTGTTCTGAGTCTACGGGGACATTTTCTGTTTAGTAAATAAGAACACTACAGTCCACAAAATCAGTCTCCCATTCATTGTCTATGGACCAGCTCCTGACTGTATACTCTATGACACCACAAGTTTGAGACGTCCTTCTCTGCTTTCTGGATTTGAGAGAGAGTAGCCCATGTTCACAAATTTTGATTGAACTTTCTTAGGCCAATTCTGAATTTTCTTTAACAGCCTTAACTTTTGTGAAACAGCTCAAAAAAGTGTCCTATTTATTTGTCATTATCAGTGATGGGAATAATGGCGTTATAAATAAACGGCGTTACTAACGGCGTTACTTTTTTCAGTGACAAGTAATCAGAAAAGTTGCTGTCTCCCCTGTTATAACGCTGTTACCGTTACTCAGAATAAAATGCGCTGTTACTCAGCTTTACTTGAGTTCACTGCAGCGGCTTTCACCCAGCCAAGCTCCTTCTCACCTGCCCTCACCTAAGAAAACGTGAGGGCAGGCTAGGGGGAAGGGAGGGAGAGACAACCGCATAAGTGATTGGCTTAGGGAGAGTAAAATTTCATCATAAACCAATCAGAGGAAGAGTAGGGCGGGTATTCACAAGCACACAAGTAAGGTTGTCAGGTCCGCGATTAATGGAGGTTCTTACACACACAACAATGCAGTGTAGTGTAGATAAGTGTACAATGTTTTATAATAATGATTTATTTTATTAAGTGTCAATTTCATTCATTTAACATATTCAATGTTGAGTTTCATTACATACACTTGAGTTTCATTACTTACAGTTCCATTCAGGGGGGGTGTCCAAGCAACTTGACATATTTGAGCATTTTATAAAAAAGTAACGCTATAGTTACTTTTCCAGGTAATTAATTACATCTATAGTGCAGTAACTCAGTTACTTTTTGGGGAAAGTAACATGTAACTATAACCAATTACTTTTTTAAAGTAACGTTCCAAACACTGGTCATTATCAGTGTTAGCCTACTCAGCCAACCATCAACAGTTATGTGCGTACATGTAGCCTATTAATTTATGTTTTAGCCTATGATTTATAGAATATTAATGGATATAAAAATTGAGACCTACTGACATGCATTATGACTTCCTCTAGACATCCCTTTGCCACTCCCGAGCCACCCCATTTACACATGCCATTGTTTTATTTATACTAGCCATTACAAAATATCTTTAATGTGCTTTCAGTAAAAGTGATGAGTGACAAAATTTACAATCCACTATGTAAAAATAAATTCCAAAGTTTGTCAGAAACTAACATGAGCCTTTGGCCAACTGAGGTAGACAAATCAAGAGAGTTGTTAAGTTACAGTCTTTTTAGTACAAAGTTACCTCTTTATCAGCTGCAGCAACACTGCAATGGCTGATAATGTTTTCAGCACCATGTGTTTGTGTCATCATACAGAATGTGATGATGGTGACACCAATTGTACTGGGAACTACCACGATAACTGTTTTGAGTTGTCAGCCAGGTAGGCAAAATTTAGCTATGGGCACCTTTTCAGTAGGCTCTTAATTTAAACTATGGCTCTTCACTCCTCGAGGGCAGCTGTGGCTCAGAATGTAGATCGGGTCCACTAATCAGAAGATCGGTGGTTTGATCCCTGGCAATATATGGAACCACAAATTCCTCCCGATGGCTGTACCATTTGTATGTGAGTGCCTATGAATGCTTAATGAGTAGCAGGTGGCACAATGTATCGTAGCCTCGGCCAACAGTGTGTGAATGTGACATGTAGTGTCACAGTGCTTTGAGTGGTCATAAGCCTTAAAAAGCAATATATAAATGCAGTCCATTTACCATCCCTTCATTGAGGATGACAGCAGTCAGTCACTTTTGGATTTACAGGAATTGAACGTGGATTCCAGTGGCATCCCAAACTCACTACAAAAACCAGACCTCTCTGGTAAGCTCTTGAACCACTCATACAACATTACTTACGAGTAGACACGTAAGAGTGTTTAGCTCTGTTGTGGAGCAACTATTTGTGTTTCAGATATACTTAACTCAAACTCCTCAGTGCCAAAATGGGACTTTCTATCACTGGTGTCTGTTCAGGGAAAAGTTCAATATTTCCTTAAATGAAGCTCAGCCTAAGTTCAATTAGGAAGACCTTCTTTGTGCTCACTCATTCATAACTCTCTCCATCCCACTCCCACTGTTTCCTCTAATCAGCTGACTACTGGTGTTCACTCTTCTAGTTATCCAATCAAACTTTGCCACAGTCTCTCTCAGCCAATCAGGATGCCAGTACAAAGTTTTACAGTAGCTCTCTCTTCTGCTGCTGTCAGCCGTCATTTTAGGCAGAATCTTCACGCCCTCCTCCACCCCAGTCACCTCAAGCCATCGTATCCAAAGTCCAGGTCAAGCTCAACAAAAGCTCACTCTTCTACTCATTCAGATGATCAGCATTTTTAAATCTTCCTCTCATCACATCTTCACCACCTTTACCACCACCAGCATCTCCCTATTCGACTATTGATTAGTCCTCCTAAAAGCTATAGTTGGTAATGTTGGAGAGCTAGCAAGATTTGAAAGTGGCACCTCCTCTAAGCTCCACCACCTTCCTCCCCCTCCCATCAGTGCTCCGTCCAAAGCCACGCCCACACAAACTTGAACGCACATCCTGCAGTACACCGACAGAGAAGCTAACGTAAGCATTGGGCTGATACGAGCTACAAAAGTAGCTAAGTTGGCTAAGGTTACATATTCCATGAAAATAACAAATCCCTCCGAAGGAAAACAAATAATTACCTGTCTAACAGAAAGACAGCAACCTCCGCATCACTTTTCAGGCCATTCAGCTTCCTCTTTGTCTCCACCGTTCAAAAGCTGTGATGCTGGTTGACTCTGGTTTGTCCTCTCGCTTTATCCAAAGCCTTTTTCATCGCAGCCTTTTCTGCCTCCAGCTTTCTTTTCTCAGCCTGTTTAGCGGGGCGAGCCATTACAAGTAACGCTGGAAGTGGTACTTTTGGCTGCATTTTCTCTGCCACTCCTGCTAACTCGGTATTTCTGCTGAGGAGTGTGCTGAATATTTCCGGCAACAGTGAAACGTGATGAGTGCACACAGGGAGGAGGGAGGGAGGGACAGAGCGGGGCGTGAGCAGGACCAGAGCGATATATAAGGACGACACATGAAGGCATCTGATTGGTTCTTTTCACTCGCACTGAGAAGCAGGGATTGGTCAGAGTTTTTACAGGCCTGCCACAGAGGTTGGATTTTTTTCGTTCCTTTTTCTGAACACATTATGTATTGACTACGCTCAGGATGGAAGGACCATTTCACCCAGTATAACAAAAAGTGTTTCTGAACAGGATTACCAACTATAGCTTTTTAAATCACTCCATCTCTACAAGGTTTAATCGCCAAATACTTTTCACATTTTGCATTCTTGTGTGCACATGTTAATAAATATTCTTTTACTATAAACATGTGTCTCTCCTGACTGAAATACATTTATTTGATTTCTTTGACAGTGAGTTGAGGAGATTCATGCCAAACTCATTTTTGCATGTAAAGTATGTATCTAAAGTCAGGGCATGGTTAACTTAGCGATGCTGTCCGCAGTCACTGCACTCAGCTATTGTTCACTAATGAATAATTTCAGCATTTAACCACTAAAACCACAATGCGACATTTTTATATATCTGTGTGCATACAGATTAAAATACATTATACAACATATTAACTGGTAAATTTGGATGTGGTGGTAGGTGTGTTTTTGAACTTGAACTAGCTGTTTCCCCTTGACTTCAGCTCTATACATGCTGACATGAGGTTTATATTGATCTTCCAATTCCACTCTAAGAAAGAAAGCCAATAAGAATATTTCTCAAAATGATCCATTCCTTCCTTCATTTCCTTTCAAATTTCCAGGCAGCCACACACACAAAGACACTCCATCCACAGTTCTACAGTCCATGGCCACAGTCCACACATCCGGCTAGTGCATAAAGTCACTATGCCAGGCGTTTCAGGCATGGCCGGTCAACAAGGAGCTGATAAAACTCATCAAATGACAGAACAAGGAACCCATAATGAGTCCCTCTATACACCGTACCTGTAAAACTGGGATTCTCCTCAGAAAATGTAGAATTTCGTTTCCTCCCTATACCCCACAGGGCTGCCAACATTATCCGTCGTATGGGACTACCTGCGGAAAAACTCATTTAGAGCGGGCTCCAAGACGCTTTCACTAACCCTGGTACATCAGAAACAAACACACCTGCATCTCCTGCTGAAAATGTGCACCTCAAAGCGTTTGTCAGTTTGAATGTAATGCTCCAGCTGGGAGAGATGGGCATCTGTAGAACACAGGGAAGATGGTGTGTGGTGGGAAACAGCTGGTCAGTCCACTCAGTCTGTCTGTTTGTCTCTGTGTTTCAGCTGACGCTGGGCTGACCATTTGTTGCTGTATCTACTGATGCTTACAGTCCAAAAATGATCAGATTGAGGCTTTTGAAAAGTATTAACTGTTTCAAATAAATACAATAAACACTGTTTTACATTGTTATGCAGGCCCCATTGGATTATCAAAGTGTATAACAAGTGTTACTTGTATTTTACATTGTGACATTCAGTGATAATGTAAATGCAGGGCTACAAGGTCAGTAAAATTAGACAATTATATCACAAAATGTGCTTTACACTAAAATGAAAATGAAACCAGAATGAAAGATTCTTTTTTTTTTTTTTTTACAATATATGAGCTTGTTGCTTTTTAATGTGTTTACAAGTTTTGATATGCATTCATTCATTCATTTTCCATATCTGCTTATCCTGTTACTGGTTGCAGGGGGGCTGGAGCCTATCCCAGCTGACATTGGGCGAGAGGCAGGGTACAGGGCTAACACAAATAGACAGACAAACATTCACGCTCATATTCACACCTACAGACAATTTAGAGTCACCAATTAACCTGCATGTCTTTGGATTGTGGGAGGAAGCTGGAGTACCTGGAGAAAACAGATGGGGAGACCTGGGGTTCATCCCAATACCGAATCTTGCATCCACGTTTCCCTCACTTACATCTCTTCTTAGCGTCTTAGCTCCGCCCTCGTAGGACACTGGGGAGATATGCGAGGATGGGACACGAGGAGAGAAGAAATGGGAAAATATATCTTTCGAGAAATGAGACGTCCTTTCCTCTGAAGCGTCAAATGAAACAACGTCCGTTTCTAATGACGGCAACAGCTGATTACAGGTGAATCAGCTGTCAGGAGGCTTTATTAAGAGTTATAAAAAGTTTTAATGGAATTTGTGTCTGCACACACATAATGTTATATACAGTATAATGATAAAGATACAGATACAGTTATCACATAATGTATACATATATAATGATAAAGATACAGATACAGTACAACCAATATTTGATAACTTTAGTTACTTTACAACTTAAGATTTTTGAAAACAAATAATATGAAAATATACAAGCACAGCTGAAAGGATTAGACAACTGGTTTAGAAAATGAACTGGCAACTATTTCACTTATCGATTAACACATTTTTCACTTAAATACATTTTTATACATTTTTATACATTTTCCTGATTGCACTTA
The DNA here is from genome assembly GCF_011397635.1 of Epinephelus fuscoguttatus. Classification (NCBI taxonomy): domain Eukaryota; kingdom Metazoa; phylum Chordata; class Actinopteri; order Perciformes; family Serranidae; genus Epinephelus; species Epinephelus fuscoguttatus. The sequence goes on along the minus strand of NC_064765.1, from coordinate 39,296,880 downwards.
CATACTTTTACTTTAGTTATATTGTCAATGCAGGACTTTTACGAATAACAGAGTGTTTTTACAGGATCTGAATACTGTCTCCTCCACTGATTAAAACTGAGCAAACAACACTCCAAATGTCATCAGATTGTGATTCAATGTTCAATGTTGAATGTTGCTAAATCCAAAATGATCCCTAACTATGTGACATTACTTTTTTTTTTCCTCAAATAACTGAGCCCTACCCATTTCAAACCATAAGAGGAGACCAGATAAATATAATAAATTTTCATGTGAAATAACCAAAGCTGTTGTTACTTTGTTAGAAAATGTTGTGGTCACGTAGGACTCCCACCACTCACAGTAAGAAGGTGTTGGAGAACACATTTTCAGGGCATTTAAAATATATTGTGTGTAGATTGTAAAGCCTTACTCAGAGGTCTTGGAAAATTTGAGGTTGTAAGAAGACCTTTATAGCCATGGCCCTGTCTTTTCAAAAAACAAAAGAAAGACACAAAAGAGTGTCGGTGCTCCCCTGGAAAACTCTCAAGACTGTCAGAATTGCATCAGCCAACTCTTATTTTCCACTACATCCCTATCACGTTTCAAATTTCCAAGCCTCTTCACTTTCTCTGTGAGCTGAAAAGTTGAAAACCTCTCTGATGTGGCATCTTGAAAGGTGAGGTGAGGACAGGGTCAAAACAGACAAATACCTGCCACGGTGGCAGGAAAAGTGGAACCACATGGCACATTTCACTTCCACGCAAATCCACGGCTGACTTTCTGCACTGGCAAGCACTCCTCCAGCATGTGCCCTCGCTCACTCTCCTCCTCTGTTCGCCTCTTATCTTTTGTTTGCTCTGAAGTTCGACATATAGACTGCGGCCCTATCAAAAATCACAACCAGATGAGAACTTTGGGGGGGGGCAGGTAGAGGGAGAGATGAAGAAAAGCTACGAGTGTTTCAAGCTATTGCTGAAACAATCCAATTACAATGCCTATCAAACTTTACTTCACAGTTTATAGCTTCTAATTGCCTGACAAAAATTGACACTTCAGTCGCAACAGTGTAATATAATAGGGGGCCAAATTAAATTTGATCGAGGGGCAGAAAATGATGCTATCACTCAGCAGCGCGGAAAAGAGGAGATCAACTAGCATGATATAATGGATCAAAAATGAAAATTATTCATTAATCGCGTTGGGTTTTCCAATAATGGAAATGACACAGTTCAGACGTCTTCCTAAAAACACTATTAATTAAAGGGATGATAGATCTAACAAGGCATGGAGCCCAGAGAAATCACTCCACCTCTTTTCCTCCCTCCCTTCTTCATCCCTTTCAGCTTCTTCCCTATTACTTTCTTTTCTTGCTTTCATGCTTTTCTCTTTCTTTTTCTCTTCCTCCTACCCCCTTTGACTCTCATGTCCTTTTCTCTCTTCCACTGAATCTTTCTCACTCAATCACTTTTCCAAGAAAAATATCTAATTCTCTTTCTGACTGTGCAAAAAGTCTGTGTCCATGTGGGTTATGTTTGGAGTAGATATACACTGCCAGGTAGGAAATATAGAAAGAAGAGGCAGCTTGGCCAGTGTGTTGTATTACCAAGCTAACAGGCAGTAACGAGTGAAAGTCGAATCCCCAGTGATTCAAGGAAGGCCTCTGCATCATGGAAATATTATGAACTTGGGATAACAGCTAAAGGTCCTGTACTGACTACCTAGGATGCAGATTGACAAAGGATATACAATTATTTGAACTGTTATGGAAAAGCTGGGTTTATATCAATTCTAACGGTCAACATTGCACTCACAAAATAATTGCAGCAATCTGGGCTCAAAACAACATTAACTCAGCAAGCAGTCAATCAGACAGGTAGCAAACAAACCAACAGTTCAGTAAAAGTTAGTTGAAAGCAGTGTTCATTATTGTAAAAATGTAATACATTACTAATTACTTGTTACTGTTTTTAAAATTAATAATATTACTTTACTTATTACTCCCTACCAACAGTAATTTGTGGCACTACACATTATAATACTTTTCCGTTACACTCCATAAGGTTGGTAATTGTGTATCTCCCCGAAATTCAGATATGTGCCTCTGTGTGAATGTCAGGGTAAACGCTGGTAAGTGTAACTAAGGCGACATAGCAAATTATTATTATATTATTATTATTTTAACCCTGGTTGGAATTAAAAGCCATTCTAAAAAGGTAGGTCTTCAGCTTAGATTTAAAAAGGCCGAGATAAATAGTGGTGCGAATGTCAGGGGGGAGCTTGTTCCACAATCTTGGAGGAGCAACAGCAAAAGAACGGTCACCCCAAAGTTTGTATCTCGACTTGACTTCTAACAGAAGCTGACCAAACGAACGCTTGAATCACGGATATTGAGAAGGGTCAGGCGATCATACCCCTACAGCGGTTACACACTCCGTGTAACAAATAGCAGACACACTAAAAACAGCAACACACTCAGCAGAGGGAGATGGCAAGCCAAACACAAGGGCGCCATCTTCATCTTGTCCATAGCAAATAATGGTTTTCTGCTATATTAATGCATTAAATGTCACATACAGAACCTTTAAAGAACTTTCTATCTATGTTGGCTTAAAATTGAAAATCGCATGGTATGATTGAAAGCTCCAGAATGGCCCTTGATGTCAAAGAAACAGTCTTGATTCTGAAGTCACGCTCAGGTCTCAAATCTTCAACTTCAGTCTGATTCAGTTGGGTTGGGTCCTAAATAAAATGTTGTAGGCAGTATTCAGGTGTCAGTTTTTGGCCCATGTCGAACTCTCCACTCCTCCTCTGATCCAATCAGCTGCCTGGTTGAAGAAGGCTGACAGCAGCTGTGTGAATGGTGCTTGAACTTTGCCTCTTGTGATGTGATTTGATCTGTTGGGTGGCATAAGAAGTTGCTCAATGTCCTCCCAGGTCCATTTTTCATATGTTTACAATATGTCTGTAGTTTGATTATTCTGATTGTCCATTCTGTAATTTGACATTTATCTATTATATGCATACAATATCCATTTTCTGTCTCCACCAAGCAGTTTGGTTTAGTTCAATTCAGTTCGGTACACAGTAGAAAAGTTATTTTTCCATTTTCATTGTGAAAAGTTGTGGATGGAGCCAACAGAAACATTCCTTATCATCCCCATTTTTGGTCACCCCTCTGTTGGGACACCTAGCGCACAGATCTGGTACTAACAGGTGGAGCTGTGAACAATGCAGTCCATCAGTTGGTCAATAGATAACTGTCAGTCTTGCTCAGGGCTGAGTTGTGGCTAGTCTTGTTAAGGCTGTTTATACTGTGGCAAGTTTTTCATACATTATTAAACTATAACTACAAAATGAAAGGATGATTTGCTGTCTTGTCATTTTCACTAGTTAATAGTTAGCAGCTGTAGACTGAGGAAAAAAAATAATTTAATTCATGAGCTGACTCCCAGCTATTAAGGTGGAACATTTTCTTGCATGTTATTCAGTGCATGCGTTTAGAATGTGAGTCTATCAACACACCTTAAATGTCAATATGACAACTTTGACCAGCCCATTAGCTTTTATTATCTCTCTTAAATGATATACATGTTAGTAATGAGTGGATCTTCAAGAATTAAAAAAAAAAAAAATACATATGAATCTCAACAGGATTGCTCTTGCAGCACTAAACCCCTGCTTGCCTTTCAAGAACTCAATGCACAAGCTCGCTATTACTAAACATTCCATCGATAGAGACTCTTACTCCTGCCTGCTCTTTTAGTTAAAATGTCAGCATGACATCCCCGTTCTGTGGACAATAAACAAGGTCCAGACTTCCCTCTATATCACCAGTAAAGAGCTGGATGGGGCACTTAGTGACAACAACCCTGTTTGTAGTGGAATTACTTAACTAATCTAGGGTGTAGGTACATGTTTGTAGGGATGACTTTTGGTTCCAAAGGTACTACGATGAAAGTTTTTGATGGAAAAGCAGGGTTTCCTGTTTTTTTTTCCTCATCTTAATCACAGGTCCGAGGACAAAGGTTGACTAATGCGGTGCAGATCATAAAGCCCCTTGTGGGATTTTGTGGTGTTGGGCTAAAGAAATAAAATGAACTTGCCTAGGCTACAGTGTGAGCATGACCTGGCGACAGTGCCTCTGAACTAGGTGGTCTCCACGAAATCTGTGACTGGCTGAGAGCTACATTACCTTCATCCTGTGCCCCTTGTAAGACCCCATCATCCATCTACACACACTCATACATTCACAGTCACACTGGATGTCCAGGAGTAAGGCAGCAGACTTTATTTAATCTGTTTTCCTCAGCTTTAATTGGGTCAAAGCTTCCTTCTCTGCCTTCTTGATGTGCAAATGAATGTGGCATCGAGGGACGCCCGCCCATCACTCCACAGGCACATTTACAGGACACCTCGGGGTGCCGGGCCGCCGTCTGTGACCTGTATATGGCAGATGAAGGAGGGGCCAGGGGGTGCAAGGTTGTCAGTACCGACCTGGATCAGAGAGAAGGGAGCTGAGGAAAAAAATCCCTGAGTTAATTAATGCGGTGGAAGCCCGTAGGCTGTACATGTCACCCCCACTCCTAATGAAGTTTACCTTCACCATCCTGCAGTACTGGAGTTTATGTGATACTTAATAATGTATGTGGCAGATCAGAGATGTGTACAAGAAAAGGTCACAAAGACTAACTACATGTGCACACTGCAAGCAACCTGGTTGATGCATCGTTATGTTGTGACTGATGCAGCTTTGTAGTAATGCTCTTCTACTATAGACAAACTAATTCCTCTTCACTGCTGGGAAATGGTAATACTTGTCATCATGGTACAGCACAGCTGGTTAGCAAGTGGTAACTGGGAGGCACTCATAAACTACACTCGTAGAATAAATGGCTCGGTATAGAAGGGTTCTATAGCTTGGTACATATTTGGCACCCTCAAAAGGCTATATAGAACCATTTCAGAGGGTCCATTTAAAATAACCATTGGGGTTCTTCGTTGCTGAGCAAAATAGTTTCATCAATATCCCAAACCTTTTATTGCCTTATTACCTTGGTTGGCCACATATTTTTAATAGTAGCTCAGTCCATAGGAACATGGCTTGGGAACCAGAGGGTTGCCTGCCCAAATCCCCATACAGACCAAGAATGGGACACAAACTGGTAGCTTGGTAGCACTGTCGAGGTGCTCTTGAGCAAGGCACTAAACCACCAGCTGCCCGGGGTGCCTGTCCAAGGCAGCCCCCTCGCTCTAACGTCTCTCCATTTAATGCATTAAAAAAACTGAAGAAGTCTTTGGCATTCTGTCCACAAACTGCACGGTCACAACTCTGCAGGCAAATGCTATAGCATTTACTTAACTCGTAGCTCGCACACTTATTGTGTTTAAATTAAGCCCCATTTTTTTTCTTTTTACAGTGGTTTTAGGATGTGGTCTCTCTTCTGCTTTTAGAAAAAAACTATAAAGTATGAAAAGCCTACAAGAACTTCTTTTGGAGTCCTTTCCTCTTTTGTTGAGTGCTCTATTTACATAGTTATAACCACGGAATACGAATGAATATGAACATATGTATGCATGCTGTTTTACAACACAATGGCTCACAAAATGTACATTTAGGTCTCATTGAGTAATGCTAAAAACGGCTTCCACATGTTCTGATAATAGTTTTGTGAATTTTGCTTGCTAAGGCGAATCTGTTCGCAGCAATAGAAACCATTTCATTGAGCCACCCTTTAAAACAAGGGGGTGCTGGAGACTTCCAGTTTAATAGTATTAATTTTTTGGCTGCAGCCATGCCTGTTTTGAGAGCCTGCTTATAATGTGGAGGAAGAGCTGTTGTCCTGTCTGACGAGCCAAATATTGCGCAATTGCAGTCTGGTTGAATATTTATTTTATATTGTTTAGAGAACCAATTAAATATGTCACACCAAAAATTGCTGAGCAATTCTGACACTGCCAGAACAGGTGTGAGTGAGCCTTCAGCACTGCCATATCTATCACACATGGGATTCATTGATTCAAAAATTTTATTGTGTTTACTTTTGGAGTAATGTAGCATGTGTAAGACCTTAATTTGAATTAATCGATATCTAGAGTTAATTGAGCTGTTCTGTACACTTGCCAGGCAATCCTCCCATAGTTCAACTGACAGCGGAACATCCAATTCTTCTGCCCAAGCATCCTCGAGATGACTGGTGGATGCTGATGTCTCAAAAGCGGTCACAGAGCGAGAGACCAAATATTTGGAATTTGGCTGTGAGAGGAGTATATCATAAAAGTAATAAAAGTAGCAGCCTGCATCCCGTGTTGGTGGCGTCACATGGATGTGGCAGCCATCAATGCTGCCAACGACCCGGTTGAAGACCACTGAACCTGCCAACCGGCAAAACCTGCACCCAGGTCCGGCAAATCCTCCTCTGAAAGAAGGCGGATGACATGAGGGAGGAGGGAGAGGATCTTCCAGCTGGTCTTGTGCAATGCGCGGTAGCCAGTGGTTCAGGGCATACCAAAGATCCGGGACACAACCCGGTATGAGGTGCCACTGGCCAGGCAAAACAAAAACGCCAGTGCCTCAGTGACGGATCCCCAGCCATGGTCACTGTCTGTGCCGAGGGTGGCCATAAGGGTGGTGAACGATGCCCTGGCGACACGGAAGTCTGGCCTCAGGTCGCTTTCGCTGTCAAAGGGCCAGCACTGGCACTGTATTGTTCAGCCGGCAATACTGCTGGGTATTGGAGGCTGGAGGAAGAGAAACAGGTTGGAATTAAATATGTCTGTATGTATGTCATAACTGTACATCAGTGAATTGAGGAAACTTGTATTAAATGTATTTTAATGTCTTGTTTTTGTTTGTATTTCACTTTGCAAGACTGTAGAATGGTAATAATAATTCATGGTACTTACTGTGCATTTACAAGAACTTGGTCACTTTACACTAAATATATATGCTACATATATCTATAAAATACTAATCAATCAATTTTATTTATAAAGCCCAATATCACAAATCACAATTTGCCTCACAGGGCTTTACAGCATACGACATCTCTCTGTCCTTAAGACCCTCACAGCGGATAAGGAAAAACTCCCCAAAAAAAACCCTTTAACGGGGAAAAAAAAGGTAGAAACCTCAGGAAGAGCAACTGAGGAGGGATCCCTCTTCCAGGACGGACAGACGTGCAATAGATGTCGTACAGAACAGATCAACATATATATTAACAGTAATCCGTATGACACAATGAGACAGAAAGTGAGACAGAGACAGAGAGAGATGCAGGACAGACGGTAATGACAGTAGCTTACAACAACATTAATGAAAGTAATAAAATTTTAATTATACTTACGGCTACTGTGGTACAGTAAGTTGAAAGTATATATTAATATATGATAGTACAGAAGTAGAAGTAGAAGTAGAAGTATGCAGGAGGCATCTGGTAGGACCACGGCAGCAGCACAACCACACACGTCACACCATCCAGGCACCGCTGTGATATGAGTTAACCTGCGAGACAGTGGAGCACAAAGGCTCCGGAGAAGCAGAGTTAGTGACATGCAGAATGGTATAATTGTGGATGTACTTTAAAGCCTTTACACTGTTGTGTTGCATGTAATGAGAAGTCTAGTTGAATTGAGGCAAGATAGCCTAATATTGCTGTTGAATAACTTCAGACTGTACCAAATACATAAAAACGGTCTGTCCTAAAGCATGTATTAGTTTCTGACTGTAGAAATGTAGTAAAAACAGTTAAAAAACCTTTAACAGTCTAACAAGTCACACACATTTAGCTGATATGTATTCTTTAGAGAGGTAATGTATTATTTATTTCACTTCCATTCAGTGAGCCCCCTCTGAAACTGGCTCAGCGCTTATTTTGAAAACTACATATTCAGCCAGCAGGAGCAGGCAGGTGCGTTGATGGCACAGACCGAGCAAGCAGTGACATAATGTCCATCTCACGTGAAATAGAGGGCACACACAAGCAAGTAAAAGTACAACGAAGTTCATTTTCATTAACGGTTAATTAAAGTAAACTGTAAATAAGTCGGTAGATACTTCGGCGGGTGAAAAGGGCGGGCAGGCGGGCTAACTCTCTGTTTGGTTGTAATTCACCAAAAAGAGGAGAAGAAAAGAAGAACCTTTGCCATCGTCATTTCCGGTAAGTGGGACAGCACTAACCTGTCGAAATTCGCACACTTTGTACCTGAGTACATAGTGCATGCAGCGTACTGCAAAGTGTACTGACGGCAGTATGCGATATGGGACACACTATAAATGCTATAGTCAAAGGCTTTTAGTAAAATTACCATGTGAATGTATAGCCATAACGGCCTATAAATTGGATGCAGTTCTTCAATAAGAACCTCACAGCTTGACTCTAAGGATCATTTTGTGGCTTGCTATCATTGGACATAATTGCAATGACCATAATCCTCCAGCAAAACAATTTATCTCAAACCCAAAGTAAAGAGGGCCCACACACCCTAGGCCGGGCCATCATTTAAAGCTAGTGGCTCCCCTTCTAGTCATATAATTGGGTATCGATGGCCAACGATCCCCTCCATTTCACCTCTTTCCACTTGGGTGCGCAGCTGGAACGCCCAGACAACCCAATCACACCCCCCGCTGGGAGGGCGGAGTCCCAGCACCCCAGGGAGAACTAGCATGGACTGCTTCTTCCCATCCTCAGTTAATTGGATAAACTTCCAGAGGAAAGTGAAGGGGAGAAACTGAAAAAACAGAGAGAAAGAGTTTGAGGAGTGCGAACTACTTAGAAGATGAGTCATTTTTCTAACAACTTGGGTAGTACTTTCACAGTTTGGGTCATACTTTTTATCGGTTATTGCTAAAAGCTGGCAGGACAACATGATTTCTAAAAAGAAACATGAGCATTCAGACAGATTGTTCCTGATCAGAAAGATTCTTAACAGTTTAACAAAATTGTCTTTGAGCAATTTTTGACCAAAAAGTTCCAGGAACTTTGGAATCAGAGCAACAAAACAAACAGCTCCAAGACTGCTTTGTGCTTTCCTGTCTGTGTTTCCACCACATGTGCAAACTACGAAGGGTAAACTGCAAATGATAGAATAAAAAATGGCAGTGGCATTTGAGACGTAATTTTCACATACGAGGAGAACACTGTTATTTGTATTTACTGTAGATGAGTGTGGTGTTTGAGTTAGATGTGATGAATGAATTAAAAGGAGACATTCAGTGGTGGAAAAGCTGAATGAAAACTCTGTCTGCTGTAGGTGATCTCCCATGTATTTGGTAATTATTTATTATGTAACTGTCCCAGCCCATCCTCATTCCAACTCATCAAACAACGCTGCTTTATCAGTGAACCTTTGTCAAAATATGATGTGCTAGGTATCCTCCTGTGTCTGTTTTGGATGCCCAAGGATAACGTCTCAAGTGATGTTTATTAAATAAATTGTGTCTTTTCAAAATACATGTCCATTTTCACAGGAAATGTGCACTTTCTGCTTGTTACATGCGTACAGTCTTTTTTTAAAAAAACAAACTTACTACATATAGGTAAAAGACTTTGTTTTTAGGTTTATTTTGTTTAGACAAAACAAGACAAGTCAAGTTACTTTACAACATTACTCTCTGTGTGGAGTAATAAATTACTTATTACACTACTTTTGCATTACTTTGACCAAAATGTGCACAATAGAAATCATGTTCATTTTAATGGATGAGGGTCATGTTGTTTCACAGCAGGTAATCAAAGCACAGAAGCTCCAGTTTATTACAGTTCATTATAAATCCAGTGCTGCACAGGTCTGACCCATTCATGCACTCACATGCAGTGGTTACCACTTTTATATTAATAATAGCTTGATGATATAGAACAATTAAATAGCCCAGACCTTTTTAAATAAATGAATAGTCGTGGACACAGGGAGGGTCAGGCAGAGGATCAAAGTCTGATAATTATGAGATATGGATAAATATTTGTGGGCCTATGATATGAAACAAAATAAACATATGCTGAGGGGATGTGAATGGAAACACATCCAACATATACTAACATCACCCAGATGTGCTGATCACCGGGACGAGGAAAAAATAAACCGAAGGCCAGCTCCTTATTCCAGCTGCTTTCAGGCAGCCTTAAGACACAAAAGCAGAATGGGATATGTTGTAGACAATGCAGGTATATTGAAAACACTCTGAACATGATAACGCACAGTACAGCATGATCCAGATGTGCAGATCACTGGCACACATTACTTTAGTAAGACGTTTGTTAAGGTTTTACTCCCAACACTGGTTCTTTCTAACGTAATGTCACATTATGTGACATATGTCTTGTGACATTTTAGCAGCGTGGTAGTATGTGTAGCATGCTACAGTGATAACATATAACTCCACTGACTTTTGGTGTCACACGGGAAATGAAAAGTAGGCTCCCGGGTTAAAGTCTGTTTGACCCATCTACCTCTGCTCCCACCCGCCCTGTACAGATTTTCTTGCTCTTTATACAACAGTAGTGTCCGACAGTGTCAGAAATAGCCGACACTGGGTGCGTATCATACCACCACTGGCATGTCTGTGTCTGACACAGACATCCACTGCTAAAAGCGGTGGCCTTAGACGAGTTTGGTGGTGGCAGGTGGCATCACAAATAGCTGCCACCTGGTGCCTATCATACTGCTGTAAAAGGTGTCTCTATACGTAGGTATCAATGCCAAAATCATTTTGAGGGGGAGGTATTTGATGAATTGGGAGTGAGAATGGGCTGACTGCACAATCCCCAGTATCTCACTCTTTCCTTTTAATAGTAGAGATGCCTACAACAAACCCTAACAGGAAATGTCCACCCGTTGTCTTATATTGATACTAGTGGCGCCCAGTACATCCTTATTTTGTGAAGTTTTAATTGCAGGGTTTTGAGTGTTCAACTAATCAGGGATATTTTTAAACTCTGTCCTGAGCCTTGGAATACCCTCCCAGAGCAGGGACTGTTTTTGTTTTGTTTGTTTTTTGTTTGTTTTTTTACAGGAGGAGCTATTTTACAGGAATTTAATCCCTTCCATTGGAAACATTGGTTGAGGTTATGACTCCAGAAAAAAAGTTTCTTGGTGCCCCTGGAAGTTCCTGTGTTAGAAAACACCATGTAAACCATTTCATTCGGAGGTAAAACTAAAAGCGAGCACACATAAAATGTTGATAATGATCCCTCATTGTGCAGGAAAATTACTGCCATTCAAAGTCCAATCAGAGAGTGCATCCTTTAGTTTTACAGTTTCTCTCATATCTCACCGGGAGGCAGGTATATCAGATAGTCAGACTTCTTCCATTTTTTTACTTATCTTTAGCCATGTTGCCATGTTCCCAGATTTCAGATATTAACTAGGAGGACATAATATTTTTTAATGATCAAAAGGGTGGGACAACTATCCAAATAAGGTGTGAGAAAAATGACTTCTCCTTTAAAGCAGAAACGTGCAGGATATTCTTAAATGACCTGTGATGAGAAAGTCTACAGTAGTGCCCACCTCTGGCCAACTGACCCCAGGTAACAGAGACTGCTGGCCACCAAGTCATCACGGCTGCCTGATCCATCTCTCTCTCTGTCTACTCTATCGCTTCCTTCCCTGCTTTCCATGCCCCCCGCCCCTTTACAACCCACAGCCCAATAATGATCAATGACCTGGAGCTGCTGACTTCCCCTCTTGCCCCTTCATCCCTCCTCCTCCTATTCCTCAGCTTCCTTCAGTGTTTGGCGAGCACTGAGTCCAGGAGGAAGGGAAGGAGGGGGTTGTGGTGGCTGCTTGGATGGAGGACAGGTGGAGTCCAGCCCGGGGTCGGCTACTGGGCCAGACATCACATAAATCAACCTGACGTGTTCACCCACGCCTGCCTGCCCAAGTCTGGGCACTCCAGCCCGCGCCAGGCCTTCTAGCTCTGCACCCACCAGCACCCACCCACCCCCTTGCCCCCACTATCCCTAACCACTACCATCATCACTTTCCCTACCCCCAGTGCCATGGCTTGGTTCAAGGGCTGAGTTTGGGAAGGGTCAGTGGATGGGCTTCCAGGCTTCCAGGGCCCTTGGTTGGCGAGTCCACAGGTGCCTTCCGGTATGTTGGGTACAATGCCAGGGATGGAGCCTGGTGGGAGATATGGAATGGGGAGGGGGATGAGTCTGGCAGCTTAAGTACAAGAGCTTAAACATCTCTGGGTGACAGGATGGTTGTCGCTGGAAGGCGAGATTTCATCAACAGCACTTGTTTAAATTCTTAATCTTCAAGTCCAGTCTAACTAGTGCTTTGAGTCTGCTTTGCAAAATTGTTATTACCACCTTGTGAAGCTGAGATTGATCTTTATAATGGAAATTACTAGTGTAAATCACCGTCAGTCACTGGTGTCCTGTCATGGTAAAAGTGCATATGATAATACTTGTTTGACAACTTAATTGGCTGTTGGTTGATTCCTTGCGATTATGATTATTATTAATAAATTATGAAATATTTAAGTATTAAACTTTGATGTGTGAGTGTTTCTATTTTAACTGGCTTTATAGCACTTTTTTAGTAGCCCAGGAAACTCACAGGCTAGTTGCATGTGTCAAATCATCTGACATGATGCCAGTCAGTCAATCAAATCTGTGCTTTCTGATAAGCACAGCAACTAGACTACGAGATACACATGCACACACACGCGCGCGTGCGATGAGAGGCAACAGTCAGAGAAATAAATAAGTCAGAGAAAAGTCATAAAGTCAAGTCTTTAAATCAAGAACGGACCAATCTCTGAACCATCATATATATGCAGAAACTTAAAAAAAATATATAATAATAGTAATATTGTATTTTTTTAAGTTTGTGATCTGCATTTTTATGACTCACATGGAGGAGGAAGTCTTAGCTCAGATATTCACTGGCTACACTGGATTAGTCGAAAATATTGGCTTTTGCCCCCACAGGCCTTACTGTCATAAGACCAAAATCAGATGGGTTCAGAGATTGGTCTATTTGTTACAAGTTTCAATGTGTGGAACTAGAGTAACAAATGATTTTTGTCGTGGTTCACTGCCCTCAACTCTCCTGGAAGAAACCCTGGAAAACAGAATCACGGAGTCAGTGAGTGAAAGAGTGAACCGCCATCTTCTCCTTCGGACCTTGGTCTGTGTTTTATTACAAATTTCCAAAATCATGGTATAAAACAATTAACGTCCCCTAGTGTAATCATGTTTCCGTTTCCATGTCCATTGGTTAGTTCAAATTTAAATACATCAATACAGTTGTCTCTGTTTTTCACACATCAGTGGGTAACATCTTCCACACACACATTCACAGACCTAATAATATAAAATAATAATAAAAATAATATAAAAATAAACATCACTCTTTCTCTCAAGTGCAATAATATCCAAAGAATAGATCATGTTTTTAACTTGCATAGATGTATTTTTATTTAACTCAGGAAACGGTCATACCATTACCATTATATTCATGTCATAATGTAAACAATAAACACCATTTATCTCTAAATGAATATTTAAATGACTTAAGGGTCAAAAACATGAAACAGAGTACACATAGGGAAAACTGCTCAACTTATAATGCATCTTTAAACACAGACCCGACAAATAACTGCTCCTGTATAACTTATATAACTTTATTATATTATTATATAACTTTCTTTAAGTTATAAACTGTAGACCTCCCTTCCTTTAACATTTACAATCATTCATAACATGTCAGAATACCTCAACAACCAAAATAAAAACATGCCAGGGAGTGAGGACACCAGCACGCTGAGTCACACATACACAATCGCAGTTCACACACACTAAATGGCCGCAAGCACCATTGTTTACAAAAGCCTGTGCCTCGCGGCTATAGACGTGGCTTTTCAACTTGGCTCCACACATCCAAAATTCTATGGAAGCGAATCATGACTAATATTTAAATTAAAATGTATTTGCAGAAATGCTTTTTTCATTTTAAGAATGTGGCTGCATTATTTGACTCATAAATAAAATTAATCATCAATCATCCTATTTGCATTTTAATTTTCTTCTTCAAGACTGCTCATTCTTTTACTTAATTAAAATGAAAAAGAAAAAGTCATTTGAGATTTAATTTTCAAAATATGCCCCAGCAAATAGATTCCAAAATTCAATTTGAAATGTAAAATTTGAAAATTAAAATGCATTTACAGAAATGCTTTTTCATTTTAAGAATGTGACAGCATTATTTCACTCATAAATAAAATGAATAATCAATCAACCTATTGCATTTGCATTTTCTTCTTCAAGACTGCTCATTTTATGCCATAATCAAAAAGAAAACAAAGAAGACATTGCTATTTCATTTTCATGGTCTGCCCTGCAAAATAGTGACCATAATTCGAAAATGATTTGGCAATCTGTGCAGCGCAGGAGAGTGACGTCAGGAGCCGCTCTTCTTCAGCTGACCATGGTGCTACCCATCTAATACAGTAGGGGGCGGTGTGCACATTTAATATATGGATGCATCACAGATCATGGCGCTCCCTGAGATTGTGCTTTCTAAACATCGTAATTTCCCAAAACTGAATAAATACCACACATAGCAACACAAAACTGCTTTGCTAGCTCAATCATGTTGTAACTAAGATATCTGCTGGAAAAAATAATTTTGTCATGGACTGTTCATTGAGGATACGGAGTTAATATGTCCGCTGACTTGACAGTCATTTAAACTGTAATTATAGCTTATACTTTGTAGACGCCGTGATTTCCAAAACTGAATAAATACTACAGTCCAGCAACCTTCCGGGGAAACCCTGTGATATTGACACGTTAAATAATTTTCATACATACAAAGCTGCCTAATTAGATCTGCCCTGTAAAAGTGTGTGTATAGCGCACTGAATGAGTGTTAGGTGTGAAGAGGACCTTACAAGTGAGCGCATTGTGTTTTTTTATGACAAGCGGTAATAACATCTTCGCACCAAACACTCATTCGGTGCGCTATACACACACTTTTACAGGGCAGATCTAAATTATATTAGCCTAAATATTTAAGATGATTACTTATGCAATGATTTATTGATATTAAATATATATAGATAATATAGATAAACATACAGTCCAACAATTCCTTTGATCAATGGATATTTTTTTGCTTAACAATTTAATGCAGAACAGCAAGATGGCATGATGCAATTTAATTTCTATCATGATCAAGATCATGCTGAAAGCTGAATTAATAGTAGTGTAAATATATCTATGAAACGTACAAGTTTACAAGGGTCTTTGTTGACTGCAGATTGTTAGCTATGGCCGGCAGGCTTATTACACACTGATGTCAATAGGTACTCCATATCATATCAGTTAATCTTAGCTGTGCATAATTTTATTAATTTCACGAGTAGATTCAGTATTTGACAACCATATTGTATGGGTTAGAATCAAACCAAGGCAGTATGTATGAAAATTATTTAACGTGTCAATGTCACAGGGTTTCCTCCGGAAAAGTTGCTGGACTATTATTTAGTTTTGGGAAATCACAATGTCTACAAAGTATAAGCTTAAGCTGAGTGTATCGGCAATCCAACTACAAAAATGCCAGTTCAGGGAATCCGAAGCCATTTTTAACTCATGTTGGTGTGCAAACACGAGGCCCTCCATGGTACGCTTTGAACACTTCATTGACTTACAAAAACGTTAAAAACACCTACAAAAAGCCGAGTGTAAAAAAGACTTAAAACGAGCTCGTGCAAAAGGACAAAATAGTACGATTATAACGAAAACCCATTCACTCGACACACACACAGACATGGTTGAAAAACTGCGTGGCCTCCCCTGATTCTCATTCCATAACACTGATCAACTCCCCTATCTAACCTACATGTGACTGATCACCACCTACGCCCACAGCTGTGCAGGTAACCCGTAGCAACCCTAGTGCCTACCAACACTGACACGGCACCTGCTACCAGTCTAAATGACTGTCAAGTCAGCGGACGTATTAACTCTGTATCCTCAATGAACAGTCCATGAAAAAATTATTCATTCATTCATTCATTCATTCATTCATTCATTCATTCATTCATTCATTCATTCATTCATCTTCTAACCGCTTCATCCTCTTGAGGGTCGCGGGGGGGCTGGAGCCTATCCCAGCTGACATTGGGCGAGAGGCAGGGTACACCCTGGACAGGTCGCCAGACTATCGCAGGGCTGACACATAGAGACAAACAACCATTCACGCTCACATTCACACCTACGGACAATTTAGAGTTATCAATTAACCTAGTCCCCAATCTGCATGTCTTTGGACTGTGGGAGGAAGCCGGAGTGCCCGGAGAGAACCCACGCTGACACGGGGAGGACATGCAAACTCCGCACAGAAGGGCTCCCACGCCCGGGATCGAACCGGCAACCCTCTTGCTGTGAGGCGAGAGTGCTAACCACCACACCACCGTGCCGCCTGAAAAAATTATTTTTATTTTTAATTATTTTTTCCAGCAGATATCTTAGTTACAACATGATTGAGCTAGCAAAGCAGTTTTGTGTTGCTATGTGTGGTATTTATTCAGTTTTGGGAAATTACTTACTTAATTACTTACTTTTATAAGTAAAAGAATGAGCAGTCTTGAAGAAAAAAATTAAAATGCAAATAGGATGATTGATGATTAATTTTATTTATGAGTCAAATAATGCAGCCACATTCTTAAAATGAAAAAGCATTTCTGGAAATACATTTTAATTTAAATATTAGTCACAATTCGCTTCCATAAAAATTCGACAAAACTCTTCACATTTACAATACACCGCTATACACTTCAGGAGGAAACACTCTTTATAAGTTTCACCGAGTACCGACCTGGAAAACAGAATCACGGAGTCAGTGAGTGAAAGAGTGAACCGCGATCTTCTCCTTCGGACGTCGGTCTGAGGGAAGAGGGAGGGGTCCCTCACCTTAGGCACCGCGGTGCAACGATACCTGCACTTTGGTTCCGCCTTTTTTTCCCTTCCCCCTACATTAACATTGGCTTCAACAATAAAATTTGAAATTATATTAAACATTGAGCTGGTTATTACCGGCATTAATAAAGTATGTGTAAAATAATACACTCGTGTGAACAACAGGTTTGGACCAGGAATAAACAAAAAGTGACTCAGTACTCTCACATTAGAGTGTATCACATATTCTTGATTTAAAGCTCTGTTTTAGTTATAACCTTTTGGCTATCATATGACAATGTGTGAGGGAAAAGTAGACGAGATTTCATTTCAGTCTGCATTTCGCCTTTCCACGCGGAGTATACCCTCATTTGAATTTGATTGGTCAATACCACTCGGACCACAAACTACAGTTGGAAACCATAACACTTTCAATATCGAAATCTTATCCAACCCGGTCTTATTCCAAAGTCATCAAATACCGTTGCTTAGTCAGTGACTTTTGGTGTCTGACACCAATGAAAAAAGCTGTCCTTTCATGTCAACATTATGCAGCAACATCAGAGTGAAATGCAGTGGGACAACAATGAAAGTTAAGGAGGCAAATGTCTGCGTAGGGCAGGTGGGGTGATGGTGGATGGGTCCAACAACCACTGACTTTCCCCCAGGAGGCTGGTATTTACTTCCCATAAGATTGTAAAGCCAAACCCTGTTCTGTTTCCCTAAACCCAACCACATGCTTTTGTTGCCTAAACCCTGCGTGTGTTGGCAAAATGTGGCCGCAGTGTTGTATCAACATGGTGCATTTATTTTGAAAGAGACTGCATGCAAACTGTACATTTCCTGTGAAAATGGAAGTGTATTTTGGAAACAGACAATGCATATAACAGGCTAAAGTTGACATAGCGTCCCAGAACATCAAGCAATGCACACCCTAGGTACCTTACACATCATATCTTGATGTGACAGTCCATGATCAAACATCAATATGTGACGAGGTTGGAGTGAGAATATGTTGTCTTATCCTGTCCCCTACAGATTGTACATACATATGTAGAATCTATTTACAGAGATTAAGAACAGACAGACTCTTAAATGTTAATTCTTCCCAAGGGCAGTTCCAAACCAGTATGTCTTATCATGTTCTGAGAACATGGCCATTAACAACAGTGGCAATGTGAAGTGCCACTATGAGACAAAGCACAGAGCATCTCTTGACCAACATACCCACACTAATCTGAACTGAGGGCACAAAAATTAAAAAAAAAAAATAAGTATGGCACTGAATCACTGATTTAGAAACTTGTGATGCTAGTTAGACCTCACAATGTGGGCACTGGAAAGATGGATGGACTGTTGATAAGACAGATTGAGTGTTGGTAAGTCTGGATCAACATAAGCGATTCTATTCAGGATCAACATGGCAATGATGAACAAGATCAACCTAAAAAGTACACAGGCTGAAGATGATGATGGTGGTGGTGGTGATGATTATGGTCCTAGCTCATAAACAAATTATCCTGGATCAACATGGCAGTGATAGTCCTGGATCAGCATGAGCAATGCAATCATGCAAAATAGTTGTTTTGAATGGGCTTTGAAAAAGGAAGGAAAATATGTCCATTGCAGGTCTTTGCAACTGCAAAATGCTACTGTCCCTACTCTTAATGTTAATGTACAATATTCTAGCCTATTGGCAAGCTTGCTTGTTAGCATAGTCTACCTAGATAGCAAGCTAACTCACTAATATTCTAGTCCATTGGCAAATTTACTCATTAGCATAGCCTTTCTAGTTAGAAAGCTAACTCACTAACTCTGGAGCAGCACACTGATGATGTCAGGGGGCTGTGATTGGTTGATCACAATGTTGGTTCAAGAACGCAAAGTGAGATGTTGATCCAGGAGCATGTCTGACTAAGCAAAATCACATCATGCATCATGCATCATGGTTAGCCAGACAGGCAGGAAGACATAACATGAACATGAGACAATTTCAGAGCAACTGTAAATTGTAACTCTTGTTTTATTTGGCAGAAGCTAGCCACTTCAACACACCTCCAGCTTCTGCTACAAACTAATACTTCATCTACTGTCAAGTTTCTCTACTGAATGCACAGAGACTAAATATGAATAAGCTCCTGGTGAGACAACAAACCTTATCAGTAAAAAAAGTGTTACAAGGATTTGTAACTATAACTTCACATGTACCTAACACTGGTTGCTACAAAGGTCAAGCTTTCTTTAAAACTGAAATAATGTTAGTATCTGTATTTAAGTGATTAACGAGTCCACACAATTGATGTGCATATCATGCCCGTCACATTCTTGTGTTAAGGTTGCAGGAAAACTTAGTGAACAAGTTGCTTTCCGTTTGGAAGCCAAGTGCTCTCCTCCCAAATAATGACACATTAACGTCTGCATTCTCAAGGGACTTTTATCTGCTTCTCTTCTTCCCCAAGTTCTTCTTAATGTCTTTCCGTACTTTTGCCCTCAAATTCATTATTTTTCCTACTAACCTCCAGAGTGGATAAAACGCTTAAATCCTCCAAAACCATTTCTTGCCAAGTGTCTGAAAAAATATTATTGCCCCTATTAAATTAATACTCACTGCCAATAAACTATTGATATCTTTACTCCTTCAAAGTTGGTCTGGCACCTGGGATTTCAAGGGGGAGGGGTTGAAAAAGATTTTGAGGAAAGGAAGAGAAACAGTTGAGGGCAAATTAAATTGCCATCTTGAACTCGTCTGTTAGGGATTAGTGGTTAATTGTAATTTGCGTGCCGTGTCCCCGGCCATCAGTGTTGCTGTAAGTTGTCTGCCAGCCGGTGATAGAATACTCACTGCTCCAACCCTCATAATTGGCAGAAGAAGAAGAAGAATCAGTGAGACTCAGATTACCATCCGCAGAAGAGACTCGGGGCGGAAAGAGTGGATTTTTGTTTTCTTCAACAGGTTTGACACTGCATAACATCACCTGCTTCAAAGAGTCTTTGTTTGTCGCCAACTGTTTGCCACGTCCTCCATCTTGCCCTTTAGAAGGCAGTGAGACAGGAAAGTGTATCAATTAACAGTCGACGAGTAGGAGTCATGTTTATACATGCACGGATAAAATAGATTACATAAATACAGTATGCTGGGCGTGTGTGTGTGTGTGTGTGTGTGTGTGTGTGTGTGTGTGTGTGTGTGTGTGCAGCCAGAGTAAATGTAGCACAATCAATGCCCTAAAGAAAACCTCAATGTGAAGTGATATAATAAGAAGTGGTTTGGAAATTTTTCTCCATTGGCACATTTCCCATTCAAACACACTTTTTACACACATGGGTGACAATACCATATGTTAACTAAAAAGGCAAACAAGTTTAGTAAACTGTTTGTGTGAACATGATTGTGAACATGGTGCTCTTTGACAATGGATCTAAAAAGAAAAAGCAGATGTAGCTCAAAATGTTTTTTTTTTCCTTTTTTTTTTCAGTTTTCCAAAAATAATAGCATGTACTTGTCAAATTTACAGAGAAAAAAATATATTGTTAAGACTCTCTTCTTTAAGATGGAACTTGTCAAAGTATGAATTGGCAGAATAAGAAAAAGAAAATGAAATGTTTAAAATAATGAATCTCAAACAAATTTGTCTTTTACAATAACTCAGTATCAACCAAAGCTTGACCACCATGTGAATAAAACTTAATCAGTGAAAATTCAATAGTTAAAAATACTTATCTATATTCAAATATTTTATTAAAATTTATTATGACCAATTTTCCCTCTAAATATCCCCGAATTTGTCAGTGGTCAGTTTACCACGTTTTTCTTCGCTTTTAACCACATTTCATGGTCTTCATTAGGCTGTAATTTTCATATTTAGGTCACATAATGGCATCTAAGCAATTGTCATGACAACTGAGCAATCTCCATCCACTGAAGAATATGCTGAAATGTGACTGAAAGGTTTGGAAAAAGCTCCTTAGGGGACTATTTTGGTATCCTTCATTTTCTAAAATAAATAATGAACTCTAATGCTCTAAATGAAACTTTATTAGGGGTCCAACAATGTCTCTCGCTGCTGGAGCACTGTTGTTTTGGTTCTCACTCCTTCTTTTTCTATGCTAAAAGTGCAGCAGAAGAACCAAGATCACAAGTCAGCTGGGTTGCAAACAAAATTGCATTAACAATCAAATTATTTATTTTGCAATTATCTAAATTTCTAGATGTTTCACATTCAAAATTTCATAAAAACAAAATAAATTACCAGTATGTTCTAGAGAGCTGATTTTTTTCAAAAGATTTTTTTTTCAGTGACAAAAGTTTGCCTCACTGCAACCAATGGTCAATAGTCTGTGAAAAGTCTGTTACTATATTTTCAAGAATAAGCAAAATCAATAACATCTCCTGCTCGCATGAACAAGTCTTCATTCAAATGGTAGCAAAATAGACAGACATCCTATACTGACATCCTATACTACTATCCTAGATACTAACCATCTTCTTGTAATTTGTACTGGATGCACAGCACTTCTGTTTCATTTGATTTTTAACCAAATTTATACAACAAGTATTTCCAACCAAGCAATCGAATTGGCCAACACGATATTTACAGTGTGCTCAAATCACCATAACAGCACACCTGGCTCATGACTAAGAATATTACTATTATTATTTCCATGGAAACATTGTAAGTGCCAGAGCAAATACCAGAAGGACAACACTGCTACAAAATGGATAGTTTTTTTTTTGCTAATTTTGATCTATACGGCAGACTTAGTTTGATGAATGTTTGGAAGAAGATGAGGCTGCTTTGGTACATACTGGACAAACACGCTCTATGCTATTCATGTATAGGCTAAAATGTACAGAAAAACTCTTAATGATCCTCAAAATATTATATAGCTTAATATGTTTTAGGGCTGTAGTCAACCAAAGAAAATCTTGGTCGACTAAAGTCGCATATAATCTTCAACTAATCGATTAGTCGTGGGGAAAAAAAAAAAAAATCTGCACATTATTTTTACTTCTGCGGTGTTCTGTGTCACTCTGCAGTTACACCTCCAAAACACTAGTCGGCGGTGGTGGACTGTGTTAAGTGCTGTAACGTTTAGTTCAAATCAAACTTTATTTATATAGTTGATTCAAAACACACATTAAATATAGCTTAATAGGGATAATTTCAAACACAAGTACGCAAACTGGCTTCACTATAAATCGCAGAACTGACAGACAAACTCTTTATCTGGAAACATTTCCCCCACCAATACAACATGTTAACGTTATTAGCACAAGTCAATGGCATTTTACATTGTATAAACTAGCCTAGCGTCGAGCGATCTTTTCCTCTTCTCATATAAAACCAGGGACAACAGCAACATAACAAAGGGAACGACACACAGTTTGGCTCCATTACATCTCACAAGACTCACCGACAAAACAACCGTCACACTAAACACGTTTTCCAAGCAAATACAACATGCTAACTTTATTAGCGCCAGCTTATAGCATTTTATATTGTATACATTAGCCTAGCAACGAGTGAAGATTTCCTCTGCTCATATGAAGCAAGGATAACTCCTGAAATATAAATCCCTGAAGGATAAATCACACACAAGACTTAAGATGCTATTTTAGTGGATGCTTTACTGTCTTCTTATCTGTGAAATACAAGTAAATACAAGCTTTGTTTCCACTGAGGGAAATGGTGTCAGTATAGAGGGAATCGCCTTTCTTTTACAAATACTTCCGGGTAGAAAACCAGCAGTGTTTAGCTAAATATATATCTCACATTTTTCACATCACTATATCACCGTTTAGACTAATCTGATGTTTGTAAAGTCTATAAACACAAAGATTGAACAAACATTACTATTTCTGTGTGCACATTTTGTAATTAGTAACATGGTTATCGTAGATTAGCTGGGCTAACCGTTAGCTGTTAGCTGTTAACGGTCCATGAAAAAAATATTTTTTCCAGCGGATATCTTAGTTACAACATGGTTCAGCTAGCAAAGCAGTTTTGTGTTGCTATGTGTGGTATTTATTCAGTTCTGGGAAATCACGATGTCTAGAAAACATCAGTGGCTGCAGCTTACAGGGACAGCTAACAGCAGCAGCAACGCTAACATCAAGACGCCATCTGTTACAAGCCTCCCGTTGTCAGATATGACATTAAACTACTGTAGTTAGCTCAATCATGTTGTAACGAAGACATCTGCTGGAAATTTTTTTTTTCATGGACCGTTTATTATTACAGACACCGCTAACAGCTAACAGCTAACAGCTAAAGGTTAGCCCAGCTAATCTACGATAACCATGTTATTAATTACAAAACGTGCACACAGAAATAGTAATGTTTGTTCAATCATTGTGTTTATGGACTTATAGCTAAACTCTGCTGGTTTTCTACCCGGAAGTATTTGTAAACAACAAGGCGATTCCCTCTATACAGAAACAGACAGGAGGTTTGCGTCACTGCGACGCTGAGCGTGAGGGTGGGCGAGTCCAACTTTTTGTCAACAGCGGGGGTGTTTTGAAACACCCCCATTTTCACAGGTAACTTAGCCTGTCCCCCGCCGCATGAGATAATGGATTAATCCTTGAAAGCTGTTGATGTAGCACTTTTCTCCTTATGAAAGTAACACAGCGATTATTCAACTAATGAGAATTTCATCAGACGAGAGCATAGTGACCAAATAATCAACTAGTCGACCAGGAGACTACAGCCCTAATATGTATAGGGTCACTGGAAGTCAACATTATTTAACTAATTTAACTGAAAAAAATTTTTGTACTTCATTTCAAATGACCTGAAAAGCTGATTAGCAAAAGGCCACCTAAAATGGGTTATTAGGATATCTTACAAATGATCTGACAAAGGTTCATGATAGGCTGTTTCTGTAGCTGGTATAGTAACATTTATAGAATAATTAACTTAAATAAAACAATTTAAGTACTTGAACTAAACCACTGCATTGGCGTCTGGTATTGTTGGCATTCATTGGTTTAAATGAGTTAGTTTTATTTTTATAAAATTAACTTTCTTTAATGCATAGCCTATAATTTTTTTGTTGGTGTTTGCTGCTTGATTGCCCTGTCAATGCAGATGCGTGCATCCCTGGAGTGCAGCAAGTAGGAGTGTGACTGCAGTGAAAAAGTTGTTTTTGAAAGGCTGAATGCCATCAAACATGGATGGAAGCAGAATAGTTCATTAGATAAAAACATGTTGTGGATTTAGGAAATTTTTCAATTTTTTTATCATTAATTTTGACTTTTGGACTTCACAATGCTCTTAATTGATTGGAAATGTCTGGCATCCTCTGGCATCCTCCATTAGCTGCGCCAGTGGCATGGTGCTACTAGCTTCAAAATACCTGTAAAGTTTGTGGACGTAGGAGTTAAATTTGTCTGTTAAATCTGTCCATGGAAAAATTATTTTTTTCAGCAAACATCGTAGTTGTAACAAGACTGAGCTAGCTAAGCTATTTTGTGTTTATGGGATATTTATTTAGTTTGGGAAACCCGACAAACTCAGGTAAACAAACAGGTACTAAAAAACAGGTCTGTTGCTAGGTTGTTACTATGGTTCGACCTACATGCTGAAGTAGTAAACTAGGTTTCATAGTAGTCGACCAATGTGACTGATTGTTTTCCATTTGTTTGTCAGAGCCTATGTGTTTACATGGAAAAAGAGGCAACAGTCGCAAAATGTTTTTTTTTTATTACTTTGAGAGCACATTGTTCCTAAACAAGAATACATTTTGATTTTATATTTTATTTTGTTTGTTTTGTCAAGGGTGTGCTTTAACATCATTTGTGGTAGGCAACTTAAGTGATGCTTAGGGACCTTGGCACAAGTGCCTCAACCCTGACCGCGTCACTGTTGTGCCACGAAATACGTTAAAGCACACCTTTGCATGTAATATTGCTTAATTCACCAAAATATTTTCTTTCTCATAACATTACACCCTGAATTTTGACCCTCTTCCATACTTGGCTGAAGGCAGAGGTCCCTAATAAATGTACCAGAAAATTGTTTCTGTTATGTTTATTCTTTATTAGGGACCTCGGCTGAAGGCGTAATTTGCCCCCCTAAACATGCTCAAATCCTCACCTAAATAGGCACCAATGTCAGGACTGGCGAAAAATTTGATACAGTGAAAAAAATAACCCATAAAATGCCAAAATGGGCTCTCTAGCGACCACCTAGACTCACTAAACTGGTTGCTGCGGCCCCTAGGAATGTCGTAGAAAGATCAAACCAAAACTGGCTTGTTCATCTCGTTAAGACCTACAAATCACGCGCTGACACCCCTGACCTAAATCCAACAGGAAATTAGCTAGTGCCTCTGAAAATAACATGAGCAAATGTGGAGAAATTGTCAGCTGTGAGCCAGAGTGGAGAGGGGTCTAAAATCATCTCTTTTGTCTTTAACTGTCTACGTGAGCTGGAGGCCGAAATGGCGTGAGTCTGAGGTCCTGCACAACGCTGCTTGCAGCTTTAATTTAACTTTAATTTAGAACTGCACAGATCATAGATTCTAACATATTTTATCTGCGACAGTGAAATTACATATGCATTTCTCTGTCTTTGTTATTTTTATAGTTATGTCCTTTTGTTATTATTTTTATGATTATTTTGTTCACTTAAAAAATGAATGAATTATAACTGCTTGGTCATTAGTTATTTGAATACGCTGCCATCCGTCATTGTGACTTCTGACTGCTATCAATCAGCTGTCTAGCTGGCATCTGTTTGTGGCTTTGTCCATGTTATGTATCATCCACTGCACAATTAATTGTGGGTAAGAATAGCCAGAAAAGCAAGCTGGCATATTGCATTTGACGTACTATGCAATGGGACATACTAAATCTTTCTCTGGCACACTATATAGCAGGGGTATTCAACTAAAATTCAAAGAGGTCCAGTTTGAGAAAATTTCCTAAAGCAAAAGGTACGGAACATCATAATGTCTAACTTACGATAAGATTTAGTGTGATATATACGGGAGTAGCCTAGTAGTTGTATCAACGTCTGCATGTAATCAACATCTGACTGTCAAATCAAATAAAGAAAGTACGATTCAACAACTTTGACAATACTAATTGTCACTTAATATACAGATATGCTTTTAAAAATAAAATGGAGAAAATAAATGAAATTGTTTTAAAAAAAATTATGCATCTTACAATAAAGGGCTTAATTTTAGAGCTTTATTTTAAATCAAATAAAGCGTAGCAACAGCTTGAATTTATCTTTTTCTTTGTTAAATGTGTCACATCTTGACTTAACAGTCTCAACCAATTTTACAATAAATAAATAACAAGTGAACAGTTTTACAGTTACTCTTTCTTTCCCTCATTTCCCACTCTCCACACTTTTTGTTGTTCAATGAGAGAACTGAGCTCGAGCTTGTCCTGCCAGGATTTTAAATCTGGACTGGAATGGTGTCAGGGCCATTCTCATACACATGTGCAGGTGCTCATTGTTGAGCCTGGAATGATATTTACTTTTTATTATGTTCATTGTGGAGAAAGCTGCCTCACAGCTGTATGTGGAGCCAAACATGGTCAAGATGTTCAGGGCTACTTTCCCCAGACCTGGGAAAGCTTCCTCTGTGTTTCTCCCTGTCTCTCGCTCACTTGCCTCTTCCTCTCTGTCTTCTCTCCCTGTATTGCTGTCTTTCTTTTTCTATATTTCTATCCTTCTATATGTCTATCATCTTTCAGCTTGTCACTCGCCTCTCACCTCTCTCATCTGACTGTATACACATTAATCACCTGGAATGCAGAGATTTGATTGGCTGGGTGGCATCATGTAGGATGGCTGAACTCGCATGCAATTGGTCTGTGCGTTTCCTGATCAGCTAAACCGGTGCAGTAAAGACTAGAAAAGTTGTGCCGGTTAAAATAGAAGTGTCATGTCAAAATTTAAAATCTTAATCCCTTAATAATTTACTGGTTATAAATCCAGGTCTGAATAGGACGGCGTCTGGGTCCGGACTCGAAATGTGCAAAATAACTCATGTACTGACTTAGTATGTCCTTATGCCAGGTTTTGACCATTTTACTTTTCTGTAAGTCTTATTAGTAATGGGGCAAAACAAAGTTTTTCTTGATGGTGGCACTTGAGAAAAGGCCATGGAGTTAATAATATCAGAGCAGTTTATTCCATTAAGATGTCCCTATTATGGGATGATATATTTTGTGTGCAAAGGTGACATTTTGTTTTGAAGATGATGGCAGAAGAAAGCTCATGGAGTGTCAAAAAGTAGAAAGGGTTCATCCTCTGGGGCATACATTTTCTCACCAAATAGAATCTGTCTGGTAGTGTTGTGTACAAGGATAGACAGAACCAGCACACACATCTGTATTACTTACATCAAATGGTGTCAGTGAGTCTGTGTACAGGTTTTCATGTACATGTTGAAATACACACTTGCATATGCGCGTGTGTGTGATAGGGAGATTAGCAATCGGGCATTTGATTGCACATGGCTGACCCCACTGTGCCCTCTGTACTGCCATTAGCACCACAAACGGTAGCTTTGAGGGGAAATCTAATCTGCTCTGCATCAGATCTGTCCACCTCAGAGCACTTCAAGATCCACATCTGATATCTTCCTACACTAACACTCTAAAAGCTGCTAAATGCTCCACCATGTTAACCAAATGATAGCTAACTTTGTCTGTCTGCTGTTTGGTCCTGGGCAGATAGTTCACAGAAGGGTTATGAGAGGTTTTACTGGATGAGAGTGGTTGGACTGAGCGAAAACAGTAATTCTGTAAAACAAAAGCACTGAGCTAAGAGACACTATGATAGGAAAATCTGGGAAAAACTATACTCAATTAAAATGGGTCTACAATTATTCCCCAAAAAAAAAAAAAAAAAAACACTCAAGTAAAGGTGCAAATTACCATTCACACATTACTGCAGTCCAGCTCCTTTGTGACTTTTACACTGCCAGATTTTCCGCGAATGTTGGGCCGATTTGCCGGTCAGCTGCGAGCGTTTATATACAGGCGGAAAGGCGAGTTGATCCAAGGCGCCCAATTTTCTGCCTCGGAGGGTAGTCATATTGGCAGAACCCTTTAAGTTTAAACAGACCGAGGCGGTCTTCCGCAACGGGAGGGGCTGTTGAAGACTTGTGGGAGGAGCTGTTGATGACACCGCGTGTACGACCCACTGGCGGTGGATAAACAGGAAACAGCTGATAGCAGGAATTAGCAAGCAGCTAGTAGCAAGAGGGAAATGCAAACCTGACAGACACAGTAAAGATGAGCAACTGGGGAGACAGGGAACAGCGCAGGCTCCTTGCCCTCGCAAACGAAGAGGCCATTAACCGTCAGATGACAGGGACGGTGAAGAACGGGCCATTTTACAAGAGAATTGCCGTCTGACTACCGCCACCTGACTAGGCTTCCCTCCCATGTCACTGTTTACCTCATACGCTGAGCTACATGTTCTGTTACTTGCTCACGCCCCCCATTGCCCGTAAAAAGGCGCATTCCGTATAAACAAAAGTAGGTAGGCGGCAATTTTCCGCCCTCCCCGATTTTGTTTTTATACTGCCAATGCCGAAAAAGACTGGTTGGGCTTTCCTGCAAATTTGCACAATTCCTGTCTGAAAAGGGCTAGTGTCTTGATTCAATAGTATACTGCAACACCAACTGATGTCATATGAGCAGACCCAAAACAAAGGTGAAAACAACACGCACATCCTCATACCTGATTTAGGGATGGGTGCTGAACAAAAAAAGCCATATGTAAAGCAAGAAACAAATGTTCATACACCAAGGTGATCCAATAGAGTGAGTATTTATTCACCGCACATCGTTCTGAGCCTCAAAAACAGCTCTTCCTCAGATGCTTAAAGAGACTGAATCGGCAAAAAGAAGCCATCTATAAAGGTCCCCGTGCCAGGTCACATGACATGGCACACCAGGTGTGCATTTACATAAATATATCCACTTAATTATTATTGAACACAATAATAATAGAAACACCTTTCCAAAAATAGTTTAAAAACAAACAAAAAAAACCCCAGATATATACGCAAAATACATATTTCCTAATAGATTTTATGTTCCCCTAAAGGACTCAGGCTGTAAAGGCCATCATATGACATAAAAAACTATAAGAGGCGCCTCTTTCTAGCAATTTATAAATAGTAGAGGGACAATGATACTCATGAAAAACACTCAGAAACATGAAGATATAAG
This sequence comes from Epinephelus fuscoguttatus, assembly GCF_011397635.1. NCBI lineage: Eukaryota > Metazoa > Chordata > Actinopteri > Perciformes > Serranidae > Epinephelus > Epinephelus fuscoguttatus. The sequence continues at coordinate 39,267,786 of NC_064765.1, read as the reverse complement.
TTGTTATCAAACTACATTGCGGAGACAGACCAATATCAATAAAGCATGAGTCCTTTAGGATGTACACAAAATCTATTAGGAAATATGTATTTTGTGTTTATGTCAGTATCTGTATCTGTATTTGTATCTGTTCAACCAGCAAAATTATCTGTGGGCGTGGCTGGATAACAGCAATGGATACTGTAATTGGATACGTCTGCCGGTGGAACTCGCTTTCAACTTTCAACCATACCTACCAAAGAAAGACCAGCTAACATTAGGCCTACACAGGATTAAGGAACTTGCTGCTTTGATGACCGTTCAACTATAGGCTATCTGGCAGACAACAGGTGACCATGGGTGTGTCTTACCAACTCACTGTAAGCAGGCAAAGCCAGTGTTTGATTAGTGCGGCGTTTCTCAACCACATGCCTGCCCCAAAAAAAAAAAAAGGTGCATGACGTGCATGTTTTTTCCCATCCGAATAATAACTGGTGTATTTGTATAGAAAAAATATCTGTTTCAAAGGCATTATCCGTGCCTATACGAATGACGTATTCGTATTCGGCCACACCCCTAGTATATATCTGTGTCATGTGACCTGGCACGGGGACCTTTAAAGATGGCTTCTTTCTGCCAATTCAATCTCTTTAATTCAGATGACCCTGTTCCAAGAGGGGTGGCATGCAAAGGTCTATTGTTGACTCTTAAATGGGATCAAGTTCAACAGTTACTTACTGCTTGTGGATTGTTATCATAAAAACAGGGTTTTTGGGGAGTTTTTCCTTATCTGCTGCGAGGGTCATAAGGACAGAGGGATGTCATACGCTGTAAAGCCCTGTGAGGCAAATTGTGATTTGTGATATTGGGCTGTATAAATAAAATTGATTGATTGATTGATTGATTCATTGAAACACATTTCAACTTGTCATCTGATACTAATCAGATGTGCAGAACATACCGTGTTGCTCATTTAAAGATGTTAAAGGAACTGCAGCCTGACTAGCAAAGTAAAAATGTTTGACCAAAAATCAGGGGCGCAAAAAAGAAAAACAACAGCATACAGAGTAAACAAGAATATGGAAGAAATGGAGAAGTCATCAAAACGTGAAGAATCATCAGGTGTTACAGGCCCAAGTTTTAAAGTGAGAGTGAAGATACTGGTATCGTATGAAACTAGGCCACCTGAGGATTCTATGGTTACTAACCATGTCAAGCTGTCTTTTTGGGAAGGGGCTAAATAATGCTCCAAAGTTGGGCTACATTTTGGTAACAGAAACAGTGGCATTGCCATTTTCATAGTAGTAGAACTTTGGTCAAGTGATAACCTGTGTACCCAGGTCACCTATTGACACTCTGGTAAAAAACGCTCCAAAGTTGGGCTACATTTTGGTAACGGAAACAATGGCATTGCCATTTTTTATAATGGTGTATTTGAATGTTTCTGCATACTGAGGTCCCAAAACAGTATTGGAATGGCCAAAATTGGGTATGAGTGGAAAACTGAGGCACTTGTGGATTCAGTGAGCCCAACTGTATTCATGTGTGATGATGTTTGTCCCCATAGTAACCATTTCACTGCAGTGACACCATTTGAAATTGACTGAGCTGGTGATAGAGCTAAGGGTGATGGAGTCAGTGTGGGCACTCCAGCACAAACTGGAAAGTCAGATTCCTGTTAGAATAAAGTACTGTTCAGATATTCAGAGCACCACATTCTTAGAACAGCAAAGTGAGTCTGCTTAACTTAACTGTTCAAACAAAAATAACACTCTCTGTTTCTTCAAACTCTCATTTTAGTTTAGATCATCAGATTGGACTTGCTGACACACTCATTATTGAATTAACCAGTTGTTACCAAGGTATGAATGGCAAATGTCGTAAAATACACTTGAGTTAAGCATGTAAGCTCAGTTTAAAAAAATGGAACATGAATGGTACTTTTGAAACTACTTTTTTACTTGTGTGATACTTGTGACATGTTACTACCCACCCATGCAAGTCAAAGACCTCTCTCCACCTTTCTCCATCCTCAGGCCCACTCAGAGAAAATACTTTTAGTTTTAGTTTTTTTTTTGTTTTGTTTTATTTGTTTTTCTGCCACTTGAAACGTTCATTCCCAGTTTTCCCTCCCCCAGAAAGAAATACCATAAAGCACTACTCTTTTTGACATTACCAGCTGAAGAAAATAGCAGGACTTATTATTTCTACATCCACAAATAATACGTAATATAAACTACACAAATGTAGATGAGTATTTCAATAATAAGTATTAACATAACATAAAATCACATCACAGCCCATTAATTGATCATTTTGCATTCTGTCTTATCTGCCGTGCTATCAGAGACAGCCATTTAAAATTAAAGGACTAATTTAAAAACAAATAAATGGAGCCTGTGTAACCAGTGGCTAAATACTCAGATAACATCAATATTATATATATTCTGTCTGTTCTCCTCAATATATTTCTTTGAAATAACAAGCTCAAAGAAATTAAGTGGGTGACAACCCCCCCAACCACCACTCTCCTCCTACCTTTCCTCATTAATTTTAATGGTGTGTCTAATGGAAATGGAAACAGGACTCGTCCCATATCTTCTCTTCTCCCGAGATAACAACGCTGAAGTGAAATGATATTGCAAAGACCTTTGCCAAACACCAATTTCATTATCTTACCATCTTGAATAAAACAAACAGCGCAGATCTCCAGTCAAACAGTGGCTCAGAGCTCAGCACGTGGGAGGTGTGAAGCTGTAGCGAGAGAGTTGAACTCCAGATGACTTTGGTCAGCAGTTTGGTCCAAAACTAGAGGAGAAAAGGGCAGTGGATGGAGAAGATGATACTAGACCAGACCACAGACCAGTATCAATACCTAGTAGGGGAAGAGGGAGACAGTGAATTAGGAGCAAGAGGCAGCCTTAGAAGCTAAAAAATGAAGCCAGTGCAGAAGTGCCAAAAACTGCAGTTCATCTAACAGCCACTTGTCCTCTTAAAAAGAAGTTAACGAAGCAAAGAAAGTTTGATCCTTGGTACAACTCCCAAACCCGAAAATTAAAACAAATATCATGAAAATTTGAAAGGAATTGGCGATTAACTAAACTGAAAGAATCTCGTTTGGTCTGGGAGGACAGTCTCAAAACATATAGGAGGGCCCTCCGCAATGCCAGAGCAAACTATTACTCATCGTTAATAGAAGAAAATAGGAACAACCCCAGGTTTCTTGTATTCCTTTAGCAGCAATGATTTTATGAGCTCTTTTAATGATAAAATTCTAACTATCAGAGGCAAAATTCATGACCTCTTGTCCTCACACAGTACCTATCTAACCTCAAACACTGCTGTAAGACCTGATATGTAGATTGCTTCTCCCAGATTACTCTTCAGCAATTGACCTTAATGATTTCTTCATCCAATTCATCAACATGTCTCATAGACCCCATCCCAACTAGACTATGTAAGGAAGTCTTACCTTTAGGTAACACTTACATATTAGACATGATCAATATATCTCTATTAACAGGCTATGTACCACAGTCTTTTAAAGGTAGCTGTAATTAAACAACTTCTAAAAAAGCCCACCCTGGATCCAGAGGTGTTAGCCAACTATAGACCAATATCTTATCTTCCCTTTCTTTCAAAGATCCTTGAGAAAGTAGTCGCAGACCAGCTGTGTGATTTTCTCCATGATAATAATTTATTTGAGAAATTTCAGTCAGGATTTAGAGTGCATCAGAGCACTGAGACAGCACTAGTTAAAATTACAAATGATCTTCTGATTGTCTGTACTTGTTTTATTAGATCTTGAGTGCTGCATTTGACACAATTGACCATCAAATTCTACCACAGAGACTGGAACATTTATTGGCCTTAAAGATTCTGCGCTAAACTGGTTTAAATCTTATTTATCTGATCAATTTCAGTTCATTCATGTACACGATGAATCATCTTTACATACTAAAGTTTGTTTTGAAGTTTGAAGGTTCTGTGCTCGAACCAGTTCTGTTCACTTTATATATGCTTCCCTTAGGTAGCATCATTAGAAATCACCCTGTAAATTTCCATTGGTATGCGGATGATACGCAATTGTATTTATTGATAAAGCCAGAGGAAACGGATCAATTAAAGGTTCTCTAAGTCTTCTTGAACAGTTTTTGTCACATACAGCAAACATCTCCTCACAATCCACTAGCTACATGTCCTCTGAATATGCTGTGGAAAAAGTCTCTGTAGGCAGCCCAGGCTCCGCAAATGGCAACAAAATCATTTGGTCCAGGTTGCACCAACCAGCCAGCACGAGACCAGCGAAAGCAAGCACACACACATGAATGCGGTGCCCAAGTCTCACGGTCTCGCGCAAACGCACACACGTGAACGCGGTGCCCAGAGAGGCAGTTAGAGTTACAGGCTACAACAACATTAAATTAAAAAATTAACCCGAAAAGTGCCAAAATGGGCTCTCTAGCGCCACCTAGACACACAAAAATGGCAGCTGCGGCCTGTAGAAATGACATAGAAAGATTTAACCAAAACTGGCTTGTTCATCTCATCGAGACCTACAAATCACGCGCTGACACCCCTGACCTAAATCCAACAGGAAGTGAGCTAGTGCCTCTGAAAATAACATGAGCAAATGTGGAGAAATTGTCAGCTGTGAGCCAGAGTGGAGAGGGGTCTAAAATCATCTAAAACTTTTGTCTTTAACTATCTACAGAGCTGGAGGCCGAAACGATGGGAGTCCGAGGTCCCACCCAACGCTGCTTGCAGCTTTAATTTCGATTTAATTCTGCCATCTGATGGACACTTACTTATACTGAGTACTGTTTCATCAGTTTCCCCAGGGTGAAGTGGTAAAATGTTGTATTTTTACCTGTTGAGACAAACAAATTTGATTTACTAATACAAACGTCAAAATAGACATTTAGAGCCCTTCATTCCATACTGGCACACTCTAAAAAGTGTATTTTGGTAGTAGTTGAAGTAATGTAATATTTTGTATGAATTTCATCTACTTCTGTGCTTTAATGGTGGTAGTATTCTTTTGTGGATTATATCAATTTGAAATTACAGACCGTTCCTTTAACTTGTTGTGCGTAGTCCAGGTAAAGTGCATCAGTTAGGTTTCATTTTTTTTCTTGTGACTGCCCTTGAGTTGAAAAAGAAGGTAAGTATTTTTATGTAAGACAAAATCGTATTTTGTAATTAAGAATTGCGTTACAGATGATAAAATGACCCACCTTGACCCCCCCCAACACTACTCTGTTCTCACTTCTTCCTAGAGCACAACCAATTTATTTGGTGGTTATTATCGGCCAATATTGCCCTATGACAAATATATTGGTATTGGTGTATCAGTTGTATATCAGCCAGTATGAAACATTTTGGCTTTAAAGAGCACAATGCAGAAAAAGATGCCAGGGGTGATTAATTATTATTTCATTTCCAGTGAAGTTTATAGTTTGACAACCACATCTGAGGGTTATTAAATGTAAAAAGTGTCTGTTCGTTCGCCAATAAATCTATTGGAAGCTTTTACTCCCTAATATCACTATCAGTATCGACCTCAAAATAGTGTTTCAAGGAAGCATACACCTTGCTTAAAAATTTGTCAGTGGAACTCCTAGAGAGGATTTGCCTCACATGTTGAATGTGACTAACTCTCCTTGTGGTCTCCTCTCAGATTGCCATGGCTGGTTTGACACCTGCAAGACTGGAGGTGATATTTGGTAGAAGAACATTGAAAAACTGACATATCCAAATGGCTCTCAGACTGTCAGCTCCCACATCAAGTCCTATATCTTGAATGGACTAGCAGAGGAAATTTATAAATAAAAGGCCTACCCAGAAGATGCACATTTCTGCATAGTTGCAGACGCCTTTATCAAGAAGCACCCTTATATGAAAGAGCCTGGCTCATTTAGCCTGGCTCATGCTATGGCTGGAAACAGCGATTGAAGTACAAAATGGTGGAAAAACTCCAGGACCCAGCTCAGATCGCAGGGGTGTCAGAGCTGTCAGTAAATTCCCTGAAATCCACAGCTACTACAGATGCTTTTCCAGCGAAAAAAGTGTAGAGGCCAAAACGCACTGAAGCAAACATTTATCCATCCTTCCCAATTGGTGAAACTCTGCAAAGCCTTTAGAGAGAGAGAGAGGCTTAACGTCCTGTCAGAGATTGGGATAAGGAACAATGAATGTGTCACAGCTGACAAAACGGCCCGCACATTTGCCTACAGATGGCAGGAGGTGGTAAACCAAGAACCCAGCATGATGGACTTGAACAAGAGATGGCCTGCACTGTTCTAACAGAATGAAGTAATAATAGAACTAAGTCAGGGCTAATACAGTTGCTTGAATGCCTTTAACATTTTCATTTAAAGATTTTGTTTTCAAGGTTTGAAAAGTGCTTGGGACCGTTTTAAGTCGTATTTGTATTTGTTTCATAATAGTTTTTGAATTGGCTCAAACAGGTCAAAAATGGATGTCAAGTTATAAACATTAAAGGTTTTAATGTTTTTCTTATCACCCTTCAGTAGAATGCTGTAACAAAACATAATTTTGGTAGCTATTGGCATAATGATAACTGATTTAAGGTGGTGAAGTCAAATAATATTTTTGATTGTATATATGTGTATAAATATTTGATTAACCATGTTTATAAGGTGCTGGAAAAACTTGCACATTGAAAATTTTTGAAAAGCATTTGAATTTGTAAAGGGTATACAAACCCTCTTAAGTTATTAAAGTCTGTATCTGGATTTGTTACAGTGAGCATTTATTGGGTTGTAAGTTTGTGTGGTTGATATTAAAAGGATAGTGCACCCAAAAATGAAAATTCAGCCATTATCTACTCACCCATATGCTGAGGGAGGTTCAGGTGAAGTTTTAGAGTCCTCACAACACTTCCGGAGATCCAAGGGGAGAGGGGGTAGCAACACAACTCCACCTAATGGAGGCTGACGGCACCCTAGATTCAAACGCCCAGAAACACATAATTGAAACTACAAAATATCTCCATACTGCTCGTCCCGAGTGATCCAAGTGTCCTGAAGCCCCGACATAAAAAGTTGTTTGGAAAAACGTCATTTGAACTCTGTTTTTAGCCTCACTGTAGCCTGTAGCTCTGACTGCCTCTCTGTGCACCGCCAGCGAAAGCTCGTGAACACACATGAACGTGGTGTCCATGTCTCACGGTCTCGGGCAAGCACACACACGAGCGTGGTGTACAGAGAGGCACTTAGAGCTACAGGCTACACTGAGGCTAAAAATGGAGTTCAAAAGACGTTTTTTCCAAACGAATTTACTTGAATAATTAATCTATCACTGAAAATGGTGCAGGTTAATTTAGTTGTCAATAGCACAACTGTGTTTGTGAAGCATGTAAAAGATGGCTGATTGTTTACTCTGTGTACTTACTGCCACATTTTGAGCCAGCTACTTGTTCAGTAGACAGGCTTTTCTGTTCAAGTATAGTGGCAATTAAAAAGTATGTGAACCTTTTGGAATGTCATGGTTTTCTGAATAAATTTGTCATAAAATGTGATCTGATCTTCATCAAAGTCAATGGTATTGACAAATATAATGCGTCTAAAATAATAACACACAAAAACCTGATCTTTCATGTCTTTATTGAACACACTCATTCAACATTCAAAATGGCAGTGGAACCCCCCCCCCCCTTGGCAGCAATAACTTCAACCAGGCGCTTCCTGTAGCTGTGGATCAGACCTGCACATCATTGAGGAGGAATTTTAGCCCATTCTTCCTGGCAGAACTGCTTTAGCTCTATCAAATTCTTTGGACGTCTCATGTGTATGGCTCTCTTCAAGTCATTCCATAGCATCTATATTGGGTTGAGGTCTGGGCTCTGACTTGGCCACTCCAAAAGGCGGATTTTGTTTTTCTGAAGCCATTCTGTTGTGGACTTGCTCCGGTGTTTTGGGTCATTGTCCTGTGGCATCTTCTACACAGTTTCAGCTGACATACAGACATTCTCAGATTATCCTGAAGCAAACTCCAAAAGTTTGAGGGGTTTTTATAAGTCAAAGTAGCTGTAGTCCACACCTCCAAACTCATTGTCTTAACGAGACTCCAGGTGTGCTAAAACCTGACTCCAATTAGCTTTTTTGAGGTCATTAACTCAAGGGTTCACATACTTTTTCCACAAGCACTCTGAGGTTTTTTTTTGGTTATTCTCAATAAAGACAAAAAAAGATCAATTTTTTTGTGGTATTATTTTAGACACATTATATTTGTCAATACCCTTGACTTAGATGAATATCAGATCACATTTTATGACAAATTTATTCAGAAAACCATGAAATTCCAAAAGGTTCACATACTTTTTCTTGCCACTGTAACTGCCTGAAATGAAAGTGGGAAAATGTCTGATTTGTTTGATATAATAAAATCTAGTCTCTTAGTCTCTAAGTTTGAGTTTTTTTTCTTTTTCTCAGATCAACTTAAAATTTTAATTTATATTAAACAAAATAAAATTATTAAAAACTGCTTTTCCGGAGCCATAAAACTAACTTGTTATGGAGAAGTATTTTATTTAAGGTTATAGCAAGTTTAAATTTAAGCTGAGCTGTGGCTCAGAGGTAGAGCGGGTCGTCCACCAATCAGAAGATCAGTGGTTTGATCCCCGGCTCCTCCAGTCTGCATGTCTTGAGCAAGATACTGAACCCCAAATTGCTCCCTATGGCTGTTCCATCGGTGTGTGAGTGTGTTAAAAACTGAGTAGCAGGTGATACCTTAATGGTAGCCTCGGCCACCAGTGTATGAATGGGTGAATGTGACTTGTAGTGTAATAAGTGCTTTGAGTGGTCGCTATACAAGTGCAGGTCCATTTACCTTAAAGTTGCATTAATAAAAATTGTTAATTTGAAAGAACCTAATCATGAAATGCATCTGACTTAAAGCAATTGCGTTAATGTAACTTGTTAATATGAGTTGGGAAAACGTATTTTTTTTCGTGTTACCAATTTACGTAAATTTTTTTAGGTTTATCCAACCATTTTCTTTTTGCACTGGAGGACAATAGTTTCACCTGACAAGTAATTAACCCTGATTTGGGGAGCCTTAGTGAACTGGTTTTAAGAGACTTTTTTTTGACATTTTAACTGTCTTGTAGCTGTACTTTACTGGTTATTTTATGTAATAAATCGTGTGGGGTTTTTTTAGTTCTGTTCACCCCTGATTTTATAAGAACCTGTGTAGCTTTTAGTATTGAGTCCTAGGGCTTCCTTAACCCTCGGTGGCGTCGGTGCCTTAATTTTAAGACGTTTTTCATGTTCATATTGTTAGTTCTTAGCTATTAATATGTACTAGTCCATACCCATTGGTAGCTTTGTCACCTTCTACCTATGCCAATCCTCAATGCCTATGTGCAGTTTCACACTGATTGACCACGTCAGTGAGTAGAAAAACATGGGACAGACAGAATGACTGAGTGACAGAATGACACACTGACAGTTTCCGTGATTATGTACAGCATACCATACCATGACTTAGTCATACCAAACATTAGAAAAAACAAAAACAAATAAACATTGGTCCACAGGGGGAGCCACAGCGATCAGTTGCATTTTAGCCATTTTGAAGCATTTTTCTGTTGTTATAGCGCCACCCAGTTGCCAATTAGAGTTAAAATTCTCCAGTCACCTTGAGGCGTCCTGTTCTACATATCTACCAAGTTTAGTAAAAATCAATGTGGCGATTAGGCCTAGATGAGAAATGAGCTCTCTAGCGCCCCCATTTTGTTTGATGGGGTCAATAATGGAGGGGTCCCCTCAGATTATGTGTGGTCATATGCCTACAAAGTTGCGTGGTGATAGGTGAAACCCTTGAGATATTATACACCTTTATGTGATGAGCCACGCCCTCCGCAATATTCATTGCTCAGTTTTAGTAAGTTTTCCAACTTTTGCCAAGAGGGAACTTTAGATATTGCTCCCTAGATTATGTTCACCGAGTTTCATGCAGATCACTCAAACTTCCTAGGAAGAGATCCATTTGAAGTGTTTTTTAAAAATTCAAAATGGCAGAAAATCTATATAACCAGAAGTTATGGGTTCTTGAGGCAAATTTGTTCCTCATGAGGAGAGGCATCTCTGTGCAAAGTTTCATGTCTCTACGACATACGGAGCATGAGATATGCCCATTCAAAATGGCCAATTGATGTAATATTGCTTCATTCGCATCCTCCCATGACCCTCTACCACTGTGCCAAATTTCACATGGAGTGACCAAGTCAGTGAGGAGAAAAACATGGAACAGACACACAGACACACACACAGAGTTTTTGTCATTATATAGTAAGATCCAATCAGCGCATCAGTCACATGATCACAGCCTTACCAATTCTCCTTCAGGGCTGTGTTTAGAGTCTTTTTGCCCCCTAGTGGTCAAAAATGATTGAATGAAACTTTAATCTGTCAGCAGCTATTGGTCTTTGAAGCAAATTGTCTTTCAGACACAACAAAAGGTTTCGACTCCATTGACCCTTACATCTTTGCTAACAGTTCCTCTTCTGGTATCTGGAAATAAATGTATAGGAGAAAGTAATGGTTTGGAGGGAGAAAAGAAAAAATGGAGGTACCCACAATTTCCTTCTCTTCCCCTAAATTCTTCCTCCATGCCCCTCGCTACCTTTTCACCCCCTGCTGTCTTCTCACCTCTCCCTACCTCTTCCTCCCCGCCCCCTCCTCCTCCTCATCCTCTGTCTCATTTCCAAACCATTACACTGTTCTGCTCAGCTGAAGCGCGTCCATATATTCTTAAAGGGCTGGTTAAACTTAATCATTAGGCTAACAAGCTCCTTGCCCTCCAAATGATCATCCGCAGAATTAGAGGGATTTGTTCTGGAAGGTGAGCCAGTGACTGAGATGAGAGGCACAAAAGACACTGAGAGAGGAGAGAACAACACTTAGCTGTTTTCCTTCCAACCCTAAATTAACAGAGGAGCAACTTTGCAACATTTAATCACTCGGAGGTCGCCAACAGAGATAAACAACTCCACAAACACTTACACCGGCAAGTGAATGCGGAAGCTCGCAAACTTTAACCATTCTTATTACATTACTTTGTTGAACACTAATGAAGGTATTTTGAGAGCCATTGAGTTCTGTCCATTTTGATTTTTTTTTTTTTTTTTTTTTTAAATTTGTCAGAACCACAGCCACATATGTCCATAAGCAGGCCAAAAGATTTCATTTTTAAATTTAATGTATTGCAATGTACTTTGATTGAGTTGGTGGAGACCAAAAATAGAACTAATGGGACAATGAGTATTGGACATTCATCAGTTGGACACAATTGTGACTCCAAATGCTATAGTTCCCCTGTGTCTGCTTGATGTGTAAATAAGCCAACACATTTTCTATTTCAAAATTATAAGTTGATAATAACTCAGCTGTTCTGTTTACAGCTTGTTCTACTGCCCCCAAGTGGCCATAAAAACAATTAAGACAGCTTTAAGATTGTGATACTTTGTAGCCCATGTGTTAACAGTTATTACATTATTTCACATCACCCCAGTTCAAAAGTAGCCATTAGATATCCCTTATTTCATGATAGGTGGTTAATGTACTTTCCAAAGTAATTACCAGTGTGGCCATTCCAGACTGTTGTCAGTTATCTGGAAATTTAAATAAAATTAAAATTTTCATTACTGTAGCGACAAATATTTTTGCCACAAGTGACAAGCATAGCATCACTTAGCATGATGGTGCAGCGCATCAGAAAATCTATATAACCGGAGGCTTTTGATAAGCGCATCAGTCCATCAGTCCATCCTGTAAGCACGGGAGAAATACGCACCTTGCTGGGTTTTACATGGCCTCTGTTTGGTTTAATGGATATGATTTAATGGATATCAGCACCACTCCATCTGTGTTATACCCCTTTGGATGTTTTTCAACTGATACCAGTAACCGATAATTACCTGCTTCGAATGGCCAATAACCAATATGATAACTGATAATTTCACATTTTTGTATTTTAAAAAGAAGTATATAACCTGTAGTTAATTTACAGCTGGGGATAAGACAGGCTACCATGTAGTGAGAAAATATGGATGATTTAAATTTCCATTGCTCTGACCTAACCAAATCAAACTGACATCACTATTGCTAACACAACAAAAACAAAGAATAGTTCAGACTCCCTCAACTCTGACCCTCAACGGCCCTGCCCTCATATAACACTACACTACAGATAAATATGAAAAAAACAAGGATGTGAATTAGCTTGTGCTTACACTCTGGAGACGGTCCTTTAGTGCTGTGTCTAGCCTTTTTAAGGGTTGCAGGAAGTTTGATGGTCTAGTGGGGTGTCAGGCGGTCAGAGATCAGACCCTTGGCACAATCATGTTGTCTTCCTCTGGAACTGTGAAAGACGTCCACACCATGACATGTTTTGCTGCCTACACAGCCTGCTGAAGTTTTTGTTGTTCTTCCTCTCTAAAAGGTACATGTACCGCCACCCACTGTGTCAGTTTGGTAGATGCTGCCCTTGTTAAGTCAATGAAAGCAGTCGGGCTTCATATTATTGGCGCTGTTCATTGGCTATAATTTTAATTATCTGACGCATAATGATAATGAAAATGTCCCATTATCAGCTGATATATTTTCGGCCCCATATATACATCATGCATCCCCAGTTGATATATCTCTCTTTCAAACTCGGTGCAGACTAATTCAGATTGATGTTCGAGCACTGCTTTAGCTGCTGCTTTGTGGTGGCGCAACATTGCATCTCGCTGGTTAAAGGGGCTAAAATTAGAACGTTCACCCTGGTGATGTGATTCCATCAATGCCAATCAAAGTTGGACTCGATTAATACCTGTGACTACTGCAGAATCATTTGACCTGAGTGTGAATTCCGATTGTAACGTTTCCCATTACATTAAAAAGCCAGACATTAGCAGGTGTTACTGTTTTTTTTGTGCAGAGGAAAAGGTGCTAAAGTCATGTTTTTGTTGCTTTACATCGACAACATGGACGTGAAGAGAGAGAAAAAAAATCCTGAATATAAAAAACTAGCAAACACACACACACACACACACGCACGCACTTACACACAAGAGGTTGGTGGACAATAAAAGTAGCTAATGGAGAACACCGAGCCATCAATGTTGAAAGTAGAAAGTGTGCCAGAGTTTCCATTCCACTGTGTAGTGTAGGCTCTCAGGAAGTGTCCCCGCTATCACACAGTTAATTGTCTTTATTGTCTGCAGTGCTCCAACCAATATATTATGCTAATGTCAGTGGCTACGCCTGCTATGTACTATTTATTTGCTCCCTGATAGCACTCAACGCACATACATGTTTTCTTTTAGACCATCTGGCTCGGCATGTATGACCTGCTCGGAAATGCATGTATGTGCTAATTAATTAGCATAGCTCAGGAAGCAATTACACTGTGATGTGCCCCTCCACCCACCCACCCCCCACGCACACACATCCATACACACACATACACACTCTTCTTCTCTGTTACTAGTCTGTCCATGGCACTTGAACACACTTCATTAGCTTTGATGTGTGGAAGAGGGAGCAGTGGTCCGAGCTATTGTCGCTCGGCATCTGTCCTCGACTGTTGCTCACGCTGAAGCTGGACGGGCCAAAAGGGTTGCGTTCAAAGGCCATCTGGTGTCAAATACTACAACAGACAAAGCCTGTTTTTCATGCAAATACAAACATACACACCTCCAATGTAAAGCCTTATACTGTCTAAGTGACAACATCCAGTCTCAGAGCAGTCAACATACCATGCTAACTGCACAATTTACACATGATCATGCAAATGCACAGTAGATGTGGATACTGATATTATACTATAACAGATAATATATGCTGTATGTTAAACTATTGCAAATGTTGCAAAGTTTTTAGATTTTTCTAGTAGTGGAATCATTGTTTAGTCTATAGAATGACTTAAAAATTAAAAATACCCATCATGAGTAACTAGATCTTGGCTTGTCTGACAAACAGTCCAGAACCCAAAATCGTAAAGATAATTTACTGTCCTGCTTAGTAGAAGACTCAAAAGTTATTGTCGATTAATTTTCTGTCTGCTGATGAATCATTTAACCTAATAGGGCTTTCATGCCGGCTCCAGTCAATTCATTGAGGGGAAGGCAGCAGAGGGGAAGCGCTTTCAAACATGGGGGTATGAAACAAAACAGATTTTGCTCTTCCGTGCAGTGTTCATCATGTTGAACTTGTGGCAGTAGGTAGTCGGTGGTGGGCATCACAAAAACAGAAATAGGATATGGATAAACTGATGATGTTGGTGTCTGAATACCCAGAGTTATATAACACAGCGCTAGCAACAAGAAAAACATGACCTGGGTTAACATTTCGACATATCAATGTCAAACTTCAGGTAAATATTCCAAATATTTCGAAATCTCTGGTCATTTAAGGAATTTCCATTGTCTTGCTACAGTATGTAGCTATAAGCTAGCTTGCATTTCCACCAGTGATGTTTACCAAAGCACCTGCCTGTCGTCACAGACCTGGACCACAGCAGCAGCAGCCACCTTTAGATAAACTTTATCCCACTTGGGCTTCCGCTTGTGTTGCAGGAGGCTCGGGGTGGGGGAGCCTCTTGCTCGCCTCTCCTATGCCCCGGTCTGGTATCACTCCTCATTACTGTATAGTTGCTATGTTAATTACAATAGTGGTTATCATTATTAGGGACCTCGGCTGAAGGGCGAGGACCCTATTGTTTTTGGTGCATTTATTCTTTCTTTCTTTCTTTCTCCCACTGCCTCTTTGAGGCGTAATTTGCCCCCCTAAACATGCTCAAATCCTCACCAAAATTGGCACCCATGTCAGGACTGGCGAAAAATTTGATACAATGACAAAATGAACCCCTAAAGTGTCAAAATGGGCTCTCTAGTGCAACCTAGATACACTTAAATGGTTGCTGCGGCCCCTAGGAATGTCGTAGAAAGATCAAACCAAAACTGGGTTATTGGTCTCATCAAGACCTACAAATCACGCACTGACAACCCTGACCTAAATCCAACAGGAAGTGAGCTAGTGCCTCTGAAATTAACATGAGTAAATGTGGAGAAATTGTCAGCTGTGAGCTAGAGTGGAGAGGGGCTGTGGTCAGAAGGTTGTTGGTGCCTGTCAGGGTGGCAACCGAAGAACCTGCTAGTGGACACCAGCGGTGAGGGAGTCCGTCAGGCTGAAGAAGGAGGGCTTTCAGGTCTGGCTGGCCCAGAGGTCTCCTGAAGCAGCAGACAGGTACCAGTTGGCCAGAGGGGCTGCAGCTGTGGCGGTCACTGAAGCAAAAACCCAGGTGTGGGAGGGGTTCAGGGAGGCTATGGAGAAGGATTTTCGATTGGCCTCAAGGAAGTTCTGGCAGACCATTAACCGACTCAGGAAGGAAAACAGGGCTTGTCTCAGGCTGTGCTCAGCAGAGAGGGAGAACTGCTGACTTGAACTGGGGACATCGTTGGGCGGTGGAAGGAGCACTTTGAGGACTTTCTGAACCCGGCCATTATGTCCACTGTGAATGAGGCAGAGCCTGAAGGCTCAGGGAACTCTTGCCCATATCCCTGGCAGAAGTTGCTGAGGTAGTTAAAAAGCTCCCCAGTGGCAAGGCGCCAGGTGTGGATGACATTCGCCCTGAGATGCTGAAGGCTCTGGGAGCTGTTGGGCTGTCTTGACTGACACACCTTTTCAGTGTTGCATGGAGGTCGGGTACGGTGCCTGCAGAGTGGCAGACCGGGGTGGTGGTCCCCATCTTCAAAAAAGGGGACTGGAGGGTATGCTCCAACTATCGGGGTATCACACTGCTCTGCCTCCCGAGTAAAATTTACTCCAGGGTGCTGGAAAGGAGGCTCTGATCGATTGTCAAACCTCAGATTCAGGAGGAGAAATGCGGATTCCATCCTGGCCATGGAACAGTGGACCAGCTCTTTACCCTTGCGAGGATGCTGGAGAGGTCGAGAGAGGGAGTTTGCCCATCCAGTCTACATGTGCTTTGTGGACCTGGAGAAGGTTTACAACCGCGTCCCTCAGGGGGTCTTGTGGGGGGGTACTACGGGAGTACGGGATGCCAGGCTCGCTGCTACAAGCCACGTATGACCAAAGTGAGAGCTGTGTCAGCATACATACTCAAGTCAAACACGTTCTTGGTGGCTGTTGGCCTCCGCCAAGGTTGTCTCTTGTCACCAATCCCATTTGTGACCTTCATGGACAGGAATTCGAGGCACAGCCAGGGGGAGGAAGGGGTCCAGTTTGGGGACCTCAGAATTGCATTTCTGCTTTTCACAGATGATGTGGTTCTGTTGGCTCCATCATGCCGTGACCTCCAGCATGCACTGGGGCATTTTGCAGCTGAGTGTGAAGCAGTTGGGATGAGAGTCAGCACCTCCAAGTCTGAGGCCAAAGTTTGGATGGATTGCCCTCTCCGGGTTGAGGGAGAGTTACTCAGGCGAGCGAGTTCAAGTATCTTGGGGTCTTGTTCACGAGTGAGGGTAGAATGGATCGTGAGATGGATCAGCGGGTGGTGCAGCTTCTGCAGTGATGCGGGCGCTGTGCTGGTCCTTCGTGGTGAAGAGGGAGCTGAGCTGGAAAGCAAAGCTTTCGATTTACTGGTCCATCTATGTCCTAACCCTCACCTATGGTCATGAACTCTGGGTAGTGACCGAAAGAATGAGATCACAGATACAAGCAGTGGAAATGTGTTTCCTCCATGGGGTGGCTGTGCTCAGCCTTAGAGATAGGGGGAGGAGCTCCAACATCTGGAGGGAGCTCGGAGTAGAGCCGCTGCTCCTTTGCATCAAAAGGGGTCAGTTGAAGTCGTTCGGGCATCTGATTAGGATGCCTCCTGGGCACCTCCTGCTGGAGGTGTCCCGGGCGCGTCCCACTGGTAGGAGGCCCCTGGGCAGACCCAGAACACGCTGGAGGGATTACATATCTTGTCTGGCCTGGGAATGCCTTGGGGTCCCCCAGGAGGAGCTGGAAAGCATTGCCGGGAAAAGGGATATCTGGGGTGCTTTGCTCGGCCTGCTGCCCCCGTGACACCGCCCTGGATAAGCAGATGAAAATGGATGAATGGATGGATTTTGAAATCAGACAATGCATGTAACAGACTGAAATTGATATTGCGTCCCAGAATGTCAACAATGAAAGCACCCACTTTGAAAGTCCATGACCAAATGTCAATATGTGATGAGTGAGAATGTGTTGGAAACAAAAACACTAATTACTTTTTTTTAATGTAAGAATATACATATATAAAAACCACAGACAGAGTAGGACAGTCAGAAAGTATTAAGAGGTGGACTAACACATTGCTGTATTGGGGTTTTTACTTATTAAGATGACCAGCCACTTGTCCTCCTATCCTTACAAACCCCACTTAAGCTATGAAAAAGGCCAAATCATTTGATCTTGATAATTAAGATTATACAGCATTATTCATTTCAGGGATCCCCGGCAAGTCATTTATTTCTTAAAAATCCTGTAGCAGCCACACTGCTGATGTTAAAAGTGTTATAATATGTGTGTGTGTGTGTGTGTGTGTGTGTGTGTGTGTGTGTGTGTGTGTGTGCATGCACTTACATTCCTAAGCTGCATATGTGCTGCTGTACATTTGTAGTAAGAGTCTCCATCGTGTCAGCATTGATTTCATTTGAATATATGAACTTATCCAAATAAGGGTATTTATATTTCATGTCAGGGCACATGTCTGCATGTCAATTCCAACATGTGTAGTTTATCATTAACCAGCAGCGGAGCATACAGTGGCAGCATCTACGAACATGAACCTATAACTGTGAACATGAATCCCATTAACACATGATAAAGAGGGAATGTGTGGAGGAGCCGCAGCTGCTGCACAAATCAATTCTGTGGAATGAGGAGGAGCATGTTGATTTTTTTCTGTTTCCATAGTATATATTTTAAATTTGCAGCCGTCATTTTTCTATGTATGGTGTGTGGAGGGAGTTGAGGACATGATGCATGTTTGGATGTTGTGTTTGTTACATCCTCCTCAACAGAATGTTCAATGTGGTACCTAACTTACTTGGTCCATGCATATTCATGGAAAGCCCAGACCAGGGCAGTGGTTGTGGTGACACTGGGGGTTGGGGAGATGTGGGTGTTGGGGGTGTCGGGGTGGGGTGGTGGGGGGATGAGGCGTGCTTGTCGGAGTGTGTCACGTTTCCAGACGAGCGAATTTTTTTGATTAAAGTCCCTTATCCGTTTTATCATGCATATCCCCGCTCTGATTAAAGTGATCGGAGTCTGACACTCACAATGTCAGAGCAGGGAACCCTGGAGCACCTCACTCCCCTCCCTCCCTCTTTCTCTGTCACTCTCTCCATCTCTATGTCTCTTTATGCCCCCCTTTCTAATGCATGCTTGGAATGTGTAAATCTCAGGCTGGAGATACTGGAGGTGCTGATGTCCCTCTGACATCTAGGCACCAACACTGATACCACTGTACATATATAGACATGTATGGTATTCATACTGTAAACAAACACCGCTGTATACATGTACTACTTACTCATCACATGAATGCAAAACCATCATATTCTTTAATGCATCACATTTACTGTCTTCTTTCGTATTGAAGTTAGTTGCTTGATTTGTTTTCTTGACCAGCATGTGGAGTGTTCGATTCCTTTCTGGGTTTTTTTTCTGTCAGGGGCCCATTGTGTGTCAAGCTGAGATGAAGATGATCACTCATGTGTTAGCACAACCCTGTTTTCTTGAAATTACATTTGTATATTGCTACACTGCATTTATAATGACAATATGGTGACCATTTAATAGCTGCCTGGACTATGTTCAAAGCAAACATTAGGCTCCTGGGTGGACGTCCAGAGTTTGTTGGACCCATCCACCACCCCTCCCGTCCGCTCTATGGGGAATTTCCAGCTCCCTAAGTTATGTTGTTTTCTGGCAGGGTTTCAACCTGATGCCATCTGGCAACATTATAAAGTGATGCCACCATGCCTTCGCAGCGGTATGATACTGACTTTTATTGTCGGTGTCTAACGCTGAAATCACTGACCAAGCTGGGGTATTTGACTGCTTCGGAATGAGAGCAGTTTGATTTTGGTTACAAAAAAGAGGGTAATGAAAAAAGCTGTAGTCTCTACAAGTGCATAGTATATTGCATGCTAGCTTGCCTGGTACATTGATTAACAACATTTCTTCATTATGTTAATATAAAAAGTAATTCACTTGGCAATATGTTTCCCTCAAACCTGTTTGTTTTTTAAATTAGTTGTATATATTAGAATCAGAATCAGAAATACTTTTTTGATCCCCAGGGGCAAATTGTGGTAGGTTACAGTTGCTCTGATGTAAAGCATAGCAAATTATAGAAGTAGATATAACAAGTATATATACAAAGTATGTAAAAATATAGAAATAAAATATGAGAAATGTGCTACAGTGTGAACACAAGTGTGTAAAAAATATGTCACAATACAATATATAATACTAGTATGTAAAGTTAGAAATACAAACATATGTATAATGCTACAATGTACAACACAATCTATACATAAGTAATAATAAGAATATATACAATATTTAAAATACGTGCAATATATAATAAATATACATTCAGGAGTGGGAAAAATTTAGCATTGTTGAGTACATACAGTATTTAGATGTAATCTCAGAGACAGGACTGGGGGCTGTCCCATAAAGACACTTTACCAAATAAGCCAGGCTTATTTCGGTTTGTCTGACTCATGTTGACCATCTTAGGCTCTGGAACTAACCTGGTCCAGGGCAGGCTAACTGCCAGGTCAAACCTGATCTGTTCCTTAACATAAGTTCCTGTAACAATGACCTGAAGGGAAAGGGATGATGCCTCCACTGAGTTTCTGACATGCTGCCATATTGATTTACTATATTAACAAAATTTAAGTTAATAGAAAATCAACTTAATTAAATAAATTATTCAAGGATAAATGATAAGACAGTGATATAAGCCTACACACATGTTAAATTACATGGTATGTGATATCAAATGTTTAGGCTTGTGCTACTTAATCTCCTAAGTTTCAATCTAAATTAAGCCAATATAATGATAATAGCTGGATAAGTAGTTAACAGTGTCACAACAGAACAAAAAAAAAACCAAAACAAAACAAAAAAAATGTTTAAAAACTCATGTTAATGTATTGGTTAATACATTTCAAACAGAGTCAGAAAAGCAAAAACTTCATGTTTTTAGCGGGTATATGACATTGATGAACATCATGATTGGACAGTTCCACCTTCAAGCTAACTGTGCTTAAATGTGTATACATCCTATGGGCATGCTTACGATTCTGATTAGAATTCTCGTATTTTCTCCCCTCTCAAGATGTTGCTATGTAAAAGTGCCCAGCCCCAACAAAAAAAAAGTTCAATTTCTTGATATCATTTAACAAATACACTAATATAGCCTAGATACTACAAGTGAACATGTTTACCTTTGCAGCCTTGACATATTTTATTAACCTACATATTTATATTTTTACTGTTTGAATGTATTGTGCCCGAAATTTAAATAGGTTGTATTAAAACATTTTATCACATTAGTTGCTACTAACACCTTCGATCAATCAGTAATTTCTTGCCAGTCCTTCTCTCTGGTTTTGTTTATGCCAGCTGTATTACCTGTTTTGGTTATGAGATGTTTGAAATGTTGATGTGTTTCTCAAAGTAGGCACTGCTCGGTGGCTGTGAGGAATTTTACGCTTTCTTTACTGCTGTTTGCTTTAGTCAATCCATGTTCGAGCTCTCGCGCTGCTTAAGAATAGCGTGCAGATACAATTATCGTGACTATATAAACTTGTGTCAAATTAGTCTGACTCCATGACTTGAATAAACTTTTATGGAACTGCAGAATGGAGAATTTTGAGGTACTTGTACTTGAGTATTTCTATTTTATGCTACTTTATCCGTCTATCCCTTTACATCTCGGAGGGGAACACAGTACTTTATACTCCATTACATTTATTTGTCTGCTTTAGTTACTTTGAAAACTTAGATTATTAATACAATATGTAATCAACTTATAAATGGCAATGTATTAAAGTGATAACCAGTACACTCTCCCAAGCTATTACACAAAATGATGTGGACCCAAAACTTTTGTGTTTTTGATCAACAACACATTAATTTCAAAGTATGTAATGAACAGAGTCATTATTAGATCTGCAGCTTTTTTTTATTATAAGGCTTTTTCTTTTTTTGGGGCTTGAGCCTCGGATGCCCAGGCCTAACAACACCATTGCTCTGTGAGTTAATCACATCACAAATAGGCATTTAATAAATTGTTTATATCAAAAATATTGATAAGTGCAGCATTAATTTACTGTAGTCCAAACTGACTTGTGGAAAACATGTTAGCCCCACTGCAGGACTTCTTTTATTTTGTTATTTCTCGTAATTACACAGAACAGAACAGCACAGGACTGCACTGTACAATATCCATAAATTAAAACAATACTTTACTTTATACTAACTTTAAATATATACTGTGTATATACAACAGGATTAAAGTTGGTTCCTTTAACTTGATTATTCATGTAGACCCAAAGAAAATATCACTGTAACTCAAGAGCCAGGTATCATTTCCACTTTACAGTGGAAAATCTACATCTTTAAATAAGGTTTTTAAACTTACAGAAAACCTTGCACTGCATTCTGTTGAGGCACTGTATGCACTGATGCTGTCATGGATAAAGCCAGAAGCTGTTTTCCACCTTATGTGGATTCTATTCTACTTTATAAATAAATAAATATATTATTCTGAATATCAATTCAGCTTTAACATTTACGAATTATACTGTTATCTATCTTTAAAGTAACAGAGATGACTTTTTTTTGCTCCTGTTTTTATATAAACAGTGTTTGTTTGATAAATATATGAGGAAACAATATCCCGCAACAACACAATCCTACTTTCATTTCTTCACATTCGTACACATGCCACTCTGCGATGGTGGGCTGAATTACAGCAGGAGTCTTTTAGAATGTCACCCCATGACGAAAGGATGCATGTGCGGTGCACTGGGAGTGGGCGTTTCACTTACACACACACTCTCTGTTACCACACACACACACGCTTGATGAAACAGCTGGTCCAGACACAGCCGAGACCATCCAGTCGGAAATAGTAATTAATGGCATTAGAATATCGCACAGTTTGGTGCCATTGAGGGACTGGATGACTTTAAAATGTGTAAATCCACAAACTTATCTGACCTAGCGACGGGTGGCTTTCCACCCCCTCAGCTAAATAGATTAATTATCTGCAGGGCCCGGTACTGTCATTGGGAGCCACATGGATATCAGATCGGCCCAGATACCGCTGGAAAGCATTCCTTCTGCTAATGATTACAGCACTACTGCTGCTTACGAATATGTTTACCCAGAGATTCATGGCCCGAGATGTGGCTCATATGCACGCTGCTGATACAGTCACGAAAGGTTCTTGAAAGAGCTAAAGTCCTGCATCACACTGCAACTTACATTTATTTGATGTACTTTCATTGTAAAGATGTTGATTTCCATGATACACATTTAACCGTTTTTCAGTTTAACTGTACATGATACTGTCCATGTGAATGTTGTGTGCAGAGAGCCCTCAGGTGTATAGCAGTATCTTAAAATGCTGCAGAAGCGCAAAGTATGTTGTGATGCATTACATCCCAGGGACAGACAAATCATCTGAGATTTTGACAACCAATATGGGAAAAAAAAGAAGAGGAAAAATAACAAGCCAAAAGAAAAAATATGGTCCAAAGTCCCAGAAAATGGAGAGAGCAAAGGATCTCAGGGGTAAGTATTAGTTGTCACCCCGTGATCAAATAGTACAGGCCGGGAAGCGACCGGAGAGAGCCTGCGCCCGGGCAAAAAGAAATATAAAGTCCAGATTTAATTCTGATACGGAGAAATAGAATTTCAAAGCCGGATGTCTTATCGTTGGCATGTCCCTTTGCCGGACTGATTTCCCTAGCAAAAGCCTGTCAGTGCTATTATGTTGAACATGGAACCAATTTACTGCGCCGGCTAAACAGGGTTACCAGTGCTCTTGTACTCCCTAAATGTTTGAAGTTATCACACAGTGGGAAAAATAGCATTTTGAATGTTTGGGGAGGGGGTGGTGGGGGGCGCGGCGGGGCCAGCTCGGACGGGAGTGGACTGTAATTGAAAAGTATCAATCAAAAACAAGGCAAGGGCCAGGGAGGGGAGGCTATTATGTTAACCCACTCCGCCAGAGCACTGGAAGAGTCCAAATGCATTTCTTTTGTATTGGTAATGCTCCCCTGCTCTCCAAGCCTCTAAGCCCTGCGACCGGGGGCCTCGTATCTCCGGACGGACGGCGGCAGGGAGGGGAAGGAGGGGATTATCAAGTGGAGCATGTGGCCATTACAGGCCTGTTTCGTGATGCTATCTGCCCTCTGAGATAAGCAACCCCCGGCTGGTCAGACGTTTCCAATTTCTATACATGAGAGATGAAGACCTTGTGCTTCTGCTCGCCTTCACCTTTTTCTATGTTATTATATTTTTGCCCGGCCTCTAACACTGCCCTCTCTGTATATTACAAGTGTCCTTTCATGTGCCTGCAGTAGGCTTGCTGACCTGCAGCCACCAGCAAACAGCTGAACTTCACAGAATGGCTTTGGCAGAGTGGGAGATTGAGATAAACTGAAGAGGAACAACAAGAAGAGGAGGAGGAAGAAAAGAGGTCGAGGATAAGCAATAGATGCAAATGAAGTGCCTGTAAGACAAGAGGAAGTATCTTTGGAAAAGTTACCTAAAACATATCTTAAGTATTTCTAAACCACAGCTCTAGCTGTGGAATCACTTCCTTTTCTTTTGTGTATCCACTTTAGCTGTCTGCTTCAATTATACAATATTCCCACTTCACACGCATTTCTTTTTTTCTCCTTCTTTGAAAAATTCTGAAATGCAAACTAGTTGGCAGGCATAGTTGGTTGAATGTGTATTTCTATCAAGAGGACCAGAACAAATGCATTTCATTTTATTGAACCACCCTTGTTGTGTTTTGGCCATGATTCAATCTGTTCTGATTAGGCTAGAGACAGGGACAACACACATATTCAAATGCGCTGGACCTCAAAGGGTCACTGAACAATTTCCTCTCTTCATGGAAAAAGGATATTGCTCAGCCATCGTATTCCCTTGTGGGTTCCCCTTTTTTTCCTCTGAGGGTCTTAGAATAAATTCCTGGATGCATTAACATATAAGAAAGTACAAATGACATAGAGTATAGCCAGTGGTTTTTCACCAAATAGCCCTTAGTTAAGGACACCCTTAAGTCGAGGTCAAGCTTAGAGCCAGGGAAATTATACATTCTCGCCTGGTCTAAAGCAAACTGTGGGTTCTCCATGTATTAAAATGAATTGTTTTACAAGTTTTATCCCCCAGAAATGGGACACCACTGAGATCCAGTAAGCCAATTTCTGTGGTGCTGTCATGGAGTGTGAAAAGAGCAGGGCATACATTTCAGTATCTTCTTCTTGGCATTTACATTGGAGAAAAGAAGAGAGACTGAACTGTATTGTAACTGTTGTCTCTGGTGTCTTTTTTTAAGATTTTATAATACCAGTGCTTATTGAATAAAATGGTCATCCAGTGGTGAGGAAAATAGTGTCATCCACCAGTAACCTTGACAGAAATAGCTCTTACACCCATATTATCATCTTACCTGGAATTTTCTCTAGTTTGTAAGTGGTGGGTGGATGTAGTAAGTCCTCTGACCCCATCAAATCATTCAACAAGCCAAATGTACTTGAATCTCCATGATTACTAATACTACAATAATTCAGTCAATCTGACGAGGATGATGGACAGCATCCAAATCTATTTTTCCCAACAGTTTGTCATGTGCAACTTCATCATCATCATCTGATGCTGAAATTGCTGAAAGAAGAAATAAAGATGCAATTAAGCCAATGATGAAAAAATCCTATTTATGCTGGAGAAGGAGGGCCAGTGGAAATGTGAATAGTTATGACAACAGGAAGACATAGAGGAATGTGTTGTATCAGCCGAGACAAAGTTTAGGAATGTGTTGTCTGTACATAAAGGACGCGCCTTTAAAAGACTCTCCACATTGTTCTATTACTGGAAGGTACAAAAATGACTGGATTCTATGAAGTTCAAATTGCAGAAAAGTGTAGTAAGAAGGCTGAGGAAATAATCCAGTTATTGTAGTTATGTTAACCCAACTAACTAGGCTGAACAAAATACAAGCAGCAAGTTGCTCAGCCCTTACATGAGGAGAGGCAAAGGTACTACATGCTAACTTGCTAGCTACACAGTTGAAGATATGTTGGAAGGTAAGCAGCAAGCTACATACAGTAAGGAGCTTTAACGGATGGGAGGTCTGTGTAGGTTAAGATGGGCAAGGATACTGCAAAGGGGGCAAATCCTGAATAACTCAGGGGGCTAAGAGCTGGACAGACAAAATAGTTTGTTTGTCTTCCAAAATAACTCATGTGACAAATACAAATTATACACTCAAAAGCTTTAGAAGAAGCAGGTGGACCTTGACTTAAGATTGGTCTGTCAACTGCTGTTTCGAAGGTCAAAAATAAAAATAAAAATAAATTGGCTTAATTTGGGGACATGTTGATATTTGCAAGATAGTGAAGGGTGGAAATAGCATGCTAGCTTAGTCATGTTTAAATGAAAGTAGCTGTGTAGACAGTTTAGTAGGATCGGGGTGTAGGAGGTGTTTATAGTGCAAAGGTAACTCAAGAGGTATGCACTGGTAGAGATGGAGGTAGCCATCCAGGTAGATTGGCTGATATTTAAGTAGGAAGAAAGAGATGGAGGGAGGTAAAGTAGGTATGTAGATGGGAAGGGATGGAGGAGGGTGTCAGACGGGCAAGCGGAAGGTTTTTAATTCAGATTTCATGTGGGCTCACTCAGCAGTCACTGGAGTCTAAAGTGACTCTGGGGAGCCTCACAGTTCTATATGCAAATAGAGCAACGCACCTGGCCAGTGGAGCAGGCCTGCTGAGAGGTTACTTATGCAAATCTGATTGAGTGAGAGCATATTGCCAGAGCACGAGCAGGCAAGCAGGCACGTGTGCACGAGTATACACACACACACACACACACACACACACTGGCAGTTATATTTCACAGGGGCTCTGGGACGCCATGTTCCTCCAGAATAAAGGTGGCAGACAGAGAGGGAAAGGATAAAGAAGAGGACAACCGAGAGGGAGAAAGTGCAAGTGAATATGGAAGGAGTGAAGGAGAATGACAAGACAAATAGATAAAGACTGAAGGCGGGAAAGAGGAGGACAGGTGGTGGGAGACAGAGAGAGGAAATGTCAGGGATAGAGAGGGAGAAATAGTAAAAAAGGGAACAGTGAGAGAAGGATAAGTCTTGTGGACATAATAGCATCTCTCATCCCTTCTGTTGTCATCCTCCTCCCTTTCCCCCATCATGCCCTGCTAACTTTAACAGTACGCTGAGGGCAAGAATCCGGGGGGTGGGGGCTGGATGTTAGGACAGGACATGTGGGCATGAGGTAATTTCCTATGCACACTTTGTAAATGGGCTGAAATCCCAATATGGCTGACACCTCTCTTCCCCCCTCTCCCTTAGAGGCTGGCATTAACCTGCTGATTAAGTGGTAGAGCTTGGCTGGAGCTCAATCTCAGCCTGATGCATGGGCCCATGATGTAGACAAATGACTAGAAATCACATTGGCAAGAACAGGGCTCTCAGTCAGGCTGCCCCTCGGCTCAGGCCTGAGGCACAACACATTAATAAACAGAGATTTAGTCTGGTGATGATTATTGATAACGTTGTGCATAATGTAAAATGCCAGCATGGATGAGAGGCGAACTTTGTGATGCTGTGCAAAAATGTTTTTAATGGTTAGGGGAGTCACCATGTGCTTTTTCACATTTTTGAAGTATCCCCAAACATTACATAGTTAAAGAGTAAAAGTAAACATCTGCAGATGGAAATACACATGGCATGATCATTAGTTAGTCAGACATTTTTGAATCCTCACTTTTCATTCCAAGCTCTGGCACAAAACAACTCAAATAAAACAAATGAATTGCATCCATGAGAATGAGATGGATGCAGGACCTTGACCTTTTACCACTAAAATACAATCAGTTCATCAGTGAGTCTAAATCTGACAAATTTGAAGAAATTGCCTTGAGGTGATCTTGAGATATTGTGTTCATGAGAATTAGATGGACCACATCACAGTGACCTTGACCTTCAACCACCAGATTCTTATGAGTTCATCACTGAGTCTCAAAGGACATTAGTGCCAAATTTGAGGAATTCCTTTAAAGTCTTCTTGAGATAACACATTCATGGAAGATGAGATAAATGCAAGATCACAGTGACCTTGACCTTTGACCACTAAAAGCTAATCAGTTCATTGTTAAGTCCAAGTGAATGCAGTGTTTTTTTTGTTTGTTTGTTTGTTTGTTTGTTTTTGTGTGTTAAATTTAAAGAAATTGCCTTGAGTCAATCTTGAGATATTGTGCTCATGAGAATTAGATGGGCCAGATCACAGTGACCTTGACCTTTGACCTCCAAAATCGGTTCGTTATTGCGTCCAAGTGGACATTTGTGCCAAATTTGAAGAAATTCTCTCAGGCATTCTTGAGATATTGTGTTCACAAGAATGGGATGGATGGATGGACAGATGGAGGTGTAAAAATGTGAATGCTTTATTTCTATAATATCTTGGCTTGACATTTACGCTACATGCTGGTTTAGATTAGGAAAAGTTATGGATAAGGTTAGGCAACGACAACACTACAGCCAGACTCTATTAGGCAGTACTCAGTAGTAAGTTTCATAAACCAGATATTGGACAATTAGAAAATCTGACCTGATGATCGCACTAGATGACATTAACAAAATCAGTAGAAATGATCATCTAGGGACATTACTGAAATATATATAGTACATTTCATGGCAATCTATCTAGTAGTTGTGAGATAAGCTATCTCACTCAAGACCAACATTTAAACTGCCGGTGATACTAGGGAAGGATCAGGCAGTCACCATGCTGAGCTCCAGTCTCCCTCATGAAAGCTGAAATGTGCTACATGTTAATCCACCACCGTGCCCTGCACAGTGTTACTCTATCTCGGACTCACTACTTTCTACATTAGCATTTCATGTTGGCGCCGGGCACAAATCATGTGTTGCTCAATCACTCAATTTGAGTTTTATTCCAAGGAATATCAGGTTAAACATAATGAACCATGTGGCATTTTATAATGAGGATTTCTAATGATACATTTCACTCCACAATACACTATGGTCATAATCTGTACTCAAACAGAACACATCCCAAATAGGTCGCCTCCTGTTCGCTCAAACCCTCAGCCATGTCCATCTACACTGTTTCCATTTTGATCGATGGAACAGTGCATAAAAGCAGAGGCCATACCATTTACTTTTACTGCCCTACCTCCGGTGTTTACTGCTCTTTTCACAATGGCTGTTTATCACCCAGGAAATATTATGTGTAACACACAAGAATATGGCTCACTTCTGTGTTTGCTGTGAGAATTTAGAGTGTCTTCACTGACAGACATGAGGATAATTTGAGGTTTATGGGCTTTTCAGTATTCAATAGTGTATAGAATCTGTAACACTTGAGTGTCATGAATCTGTATGCAAAGCTTATACAGACAGTACAACAGTGAACAGTTGCAACAGGGTGTAGAAATGATGATAAAATTTAGACTGCCTGACCTTTATATGTCATTTGAATAAAGCCTTGGTTCATGAATATGTGTGTTTGATTGGGTGTATGAAGCCAAATAATTGTTAAAGTGGCTGTAAGTATATATATATATATATATATATATATTTATATTTATATGTATAGGCAATAGGGAAGATTGTTGGGATTCACTGGACCACAGATAATTTGTCATTTGTACAGATCTAAACTGGACATGTGAAGGCTTTTCCTCTGAGTCTTGCCGCCTGAAATGGTGGCCAAGACCGCATGTTCTTTGTTCTTTAAACAAAGGAAAGCCATTTGGCTCTCTGGCCTACATGTAGTCCACAGGGACCCGTGTACTTCTGAAACGTGTATTATTCTGTGTGATTTGGCTGTTTGGCCACACGCAACCGCACTTTTGGGCCCCCGAAACCGCGTTTCTTTGAAACCGGAGTCCAGGGTGAAGTTTTTGGAAACTCCGGTGTCAGCGGTTGCGTGTAGATATTATAACCGCAGTATTTTATTACTTGTCTCCATTGTTTGACGTCAGAGCAACGGTAAATAGCTCTTTTCTAAAAGTTTACTAACTACTAAAATCCCACATCCTGTGTTAAATACAATGTCTCTTAACTATATTTACAGTGAAGCTTGATTCTGCACTCTGCACTTAGCCCGTATGTGAATGTTTACCGTT
The DNA here is from genome assembly GCF_011397635.1 of Epinephelus fuscoguttatus. NCBI lineage: Eukaryota > Metazoa > Chordata > Actinopteri > Perciformes > Serranidae > Epinephelus > Epinephelus fuscoguttatus. The sequence goes on along the minus strand of NC_064765.1, from coordinate 39,238,369 downwards.
GCTATTGCAACAAGTGACAGCTGACGTTAGCGTTAGTTAGCTTAGCTCAATCGTCTGACAAACAATAACCCATGAAATTATAATTCAACATATTTAAAGAAAATCAACAACAGCTACCAACAGTTTTAGTCCTTACAACTTTAGCTAATGTGTTGCCACAGGTTAAATTGTCAAAATTAAAGTAATAACAGCTTAAATCCCTGAGGAACTATGTTAGCATTAGTGACGGTTGCATCCACTCGTATGCAGTTACCTTATGTTACAGTTCCCTCAATATCACGAAGCACAATACAAATTATATAAACAAGTTATCTGTCAAGGGTACACTACTGATAAAATCTGAAGGTTCTTAGCTGACATTTACTCACCTGAAAGAATAAATGAAAACAAACGGTGATTTTGCTGGTCTTCAGTAGCTTTACTCTAGGTGTAACTGCCAACTGAAGAACACAGCGCAAACCCACCGTTTATATACCCAGATTTGCTCTTGTGCCTTTACTCAAATCAGTTATGCTTTATTTATGGCATATACAGCTGCTCAACCTAACGACCAACGAAGGAGGCTGCTCCTGTTGCTAGCTACCCCAACTACACTACCACGAAAGTAGCGACGGGCCTGCCGATGGAGGTTCTGGATCTGGTCGGGTCGGACCTCCGTTGGCAGGCCCATCGCTGCTTTCATGGTAGTGTAGTTGGTCGTTCAGGCGCCTCTGCTGTTGAATTAGGTCGTGCTATTTTTGTGGATCGGGTTTTTATTTTCCGCACTTCCCTGTTCCTGTATAGACTCTGACTTCTGATTGTATTGTCTGCGGTTTCGTGTGGATATTATATTTTTTTATCACACCACTTGTGTGCACAAATTTTTTTTGGAAAAAGAAGCCTGAAAAACTTCGGTTTCAGAAGTACACAGGTCTGTGTGGACTAGGCCTCAGCTCCACAGGATCATTGTCACACTTAAGTGAGAGACCAGGCTGTCTGCTCCTACACTTCTGAAGAGGCAGGACACTTCTCACCTCTGCATGACCACAGCAGGAGCTGCAGTTTTGCTCTGAATGCAGCCTGCTCTCAGCAGACACAGAACCTGACGACCAGACAAGTTAGTGTACCAAAGACGCCAAACGTACCTAAAGGTTTGCAACTACCTTTCCAGCAACAGGGAGAACCAAGACAAGTTAGCACCAGACGTCTAACTCTGCAAGGACACCGAGCAACCAGTCTCCTTGGATCTGCACCTTCATAACAAGGACACAACAAAGACTGTACCTGGTACCACAGTTCTTTCCAGCCTTTCATTGCCGGCTAACAAAAGCAATACACCACAGCATCTCTTTCCTCCATCCATTCAAGGATTAGTAATGTAACAACTTGGCATGGCATTATTACAGTTGTACAGGCTAAGCAAGACTGTTTAATTCTGACAGTTGTGATTTACTGCTGTTCAATGAGTTGTTGTGATTTTTGTCGTAGTTAGGTTATTGGTGAGTTGGTTGAGTTGAGTGATTAGGGTTTGCTAATGCTTTTCACATACAGAGTCTTGCATGCAACTAAATATCCTCTGTACTAACCCAGACCCTTTGCAACACAAATTGCATACACATATGCTCACTCACAAATTGGCTTTCAACATAACTACACCCAAAGAGGTGACTCAAAGTTCCCGCTTTGATCATCTTTGATTCGGCCATCTTGTAGTTCTCGGTTGTCAGCCATTTTGTTTTGTCAGCCAAACAGCACCTCTCACTCTCTCTCTCTCTCTCTCTCTCTCTCTCTCTCTCTCTCTCTCTTTTGCATACACACATACACCCAAACACACATATACACATCCATGCTAGTATATTGATAAACTGAAGGAGCCTACAATCTTTTTGCAAAGACCTACAGCACGGTCAACTTGTGGATCTTGCATTGCATTCTCTAGAAGGGGAAACAAAAAAAAACATCTGAATAAGTACATCATCAACTACTTTAATAATGACATGTTATGAATTTACATTTTCTTTAAACGTAAACCACATTTATCATTTACCACTTCATTATTATTAGTTTATAATCTATCTTAGTCTGGGCCGTTGTTGCTGTTTTAAATATTATACAATGCTAACTTAATTGAATGGCTTTAAAAAGCAGCAACTCACCAACAGCCAGATGTAGTCCGTGGCCAAAACATTGCTGCCTGGTCCAGTCATTGATTGAGATGGCCTTTATTATGCTTTGACCATTGTCTGTTGTTAAGCACACCATTTTCTCCTCTTCCAAACTCCAATTTGCAAGTGCATCCTTTAATCTTTGTGCCAGAGCCTCGCCCATGTGGTCATCAGTGAAGAAAGCAGTCTGTAGGCACTTGCTTGTCATGGTGAAATCAGTCGACAGAAAATGGAAAGTCAGACTCATATATGGTTCCATAGTCCGGATGGACTATAAATCAGACGTTGCCGAAAAGTAAGACACATCCTGCAACTCTGCCGCGACTTTTGCCCGCTGCTTGTTGTACATGGCAGGTAGTGCAACGTTGGAAAAATAGTTGCAGGAGGGCATTGAGTAGCGTTTATCCTAGGTGTTGATCATTTTCCGAAATCCGTCTTGTTATAGTGTTTATAGGGGCCATATCTTTGGCTAGGTGGTAAGTCATAACGTCTGTTATCTCCTTGTGCCTACTGGAGTTTGATGGGTATGGCAATGCATTCTACATTGTCTCTGTTAAAGATGTCTGTGTTATCGGGCGACAGGAACTTTTCTGTTTCTTGCCTTGCATGGCTTCATGATTTTGCAGTCTGTGGTGATGTTTAAGGTGATTGTAAAGATTTGTGGTGTTGGCTTGCAGTGCTGCTATGACAGCAAAACATGCCTTGCAACAGATTTCAGACTGATTTTCATCATCTTGCCTAAATCCAAAATATTTCCTCACCACCGAATGCGTGCCTTTTTTTTGGAAGGAGTTCACTTCATGTGGTTGGCTTATTCTCGTCACTACCACCTGGGTTTTCATCAATGTTCATTTTGTGTTTAATTCTCCTTACCACAAACTTTCCTCTGTATCTGCACTCTCTAAACTTTTCTCTCGCACTAACTCGCTGCTGCAGCAAGCCTTGCAGTGTTGCCAGATCTTGGGACAAACAAGCAACCAGGGCTATGGAAACAAGCCCAGCAAGCACGGCTAATAAGCGAACCTGGCAACCCTACCTACTAGTTTCGAAAGACTGCCGCCAGTTAACTCTTCTGGCTTCTACGTGAAATCACGTGATGTGGAGCCGCTTTGTTGCAGGATGAGGGAGAATGCAACGCCAGAGCAGCGCTTGGGGGTGCTTGAGACAACTACTTTACTGTCTATGACAACCACCAGAGTTTGTTTGCAATGTGGCTCATAAAATAAAGCTAGAAAATCGTTTCATTTCATTTAGAAATTGGATTGCATGTAGGTGTGAATCGAGATCACAATCTTCTTATGATTTATCATGCAGGCCTAATGGAAATAATGATTTTGTGCCTTATGATAATAACTACAGCTAAATGAGTTGGAAAAGAGTGGCGTGGAGTAAAGCGTCAGGCCACAGGGCACTTTACTTTTGGTTTGCTTGAGTTCATCTTTTCGGTCGTGTGCACCATCACGCCTGGCATCAGTCACTCCATCTGACATTCATTGTGTTTAATTAGTTGTACCAAATGTTGCAGGAGATACCTGTCCTCAGTGTGTGTGCTAACGTATCAGTTTGCTCGTTAGCATGTTTTACAGAGTGATGAATTGGCTCTGACAAATTAATTTGACAAATCATAATTACTGTAGCCAGTATCCAACGTGGATGGTAGGGTGGAGGGATGGCTTTGGTTGGGGAAGAAGATGGGTTCTGTTTCTGTAAACATGGTATCAGTTCTACAAATAAAGCAGCAATATTTGAACCCTCCTCAAAAGGGTTGCATGAGGACACCCTAATCTGGTATATATGAAGAGCTGTGTGTCATCAGCAAATCTGATGATTTTTCTTTTAAGGAAAAAATGGATCACTAATGGATGCAATACCAGTTCAACTCAGATCTTTCTCTAAAAGTGGATTTGTTTGTGCCTCTTAACTGAGGGGTAAAAAAACAGGCAATAAAGCTGCTGGAGGGGAAAATAATGCAGTGTCTAGCTAATAATAACATAGCCCCATTCTCGTTAGTCAATGCCTCTTGCTCCAGTAATGGCCCAATTAAGGGAAACCAACCTTGGTCCTCTTTAGGTATGTCACAAATTGATTATCTCACCATGAGCAAAGTGTGCTCCCACATCACAGATAACAGAGATTTGTTTGTGCACATGTCTGCCCTGGCCCAAACTGGGCTAATAAGCGATCATTTTCACACTTGTGTAGGCTTTAGAGTGCTCATGCAAAAGAGTGGATGGGAGGGAATAGAAGCAAGGAGGGGGGGGTAATGGTGAGAAGAGGAAACATCATGGATTGCTGATTTGCTTGTTTTATTCATCTCTGAAGCTTTTTGTTGTCTGCACATTTAAACCTCCCTCTTGTCTTCCTTCATCCATTGTTCTTTTGCATCAATCTATGTTTTTTTCCTTTTGTTCTACCATGCTGCAGGGTTTTATTCTATCATTTCCTACTTCTTGTCTTCTTGTATTGAGCAAGACAATGGCTATTTCATTCTTTTTTTATGTGACTGTGTTATATTGGGAGATTTGTCTCTCAACATCATAAAGTCCAAGCCATCAACCCCATTTCTCATACACATCTACATGCAGCTTGATGCAATGCTTCGTTGTTTTTGAAAACACCCAAGAAAGGAAACATTCCTCTGGTAAGGTGTGTGGTTGCATTTTCAGATTGGTCAGCATGGTCCCAGACTGCCACTGCACCTGACAAGATGCCCTCTTACATCCCCATTTAAGTCCCCTCCCTCCACAACCCTCAGCCTCCTCGCCAGCTGAACAACAACAGGGTATCTGCTTTAGTGACTGACAGCCTCCCTAATTGTATCCACTCACTCATGACAATTTGATTAAAATATTATGCCAAAGTCTCACCCCCTGTTTGTTCCTCCCCTCCAAATCTAATTTTGATTTAAAAAAGAGAGATTACCTCCACGAGCATGACTGAGGATGCCATTAACTTCTACTTAATCTTTATTACTGCTGTGATTTTAACATATGTATGGCTTTCGTTTCGCTCCCTTTGTTTTTTCTCCCATGTTATTCTCTTTTTCATCTCTCTTGTCCCATTGGGAGTTAGGAGTGGAATACCAAAGTGGTGCATCTTTTTCTTGTCCAGAGGTTTGAGACCGCTCACCTGAAAGATGAGAACTGAGATGAGAAAAAGCAGGAGCTCTGGAAGTGGATCAACACCCCAAAGCTGGGTTGGAACTACAGAGAAGAGGTAGTATCTGTAAAGATTACAAACAACATCTCTTCTTCATTTCAGATATACTAAGAGTAAATTTTCAAAGAGGGACCAACAAAAACACTGCAGGTCACGCAGAGGAGTAAGTCGCAAAGCAACAGTTTATATGAAGCACTAAAAAGTGATGAACACATCTGGACCAAATTATTTGTTAGCATGGTTTGTGGCTCGTGAAGTTACCAAGGTTTGGGAAAATAAACTAATGATGTTAGTTATTGTGAGTTTTAACATTCTGATTGATTCAGATACTATTTCTTATACAGTATTTACTGTTTACCAGTGATGTCTAAGTTACTGAAAATTAGTAATTACTTACCGTAACTAGTTATTTCTCTTAAAATTAATTGTACCAGTTACTGCATATAAAGTTAATTAGATAAACTTTTTAAATATCTGCTTCAATTCTCTTCTTCTCAAAGTATCCTTGAGCATGATACTGAACCCCAAATTGCTCCCAATGGCTGTTTCATCGGTGTGTGTGTGTGATAAAACTGAGTAGCAGGTGGCACCTTGTATGGCACCAGCCACATGTCAGAGTATCCTTACAATTCCAAATTGTGAGAACTGTGTGAATGTGACACATGAAACTGAGTAGCAGGTGTCACCCTGGTGGGTTTCCTTGGCCATCAATGTGTGAATGTGTGTGTGAATGGGTAATATCATGTGTAATCTTATGAATCTTGTGCACACAGCCACATATGACTGTAACCTCAGAAACATCACCTCTAGCTGCTGTGCCATCGTCATAACCTTTTTATTATAACCTTAAGCCATAGTAACTTCACCCAAGGCCCAAGCAAAATAATTGCTAAGCTCAGTCACTCAGCAATGCTAAAGTTAATGTTTGGAACATAAGCAAACATGTTTAACTTAGCATCAGCTATCTAACATTATCTTGCTATTAGCCTTAGCTAGGGGAGCTAACCTGATAAGATGGTGTTCATTAATATTTTGACAAGATGAGTTAGTTTGTTTGCTTGCTACACTTGTTTGCTAATACCCCCTTACCACCAAAATTAGCATGTACACAGGTATTTAAAACATGAGTACACACACTAAAAATAACTATACACTCCTTTCCCATTCCCAGTCGAGCAGGCCGGAGAACAGGTAAACAGTAGACAGCACTATGAGGCAGCAGCATGGAGGAAAGAAAACTTTACTATTCCTTCTTTTTATCTCTTAATTTCTCAGACTCTCTTTCAGACTCAGGGCAGACTAATTTGGAACGATGTTTGAGTCCTGCTTGGATGAAGATAGACAGTGTTTTGTGACAACTCGTCATTGTATCTCGCCAGTCAAGGGGCTAAAAATAGCGCTATCACCCGGCAGTTTTGTTCCTATCAGTGCTGATCGGAGCCAGAGGCAATAAATACCCGTGACTACTGCAGAGTCATTTGACCCGGATGTGAATGCTGGATGTGAATGCCAATTAAAACCATTCCCATTGCATTATAAAGCCAGATGTTAGCGGGGGTTAGTGGAATTTTTGTGCAGTAAAAAAAAAGGGGCTATAGAGTGTTGGCTTTGCATAACAAAGTTTGGGTAACTTCAACCCAAATCCAGTGAAAGACCATGTTAATTTCTAACATACGCTCCAGGCAGATTATAGGCTCATTGCTAAACTATGTAATGTTACAGACTTATTAAGTTACCATTTTTGGGGGGGGTTGAGAGGCTAGAGGGATATTGTTACTTTGCAGTATATTAAAAGGCTGTCATTAGTAGGAGACCCAGTGTGATAATACAATAAAGTTGTACTTACCTTAAAATAGGTTACAGTTGTTATTCAGTGCCTAATAATGTTAGCAATACTTTCCTGTTACCCTGAGTAATGTTAGTCTATATGGGTTTTTTTTTTTGGCAAATACTTCACTTTTTATCATTACATTGCAATAACCTGTTTGAAGTGATCACATACCAAACAACTAATCAGAGCTGATATGGCATGATAACAGAAAAAGGAGTGATTATAATGCAAAACAAGAATGCTCATTGCAACAATATGAGACTTGAAACTTGACTTGGACTCAAGTCTTCAGACTTCACTTTGACTTGTGACCAAAGACTTCAGGCTTGACTTGGACTCTTGACCAAAGACTTAAGACTTGACCTGGACTTGCCCCTCAGTGACTCTAGACTTGACTTGGACTTGCCCCACTAAAGTCTTCGTTGACACTCCAGGAAAATCGGATTTCATACAAACTACTCCATAGCGCTGTGCTAGAGGCAGCATGGCTTCTACTCAGTATGTACACTCTGGTTTTGATGTTGTCCTTGTGTGTCACCCTGCCAGTGAAGCAAAAGACACTTTGAAATTTGATGGGAGTGGCGAGAGCATCCGGACTAAGACACGTCTATAGAAATCTGACTGGAATTGCATTTCAGACCACCTCCAAATGTGGTTTAGGTCTGATTCGTAAAAATCACCATTCATGTGGTTTTTCTGCTGTTCAGACTTTGCAAAATTAATCTGGATACAATCCAGATATGCCGAGCAGGCGGATTTGGAATGGCAGTGTGAACAATGCCAAAGACTTGAAACTTGGCATGGACTTGCAAAAACATGACTTGGGAGCATCTTTGATCTAGAAAATTAGCACATTGCTCATTTTACTTTGTAACTGTGTTATCAGATGCTAATAATTACTTTGTGAGTACAATGTTATGGTATTTAATAGGAATGATGGACAAAACTATGGCAATAAGCCAGGTTGCCAGACAGTGGAACTAATTCCAGTCCTGCTTTTGGGATATTTCCATGTACACAGTGCCACTGGACACAGAGCACAAAGCTACTGACCCTACTGAATGAAAGTGTTGTTATTTCCCAATTCACATCCAACCCCAATTTAAAAGGAAAAACAACCATACATTTGCGTTTCACATAATATACGGCTGATGGTAACTACTGTAACTTTTCCCGATGGCTGCACTTCCTTGTTGTAGGTCATCAGTCCAATTAGCTTGGTCATCCTACAGGTTCTCTGTAATATGTAGCAAGTTAACCCCTTGCGCCATTTTGCTGAGACATTTCTCCAACCACCTCCTCACCCCCACCCAACATGCAGAAAAACATGCACACATAGAGAAGCAATACTGGTATGTTTATCCACATATATGGGCGCAGCAATACGCACACAGAAACCCATACACAAGTGTATTTTTACCTTGAGTTGCCCCCTCCCATGCGCGCCTGTGCTTTGAAAGAAAAATAAATCCGGTGTAATATGATAGTTGAATGCTGGGGGGGGGCTAAGGTGGTTGGAGGTTGCAGGGGTGGTGGTGAGCAGCTCAATCATTCACTGAAAAAAATGCTGTGTATCATTCACCTGATTTGAATTGTAGCTCCCCCTTTTTTTGAACCCCTGCCAATTCATTTTGTACATTAAAAATTGGTCAGGGTTGATAAGATTCCATTTTCACGGTTGGCAATGCAGAACTGGCGAAAGAATACAATTACAGACCCCAGAGTAAACTCTCCGAATGTCAACTTGATGTAAATGATCAGAAGGCAGGGCGCCACAAAAGAACAGGCTTCAACTTCAACAACCCCCCAGCCACCCCCACCCCCACCACACCCCACCCTTCCTCCCTGCCACCCACACCCCACCTCTACTTCTCTCTCTTTGTGTATGTCTACCTCTCTCTAGCTCTCACTCTTCGTCTCCACTCGACAGCCTTTCACCCTGGCAGTGGCAGGCAGACAGAGCTGCTGTAGTGCCAGAGCTGTAGATGCAGTTTGTCCTGGTGGTGCATAGAGGGAAAGTTTACTGTCACCATGGCAGGTTGATAGCAGTCTATCACTCATACACAGGAAGTGTTTTGGCCTCCAAAAAAACAGCTAATAACACTATTTTGTAGCTTGATATGTGCTTAACACACAGACTGGACACTCAGGCTAGCCTGTATGACTGGGTCAACATTTACAATACATTAATGTGCACAAACATGTGAGATAGACATGTATGGAATACCATGCATAGAGAAAGATGCCTGTAGTTGAGAATGACACCATAGATTCAAGGCACTGACTTTATAAAATGAAAAATAGCATAGATTCCAATCTATCAATCAGGTTTTAGCTGCCACTCATTCTTACCATTGAGATAAAGTGTAAGCCATGGGTGCTGATTTTTTCAAGCTTATCTTAAAAGATGCTACTGATTAGCATGTTAGCATCACTGACATTGAACTCTCACAGGGCTGCTTAGTTTGAGTGGATAATATTTTGTGGTGGTGTGTCATTGCATCTCCCTGGTAAAGGGCCTAAAATAAACACACCTGACCTGGATGTTGTGTTTCCAACAATTTCGAACAGAGCTGGAGCCAATAAATATCCGTGAATACCAAAGAGTCATTTGACCCAGATGTGAATGCTGATTGTAACGTGATTGTAATGTACCTTTTCCATTACATTAAAAAGTCAGATGTTTGTGGGTTTAAGGCCCTGATCACACAGAAAGCATTTTAGCAGCTGGAGGTGGATTTTTGTAATTGTTTTTAATGAGAACGAAGCTTTTTGCTTGCTGCTTTTGGATTGCTATGCACCTTGTGTTTCTGCACTCCAGGTGCCAGGTAATATGAACTCCTTGAGTTGAATTTGTTTAATTTAATTGAACCTTTATTTTACCAGGTAATAACTCGTTGAGATGAAAAGAAACCTCTTTTTCAAGAGTGACCTGGCCAAGAGGGTAGCACACAATAAAAACACATAACATTCAGGTTTCATACATACAGAAATGATAAAAAAAATATAATATAGTTTCAGGAGTGCATAGGTAATATAGGAGTTTAAGTGCAAGAACACTTCCCACAACTTTCAAGCTCCAGGTCCTTTTGGATATCTTTGAAAGCATCACAAGAGATCAATTCATGAGTTTTAAGAGCATTCCAGTCTGAAGGGGCGGCATATTTAAAAGCCGTTTTTCCCTTTGCAGTGTTGACGCTCGGAACAGTTATTCGCAGAGGGTCATGAGAGCACAGGCCATAATGTCAACTCGGAGCAGAACTTTTTGTTTCCCATTGTCCAATCTAATGATTTGAGAGGCAGGCCTTCTATGGTGGTCACAACAAGTTTACAGTTGGTAAACCATGGAGGAGAAAATGGTGTTAGTTGTTGCTGGATACCCAGTGCTATAACATTTTCGTAACTAGCTACTTACTGTGAAAATAAGTAAGTTATTTTAGCCAGCCAAAATAAACTCTAGATTGATTACATAGGAAGGTTAAGGTAAAGAAGTGATTGGGTGGTTGCCTGGCAACAATAAAAAGGCGCAGCAAGCCTTTTTTTTTTTTTTTTACCAATGGCATGCAATTAAGGGGAAAAAAGTGGAAAAGGGGCTTAAGGAATATGGGATGAAATCTGGAGTACCTATTTTGTTTTAATTTGCATTCTGGGTTCCTTATAGGAAACTTAAGCAATATAGGGGAGCTGACTCAAGTTGGAATCTGGTAGTCACATGTCAGTTTATTGCTGATGTTTTGCCCAGCATCAGGGCCACTTTTTCCAATTTCGTATTAAAAAGAACTTAACTTTGAAGACTTGTTTCAGGTTAACTCAGATAAGGTTTTTATGTCACTTTCCATGTGAGACTAAAATTATGTTAAGATCACTATAGACAAGAGCAGCAAGAGTATTGGTGTCCCAATAAATAAAGAGGCCTCATATCACTGTGGGAAAAACCAGCATGTTGTTACATATGTGGGAAATGTGCCATTAGCACATTCACAAGTCACTGACAGCTGTGATATTAGTTACTAAATAGTGACCTCCTTAGTGTACTTTATACTCTTAAAGATGTGGAGCTACTTTGTGCTGCAGCAACATGGATTGGTGGACATTTGAATCTGCTGATCAACACATGTATGTTTATCATTCTACTGGGTCATTTAAAGTGCACCACTAATTATATTGTATTTAAGATCTGCAGCATCTGAAGGCAACATCTGCTTCATACTGTGCAGCAGTGGAAAACAAGTACAGAAAATATGAGTAAATATTGGACTTTAAATACATAGCTGTGTTTATATGGGTTCAGACCACTAAAGATTAGGGAAAGATGGATGAGGATGCCCCTAAGTCAATTTTCTGTGAAATTGAAAAAAAAAAAAAAAAAATGGATATAATTTTTGCATGTACAGGTTGATGATGTTTAAACCAACACACTGTTTGGAGAAATAAATTGATGCCAAAAAGGGTGTTGCCTCAAAGGGTCTAACTTTACAATTTTACTTTAAAGGAGAAAAAAAATTCTTTCAAAATAAATGGAATAACTTTTTCCACATATCCCCCATCATCAAATTTACATCAAAGCTTTTTATGTTCAACTTAATATAAATAGAGTACTATTTTCCAGTGACAAAAATTGAATAGGTTTAGCCTAAAACAGTTCTGGTGGAATAAATCTAAAGAATACAGCAATTCAGAAGAAATGTCACCATATACTATAGCATAGCCATTTAATACATGTATTGAGAGCAGACGTAGTGCCATATATTGGTTGTAGGAGGAATTAAGGCAGTGGGGGCAACCTACACAAGGGGTATCTTACCCCATCTTACCCTAAATGTGTATAAATCATTTTCAATAGTCTGAACATTTTATCATTAATATAATAAAATACAGTGATCTGACTTTGTAAATATACATTTAAGTAACATTTTCAAATCAACTCCAATTTAGCTGTTGATCCTTGTTCCTTTGCCTAACGCAGATACTATATGAAAGTAGGCTCAATCCAAATGTCCAGACCTCAAACCCAGCTGACTCACAGACTTATCTTTACAGACACAATCCAGAGAGTCTTCTTGGTGTGCGGACTTCACAAGACTTTGTTCACAAGGTTACCTCTGCTTTATAGCAAAAGCACCATATTTATTGTTTATTCATGCAGCAAGGCTTGATATTTCACATAAACAGACCAAATCACTGTGACGTGACGTGTACAACAATCACTTCCTGCTAGATGACTGGCAACTTGTTAGAACTGTGGAGTTATGTAGAATTGCCAAACTTGTGTTTTGTTGTTGTAATTTTTAGCTGTAATGGTAACATTTAACACTATATTGTCAAACATGGTGGTCTGACCTAACTGATGTTTCTGCTGTGCTAATTTTGTGTACTTTGTTGCTTTGCTAGCATCTTTGATAAACCAAATCTACCAGCACAGAAGCTAAACAATGTACTGTTGTGGATGTAGCACATTTTACCCCCTCATGACCTGGTGACATCACTGATTAGATGGGATGATGGTGAACATGTCAAATAATGAGTGATAGAAGTTTGCCAGGGCTTAGTTTGCAATTGCACAAAGTGGACATTTAGATGTGGCCAAAGATGCCCCTGGAAAAGATGTCTTTTGTTTTGTACCACAGTGTGATGTCATTCATGTTGAATCATTTTAAACAGTGGAGCACATCAGTTAAGAAAAATACTGTTTGATATATTAAGAGCTTTGGAGTAGCTGAGAGGCAAAAGGATGACTGTATTACCGTATAAGGCCACTTGTACAGGATGAGGTCACGTTTAAGATTGACAGCATTCATAGGATATAGTGTTTTACATGGGAGAAGCAGGAATAACAGTGCTGGCTCTCAGCATCTCTGCACAGTCGCTGAAATCTTTCCCTGCTGCCGTTGTGTTTGATAAAGATGTCACCCCTTTTGAGTATGAGGTGTCATCTGGTTTGACCTGAACCCCCACTCCCCCATCCCCACAGTGTCACCCAGTGTCACCCAGATCCGGAGCCAGCCCTCAGTGGCGGCAGCAGGATGCTTTGACACCTCGCAATTACCAGGGTCGTGTCCCCGCCATCCGATCACACATTACCAGTCACCAATGTGCCTGATGACTCCCCGCCACTCTCCCTTCCTTTTCCTTAATGATTCTTTCTCACTGCATCTCTATCTCTGCCTCTTCTCTCCCCTGTGATTATTCAGAGATTTGCACATTAGTCAAACTGGCTTTGATGGACAGCGTTATGCATAAATTGTTTGCAATGGCTGAACTTTGACACTCTGCAAATAGATGGAGAACATGCACAAGCAATGACATCAAATCCAAGAACAAGGCCAGTGTTCACTGAGGTCAGGGGTCACAGAGATTGCTTGCATCAACACCAGTTTGTCTAATAGGGGTGACAATATGTCTGCTTGTGTACAGCATAGAGGCAGTGGTTCTACTCCACTGCATCTGATCCAACAATATGCTTCAGTTTAATCTATGACATTTACATAGTCTTTGAGACCATGGAGCATGCTAGCAGCAGCAGGGAAGATAGAAGGCCGTCAGTCGCTCAGCACAGTCAGTCTGTGATTTGAATGGAAACCATTATCTTCAGAGAGAACAAATAAAAGTATGATGATAACAAATCCGATCAGATAATGGAAAAGGTTTCATATAAAAAGGAGCTGCAACTTCGGTCAAACATTTATCTCCTTTGCCCTGACTGCAGCTAGTGGTGGCAGCCTCAAATAAAATTTGCATTTCTTATCATGATTTTAGGATTTGAGGAAAAAGAAAAAAAACCACACCAAAACAAGACTAAGAGTAGGGGTGGGCAATACCACAAAATTAGGTTTCAATCCAAAACCAAGTAATACAGGGCAGATAGCCAATATCGATATTGGTACTGATATGATACGATGTGATGCGATGCAGTGCAATACAATATGATACAAAGCTTTTATCATTAAAAGTGGCTTTTTGTGTGATTTATGGGGTGAATAATCAATCTGCTTATGTTACGTGTGGAAAATGCAACATCAACCAGTGCTCGAGATCTGATTTGACTAAAATTACTTTCATTAGGCAACAATATACCTGGATATTCCTTACCCCAGCCTCTCTGAACAGACTCTGCCAGTGAACTCAGTGTATCAGTGTCTCCGTGTCAGAGGTCTGGATGTTGAGGAGTTTCCCTCCTCCTCCCCATCTTTTCGGTTGCAGCATCGAGTTCTCTTTCTCATGTTTTTTCCTCTTTCATTATGCCATCACTGCTATTTTGTGTCGGGTTACACTAGTCATATCCACATTGAATGTCCACGGACAGCTATGGATTCTGTTCATAGTACAATTGAGGGTCCCCGTCAGGGATGGCTTGGAGGTGAGTTTACTGTCCTTCTATTGCCGAAATCCGGTGAAAGTGAAACTAAGAAGACACTACTGGATCTCAAGTTGTTTGAGTGCAGACAACGCAAAAGCAGCGGAGAAGCAAAGAGTACATGCACTAGATGTGTTCACGAAAAAAGAACATTGTTTGCACAGACATGTTTTGCATTTACAAATACATCGTAGAAAAGATAAACTAATCCCTTTTTTGGTGTGGGGTGGACATGAAAAGGTCTGTGGTTGACCCTTAAATTGGATCAAGTACAATTCAATCACTTACTTATATCACTGACAATACAAGTAATATGTATTTACATGATAAATAAATTGGTATCATTAAAACACATAACAACGTGCCATCTGATAATTCCTCCCCTGCCAGTATTGTGAAATGCTGCAGTCCGTCTTACAGAGGGGGTCAGAAGTGCAAAACGTATAAGTGCCACTAATGTAAACATGTGCCAGACTTGGCAGAATGCCTCACTTAAAATCAGGGGCTCCTAAAAGAAAATCCAGGTTACAGAGAGAACATGAAAAAGAAAGGAGCTTAGAAGCCAAATGTCTGGCAATAAAAAGTGAAGAAGCAGCAGGCGTGACAGGTGAAGCTGATGGTGAGAAGTATGGCAGACCAATGTTAGCAAATAAAACCTGCTGTAGTGGCCTATGTTGTAAAGTTACAGTGAAGACACAGGTATTGAACTAGAGGATCTAAGGCATCTCTCCGTCGGGACAGCTAAAGGCGAAACCACGGTCATCTCAGGGCTAGCTCAATGTAGCAGGCCAAGCTTGCTTGCTTGTTACGTGAGCGGTTACATCAGTCGGAGGCCTCCATGTGGGGAAGACAGACAGGACAGGAGAAAAAAGACAAAAGTTTTCATAGAACCATATGAGAATGGTACAATTACGAGTTTTTATTTCTGGTGGAATTCACTTACATTTTAGTGTGCCATCAGCTTATGAATAGCATTTTAACCTAAACAAAGAAAAGTGTAAACTTTCCAGAAAGGTAAGTGTTACTTTAATAAATCCCATTAAATTGTAAGGGAAAGGCATCATACTTTTTTATTGTTATTATTATTATTTAGTTACATTACAAGCCTGGTGCTGTTCCTAGTGTCTTGAACTGATCAGATTTTAGTGGTCAAAGGTCAAAACTCAAGGTTAATGTTACCTCACATTTGTTTCATTCTTGTGAACACAATATCTCAAAAAAAACCTAAAGGGAATTTCCTCAAATTTGGCACAAACATCCACTTGGAAACAAGGACTGATTAAAACTGATTCAATTTTTGTGGTCAGAGGTCAAAGGTTAGTCTTTGTGATCTTGTGAGAGAGACATGAATGACGTGAATGCAATATCTCAAGAATGCCTTGAGGAAATTTCCTCAGATTTGGCACAAATGTCCAATTGGACTTAACAATTAACTGATTCGATTTTGGTGATCAAAGGTAAAGGTCACTGTGACCTAACAAAGCATGTTTTTGGCCATAACTGAAAAATGTGTTCGCTAATTATGAAAAAGTTTCATAACAATATCTAATCACATTAAGTGATGACATTTTATATCCAACAGATCAAAGGTCAACTTTACTATGACATGATAATGTTCTGGAAAAACACTCTTCTGGCCATTACTCAATGTCATAACTCAGGAACAGAAGGGGAGACATTCAGTCAGATACCAAAGTGGTGACACTAATCTTTGGTGTCCATCTTGAAACTGCTGATTGTATAGATCTTCTGTGCTGCCAGGCTGAAGATTTGTGTGAAGCATCAACATTTTAGAATTTGTAGCTTCTTTGCAGCAACATCCTTATTTGAAGCATTGTCTACTGTCATGGCTACATATGAGTCTTCACAGAAGTGAATGTAAACTGTAACTGCAACGTAATATGAAAAATGAACAAGGGCAGAGGAAAGGGAGGGGAGGAAACAGGAGAGGAGAGGAGAGGAGCTCACTATCTCAGCTATTACAGATTTTCACCATTATAATAGTTGACTTCTTACAAAAGGAGCAGGTAGCCCCTTTGATTTGAGAGAATGAGTCCTCTTGCAACAAGTACTGCTCATGAAATGCTTCTGGTAATGGAGAGTGAGAGCAAAATGTTAATTTTTCCAACTTTCTCTGTTGTGTCCAGAGGTTCTCTATAAAGGGGAAGAGATGTGTTGACACTGTCAGCGAGATATTAAATCACAAAATCACATCACCCATAATACCCCCACCTCAGCTATGAAGCCTGGCACTGAGCAATGTTTTGTCCTGTTTTGTGTGAAAATGAAATGCTAGGAAGTTACAGGCCAGTTATGTAGTTTTAGTTATATATATCATTATTATCTTCTTTGTCCTGTCTTTCATGGTTTGTTGCATTCTACTCTGTTATGCAGTAATTACAACAATTATAATAATAACAGTAGTAATATGAGTAAGGTCAGTAATATATTGCTACACTAAGATATTGCATAAATATATTGCATACTGCCTCACAGCTGCATACCTCTGTGCACCAGTCAAGCTGCAGTACCAGCAGCACAGAAAATCCATACAATTAGCACAATTTCAAGGTAGACACCCAAGATTCACCAGTCCAGTATCTGACCAAATGTCTCCCCCTCTCTTCCTAAGATATGACTTTAAATAATGGCCAGAAAAGTGTTTTTGCAGAACATTATGATGTCACATTGAAGCCGACCTTTTATCTTTAGGATATAAAATATGGTCACTCTTAAGTTTATCCTATTACATATTTCTGTGTAATGTTGTCATAACTTGCATATGAATTCTAGAGTTTTGGCAAAAAAACATGTTCAGTGAGGTCACAGTGACCTTGACCTTTGACCTACAACCATGTAAAATCTAATCAGTTCATCCTTAAGTCCAAGTGGACAGCTGTTTAAAATTTGAAAAAAAAAAAAAAAATTCCCTCAAGGTGTTTTTGAGATTCATTCAGTTCACGAGAATGGGATGGATGGACGGACGGATGGACAACCCGAAAACATAATGCTTTAAAAAAAAAATCTCTGGGATTTTGTAGGGCTGGACTAATGGGATCCATAATAATGCGTAGATCTATCAGTGCTCCATATTGCTATTTCAAGCTACTGAAGTTATTTTCAGTGGAGATGGACTGTACTGCACCCTGTGGTCCCTCCATCTCACCCCCGTCTACACGACTACTTTGCCTGGAGGAAAGCAGACAGCTTTGGAGACTGACTTTGTTAACAGCTGTAGCAACTCGAATCCAATCAGTGCAAATCTCAACTCCCCGCCAGATCAACAAGCTTCTGCTGCTGTCATTAACACTACATAGGTCAGACCCAGCCCTGCTGCTGGCCACCAGTCCACTGCGACCTCCAGTGCTGGGTTAGCTGGTTAGCTGTGGCTGAAACTGAGTTACTTTAGCCAGTCCATCTCCGCCTCTCGTATTTGCTGGCCGTTCTCCTCACAGCAAAAGTAGTCTCATCTGTGGGGAGTGAGGTGGAGAGGAACTGCATGGTAGCAACTAGCTAACAAGCAGCTAATGCAGCCTGCACTCAAGCATTTTACTGTAACATGTACCATTAAAAACTGTTAATGCATTTTACAATACCTACACTGCACTGTATATTACTGGCAGGTTAGCTACAATATTACACTGTATACATTGCATTTTACTGTAGAAATACTGTAATAAATTTAACAGTAATATGCTGTTGAAGTAAATTACAGTAGTCCATTCATCCATCCATTTTCATCTGCTTATCCGGGGCCAGGTCTCGGGGCAGCAGGCCAACCAAAGCACCACAGACATCCCTCTCCCCAGTGACACTTTCCAGCTGGGGGGCATTCCCAGGCCAGATGAGAATTATAATCCCTTAAGCATGTTCTGGGTCTGCCCCGGGGCCTCCTACCAGTAGGACGTGCCTGGATAACCTACAGCAGGAGGCGCCCAGGAGGCATCCTGATCAGATGCCTGAACCACCTCAACTGACCCCTTACGACACGAAGGAGGAGTGGCTTCACTCCGAGCTCCCTCCAGATGTCTGAGCTCCTCATCCTATCTCTAAGGCTAAGCCCAGTCACCCCAAGGAGGAAACTCATTTTGGCCTTTAACTCCTTAGCTTGAGGCAGCAACTTTCTTCCAATCCAGAAATTACAATAGTGACACCATAGTGACAGCATAAAATAACGGTAGGATGCTGGCAACTACAGCTGCCATTAGCATCTCAATGTGCATCTCATTCATCTGTCACCCATCTGTACGTCATATTTCTCACAGTATCATACATTATGCATTATGTTTCTTGTGCTATCTGAACACTTAACATGTCATCATCTGAAAGTCAGACTCAACCAATTTTGATCCATACAGCAGATTTCCTCAGACTTCCCAGCTGAATTATTTATCCAAGTAGTTGCGCAAGTGGCATTAATTCAAAGTGTATTTATCACCAGAGAGGGTTAAAGGTTACTCCATTTTTGATATTGGTGACAGATTGTGTGTTTGTGGGTGTGAGGGTGCATGTAGTCTAAATGGCTGCAGGGCTGTATTTTAAAGCATGTCACCCTGCATGCATCATGGGGCCCGAGATCATCAATATTCATTTCCTTATGACAGCGGTAGTCAGCGTTGTGTAACGCTTAGCACTTAACAAACACTGCACTCTCACCACTTAAACATATGTCAGCGTACCACGAAGATGTTTTCATTAAGGATGAGGGGATTTGTGCTCGTCCTCAGACATACAAACTTGCCATAAACACAGTGTGACAGGAAGGGCACACACACACGTATGTATGAAGATACACACAACCCCTGGACATAAAAAGTGAAATGAGCCTCTCTGAACGGGCCACCAGGAAGATGGGGAGAAGAAGAAACAGGAGAGGAAGAAAGTGAAGAGAAGGAGAAAGGGGGAAAACGGACAAAAAGAGAAGAGTAAAAAATGACAAGCAGAGAGGAGAGGAACAAAAGAGAGACGATGAGAGGAAAAGAAAGGGGGAAGAGGGAACAGGAGAGAGGAGGAGAGGCAAAGACGGGAGAGGACGAAACTGAAGCAAAGATGAGGAAAGGAGAAGACAGGAGAAAATAGGATAAAAAGAGGACAAAAAGTAAATGACAAGAGAGGAGTGGGGTAAGAAAAGAGGAGAAGAGGAAAGAGGAGAGAAAGGAACAGCAGATCAGTACAGGGCAGGAGGGATTAGGGATAGAGTGCAGGAAACAGGGGCAAGAGATGAGAGGAGGAAACAGGAGAGAAGGGGAGGAAAAAGAAGAGATGACAGAAAAGGACAAGAGAGGGGAGGGGAAGATAAGAAAGAGATCTGAGAATAAAAAAGAGAGGAAATTAGAGAATGAAGGGAAAGATGAGAGAAAAAGACAAGCAAGCTGATGAGAGGAGAGTAAAAGAGTGAGGAGGAGATGAAGGGGGTGGAGAAGGGAGGAAAGGAGACAAGAAAAAGGGAATCAAGAAGAGTAGAGGAGGACAGAAAAGAGGGTAAAGAGGGGTGGTGAAGAAAGAAGGTATGAAGAGTAGAGAAGAGATGGGTGAGGAGGAGGAAAGGCGAGGAGGAAAAAGGAGGGGAGGAGAGGAGAAGAGAGGAGAGGAAACAAGAGAGGATGTAGGCAGTGTGCCAGGGCACAGAGTCAGTCAGAGCAGAGGGCTTGGACAGGATGCCATGTTGGCCGATGGCTGCTGATCTCCTCTCTCTCGCCCACCAGACAGCCTTTGACACCAATGAAACGTGGCTTCTCTGTCCCTAATGACCACATGGCTGAAGGTGGTGGTGGTGGAGGGAGAGAGGTGGTGGGGGTGAGGGGAGGGTGTGTGATGAGGCCGGAGAGGGAGGATCAGTGAGACAGAGAGGAAGCGGATGGGAAGGGGTTACATCATTATGCATCAAATTAGAAAAATTTATAATTTATCATTACACCCAGCCCGGAATGCCACCCAACTGAGCCTCATCCCCGCGAAAAACATCACACCGAGCGAGGAGAGGGGAGGGGGAAAAAAGTTTAAAAAAAAAAAAAAAAAAAAAACTGTCAGAGCCCCAGCAGCAGCCGATGGGCAAAATTAATATGCAAATATATGCAAGAAATTAAAAACCAGAATTACACAGGCAAATGAGGTAGCTACACTTGAATTGTTAGGATTATGAATAATTACTGCGAATTTCCTGCTCCTAATATAACTTGTTTTTTGATAAACAAAGACTTAATTATCGAGTTGCGCTGGAGAATTTCCGCGGCACTCATTAATCTTGCAGAAAAAACAAGTCCCCGGTGGCCGCCGGTAATGAAGAGAGCGTGCCCTGAATCGGCGCGAGGATCAGAGCCACAGGGCGCCGGGCGAGCCGCCACCAGACGCCGCCCTGCCACTGTCCCTCGCCATACCCAGGAGGGTCATAACTTCTTCCGCTAACTATCAAAGGGACTTATTTATGCTGGCAACCCAGCCATAAGTCCAATTTTATGAGGCCTGGGGCTGGGGAGGGAGGGGAGGGGAGAGGGGGAAACAGAGAGGGTGAGTGAGGTAGGAGATAGGAGGGGGTATCTGTTGATGCACTCTGGAAATGCCACTTTTGTCACTGCAGCCTCTTCACTCCCTCCCTCACTGTTTGCTCTTCTCTGATACAGACATGGAGCCTGAGGTGTTTTGGCAGAGTTGTGCCCTCTACAGGGGGCAGGAGGCCACTCTGGGGCACTCTAGTGCTGCTTGTATGTTTGAGCGTGTGTGTCCCTGTACTCCTATCCTTTTCAGGGTAGTTTAAGGCATAGACCTTCAAAGTAAGTGCATGTCGGCTGGTGTTCACTTCTTAGATGGGCCAGATTTTAGAGGTTTGTTTAAGCAGGTCTGGAGAAAGGATCAAGTTGTAGTGGAAGAAATTTTCAGATCCTGAAAATGCAACATATTATGTAAGCTAATCATGTGTTTACTATGTATCATTTGAAAATGTATGCTGTAGCTGTTAAACATGTACAGTAAATGCATTATCATCTCTGAAATGTAGCGGAGTAGAAGTAAAAAGCAGGGGTGGGTACTGAACCAATACAGATAACACACATGAGTAAAACAATGTATTTTTTTAAAGGAACAAATACTTTTTATATTCCTTTTTTTTTAAGCTGTACTTCTACTCTTAACTGGAGTATATTTTTAGCCAGTATCTCCTTTTAACCTCACTACATTTGCCATTTATATCTTTGTTACACCAAGTCTGCTCTAAATATGGGAACTGAGTGTAGAGGGGAGCGCTCACAAGGAGCACCTCTACTGCAGATGCCAAGTTTCCAGCTGTCTGGAAGGGAAAAAAAGGCATCGTCTGTCTTTTGACCTTGATGCAATGATGATGACACACTAAAATTGTTCTAAATATATATATATAATATCATAAATGGGGTTTTTAGGGACAGGTCAAATGTAGATAGAGCCTTCTAATCCTAAGAATTAGGGTTCTATCTTACAAAACATAAAAAAGACGCAATGATTTTTATTTCATGTTGTGGAACAATTATTATTTTTCTTATTCAAAAAGCATTGCAGGTTAAGTAAAGGTCAGTGATAAATATTTTGTTCAATTTAGAGGTCAATTTAAGATTAGAATATGGTTAGTTATTACACACAATTTTCCAGGAACCATTGGTTTAGCTTTTCTTTGGGTTAGACAGCGAAAAGCTACTGTAACACATCTAACCAGGACTGTATTGTACAGACAGTGGGACAGATAGAGTATACAGATATTCAACATATTCTCTGTTTGAGCGATGTTAATTTCAGTTAATTTTGCCTTGCCTTAATTTTATTTTATTTTCTGTTGGTTCTGCTAACAGACGGTTGGCTGCATTAACGTGTGGAATCAAAGTTCCCACTGCACACCCTCTGGTCTCCACTGGTTAGCTAACATTAGCCTTGGATGCTCTGCAATGTGCACCAGCCGGGCTGAGTGATATAGCTAGCAGCAGCGCTTATTCACGATCACTGCTGTCAGCACTGTCCTGGTGGTGAAATGACATAGCTGTGGAAACATCATGGCCACCCCCGGTCTACCCCCAGATAGCCTTGGTGAGTAGGCCTTAGCAACTAATTTTGAGCAACAAAATCTCTTGAGCATTTTTTAATGTTAACACCGCTAGCTGTGCTGCACTGCAAACTGTGCTAACAGAGCTGGCAGTACTTAAAGGGAAATTTTGGTTTATTTCAACATGTCTCCTCTCGTCCTAAATTTGTTTCAAGTGACTAGTGACATAAAAATAATAGTTAGCATGTTAGCCGTTAGCCTAGATACAGCCAGGGGGCGTATAGTAACGTCAGACCTGTTAAAACGTAAGTGAACGGGCAACCTTCAAGTGCAAAGTTAGTCCATTAAACAAGCTTTTTTTCCACAAAGACCGCCTCATATCGTTAGGATAAATGTCAGAGAACATAATAGAAAACGACATGTAAACATGTTGTCTTACCTTACCGGTGTGCTGCCATGTTTGTTTACCATTTAGCTCTGCTTTCCAAAGCGTGACCGAAATATCGCAAGAACAAGCAGCGATCTCATACCGTGCCTGAAATCTCGCGAGAACAAGCAGCAACAGCTGGAAGGCAGAACCGGACAGTAGCCTGAAAAGTTCATTCATTTATTTTATGAAAGATTTATAGAATAATGGCTGACTTTTTGCCAGACTTCAACTTTGTGGAGGAGGAATTTGATTTTGCAGAGTTTGATGGCCACCCTTATTTATTTGAGCCAGAATACACTGACGAAGAGCTTTGTGAAATTGAAGAACGGAGGAGGAGGAGAGAGAGAGGCGCAATAGGTAACGTTAGAGGACGAGAGAGGAGGAATGGCTGCCACAAGGCTGCGTAGCTCTGGAGATTGGTGGTGTACCTGTGAATGCTGTGCCCCAGTGCCCACAGAAGAGGAATGCCTCTGTTGCAGGAATGGGACCGGTTGCAGCCTTATTTTCAAGGTCTGGATGTGACCGAGGACGAGACACCTCCACCTGGAGTAACGTTAGTATCCAGCTGGGCTTTATCTAGAGCTCGCGAGATTTCAGGCACGGTATGAGATCGCTGCTTGTTTTCGCGATATTTCGGCCGCGCTTTGGAAAGCAGAGCTAAATGGTAAACAAACATGGCAGCACACCGGTAACATAAGACAACACGTTTACATGTCGTTTTCTATATGTTCTCTGACATTTATCCTAACAATATGAGGCAGACTTTGTGGAAAAAAGCTTGTTTCGTGGACTAACTTTGCACTTGAAGTATGTCCGTTCACTTACGTTTTGACAGGTCTGACACTACTATGCGCCCCGGCTGTATCTAGGCTAACAGCTAACATGCTAACTATTATTTTTATGTCACTAGTCACTTGAAACAAATTTAGGACGATAGAAGACATGTTGAAATAAACTGAAATTTCCCTTTAACAAAGCTAAAGGGGGTTTGCTGCTCAAAACGAAGCTGCTTACTCACCGGGGCTATGTGGGGTCACCATGATGTTCCCACAGTAACGCTGTTGAGTCGGGACAGCGGTACTAGAGATAATTGCTGAATGAGCAGCTGTTTGCTACGTCCCACAAGACTGAAGTGCAGATCACAAGGCTAGCTAACCAGGGTAGGGTTTTGATTAATATCAGCACTGACACATAACAAAGAAGTGGAACCTGATTGGTTGTCTTGTGTGCTGTCTTAGTGCTGACTGGTTCACAGATAGAACCTTATAAAACCTAGTTAGAGTTTCATTTTGGAGATAGAACCTTTTTGTTTTCAAAATAAAATGTCCAAAAATGCATTTAACCAGAAAAAAACAACACCTCACAAAATTTTAATAAGCTGTCACAGAATAAATTGTAATATTAATACTATTTTGACAAAAATTTTGTATAGAATCTTATGATTACAAGGTGACAAAATGGTAATTTTCACTTACTTAATTGTACTTTTATTGGAGTATAGATTTTCAGCACTCACCACTGGTAGAAAGTGGCATAAAATAAAAATACTCAAGAAAAGTAAAATGTATACTGTTACCTTCCATCAGTGGTGCCCAGATCTTTTATAAGTAAAAGTAGCAATACTTGTGTTTATTAAGGACAAATTTTGGCTAACTAGGTGGCACATAACCATTGTTTACTTCCTAACACATTGAATTTCATGTGTTTCTTTCTCATGTAGATATACAATATGCACAGTACTTACAGCAGTCAAGCAGATGTAGTAGTAGATGTAAGAGTGCAACATTCAGCTCTGAAATAAAGTACTGTAAATGTGTTAAATATGACATCATGGGGATACTCAAGGCACCAGTAGTACACATTTGTACATTATTACTTTCCACCACTAGATGTGTTTGAACTACAACAAGATTTGCATTAAGGCCCTACCCCTCTCACACACACAGTGGTTATTGCTGACTCATTAGACCTCTGCTCATGGTGAAGTTAGTCAGAGCTTGGACACCCAAATATGTATTTTAATAAACATAATCAGTGTAATTTGTCCATCCTGTTGTCTGGACCAACTCCTGACAGAAAAATCTCTCTCAGTGCAAACTACACTTGCATTGTGAAGTTTTTCATCTGAAAGGCTTCGTCAAAGCTACAACTGCTAAATATCTGAGTCCTTGATGTTAAAATGCGACACAGTTGGTCGTTATATTTAGTGTTATTGGATGGAAAGGAGTGAGGGGAGAAAGGGATAAAGCTTCAGGGATCTGAGCTACAGATGGCAGCAACTTGGCCTGGAAGAAGCAGTTATTCTTAAGGGAAATCAGTCGTCCCTCCAACGTTTTCGTCCACGGACCTCGAACAGACAGACAGACAGGCAGACAGAAGCAGTTTGCTTCAAAAGAATTAGGACAGAAGAACAGACTGAAAATGAAACTGAAATAAGACAGAATCATTCTAATGATCTAATCTCATCTAAAATGATTATTTTAAGATGTAATTAACTACTTATAGCCACTGCAATATTTGAATTTAGAGGACCTTATTACCCAGAAAGCCTTTGCCACTGCATCAGATTCATTGTCTTCTTAAGCAGCACCCTGCAGATTAACCAGGTTTGCCCTAAGGTGATTTTTTAACACGATCGCTCATTTTTTAAAAAGCAGCAGTGGCTAAAAGCACCAGTAGCTTCTCCTTAAAACTTTCCTCACATCCCGACACAATAGGCTCTAGTTTCCCGGCATAGCGCAGGGTGGCGAACCCCGCGCAGAGCTAGTTTTGAGCAGCGCAACCCGAGGCACGCTCAGTTTGATAGTTTGGCAGACCGAGGTGCGCTGAGATGGGTGTGGCGGCGCAGCAGGGGGACGTGTCGACAGATCCAGCTTGGCGCAGTGACAGTTTCTTCCCAAAAGGCTTTGCTGAAGGTGCGCTAAAAGCTCGCCAGCTGAAACCAGGTCTACTGTCAGCGCAGGCGGAGCACAGCCAGTGTAAGCCGAAGTTTGGCTGACCGGCGGACAGTGTGCACACGTCACCAAAACCTCACAGGCAGGTTTCCAGAATATCAGGCACATTAACAATGCAATAAATACCCAAAAAACACTATTCAATGCAACTATCTGCAATCAGCACATAAATGTATCACTATATCGACTGTCCCGTCACATCTGATGTCAGATCAAAGGGGATTGGCACTGTTTGGCACACGTAATGGAAACCCAACCTGATTTGATTAACACAGCTGCAAACTAATGAGTTCACATCCCTCTCAGCCAACCACAAACAGTCACAGCATCAGATAGGGAGTATATATTCAGCATCTGTCATCTTAGTAAAGTCAAAAGAAAAGAAACAGAGTGAGACTGCGAGAGAGAAAGAGAGAGCGCGTGCACACAAGAGAAACGCAACATTGATTTACAATTGTGGTGACCTCCTCCCAGGCTACCTTTGCATCATCAGCCCGTGGAGGTCTGCTCGCAGTTCCGTATATTCAGACACTGCGAGCTTGGACCTCCCGGACCAAAACATCAGTTTCCTCCTGGGAGAAGTTTGGCCGACTGATGCTGCTGCTCTCTTCTGCCATGGCGAATTGAGTAAACTCTCATTACGCCTTCGCGCGGCGCATTTGATTGGTGTAATGTGTGTAAAACCCGCTCCACGCCTTCTCTCCTCCCTCTTTCCGACTTACGCAGGTAGGAGGGACGGAGGTGGGAAAGAGGAGTAGCTGTGCCAGCGTGCACGGTGTGCCAAACTTGCAAAATCCGCCTGGCCACACCCAGTTGGCGAAGCGCAGGTGTGCTGCGCCTCTGCCTCACCCGGTCTGCGTAACTAGAGCCCTATGTGCTTAATTCCAACCTGCAGTCACACAGCGCGAATTACTGAGGATGCCACAACAAATGCTTGGAAGCAAGGCTGGACACACAGGGTAGCCATCATGTGCATGCAAACATGTAGATGCAAGCAGGGATATCAAGGACTGAAGAAGAACTTTCAATATGTTGGCATATAGGCATCCAGTGTGTAAGTTTAGATTTTAGTATGCCAGCATTGTGGTAGCAAAAGTGCTGTGACAGGCATAACATGTAACACAATAGCACCAGCCTCTAGTAAGACGTAATATATGAGTGGCAGCGCTTTATAAACAATAACAATTGCATTAAGATGGCAAAATCAATCATTTACTATCTCTGTTATATGGCCACTGATCTCATCCTCTGCTTAGAGAGTGAGGAACTCGTGGACCAATTTGTGGACAATTTTGGCTGTTGCTCTTCTTCTTTGAGTTAGCTGCTAACTGCTATCAGCTACTTCTTAAATCTCCTGCCAGTGGGTTGTGCACATAACATGTCGTCAAAATGTCACATCTATGCTTCCCATGATACTGCCCTGCTGGCTTTCCCTCTTATACAGATATTGTTTCGGTGCTGTTGCTACCTCCAATGGTGGCTTAAAGGCGGAACAACTCTGTCTTCCCATTTCAGCAATAGTACCTTTTACACAACACAGCAAAGCAGAATAATGGCATGAAATTCCTGCCTTGAAAAGGCAGTGTAAAAGAGGTTGAAGTAATATTCATCCCTGACTTTCCTCTAATGCCACCATGAGGTTGACATTTGTGGCTATAGGACAGATTAGAATTCAGTTTACTCCAGGTAACAATATTTCCCTTAGGGTGGACTCTGGTGATCCTTTAACTTTTCATCTGGCACCATCACCAGGTCAACACACCTGGTCAATACTTTGGCTCATGACATGAAAAACTAATCCCTTACTGTAACACTGTCTGACCCAGTTTATGGATTCATAAAAAAAAATCTACCTCTTTTTCTGACATTTTCTTTCTGTATGTCTTACCTCTGTATCGTCAGTAAATCAACTTAGATGTTGAAAGTTGTAACTGCAGATATTATCCTCCAACTACTTTACCATACCTTTTCAAAACAAAGCACCACAAGTGTGTGTGTGTGTGTGTGTGTGTGCGCGCGCGGGCGTGCGTGCGTGCATGCGTGCATGCGTGCGTGTGTGTGTGTGTGCGTGAAACACCAGTGTTAGCTGTTTTCCTAACCCTGAAATCGATTTTACCAGAGTTGTAAAGCTCAAATAAAAACAGATCATTATGAGCTGTTGAATCGGGCTCAATAAGATCCACGCAATGTAAACCGTGAAGTGTCCACACTCCACACAGCAAGTAACCCAGACTTTATTACATCACACCACAGCAAGGGCCTGCAATATTTAACTCATTTATAGAGTTAGGAGCTGTACGGGTGTAGCCGATGCAGTGCATCTTGTCAATATTTCATGTTGAGAGCAATTTGATATATTACATTTTCTCTCTGTGCTCTTTGAGCCAGAGCAGTCATCAGCCGCCTCTCTGATTTTCTTTAAAACATATTTGTGTGGAATATATTTGCTCTGTAAGCTCCCGCCATGTACCAGAGTCGCCATCTCCTCCCTGCTGGCCCTGCTTAGACTATCCACACATCTCAGCCTTCCATCAATAATGGACAGGGCAGCAGAGAAATACACTATCTATAACAAGAACATAGAAATGTATTTAGAAATGAACATGTTAAAGTGGTACAAGAGACAGATTTTTTTTAAAAAATGGTCAAACCAAAACAGCAGAGCCCGAGATATTCTGACTTTAGGTCTCCATTATGTGTCAAACTCTGAATATAATGGATCCTTCATTTCCCATCATGCAAATCGATAGATTCTTTACTTAGAGTCTCACTGCGCAATAAACGCAATTTTGCTGTCCAAAATCTATGCCCTGGGTTGTAACAGCCTGTAGCTTAACAAGTAGATCAGGGCTCTGATCTCTCTTAGCTGAAAGAGAGATGGAACAGGGACCCCCTACTATATTGTATGAAACTGAGTAGCATATTAAACTGGGTCTACAGTTACATGTAGGGTGACCTAAAGTGTCATGTTTCACATACACATTTATGATGCATACAATACAAAGCTACTAAAATAATAATTTAAAAAAATGATTCATATATTTATACATCATGTTTGTTTCTGAGGTGGACCGTACAAAATAACCAGTGTGGCTCATAGGAATGTCCGTAAAACTTGAAATAATTTCGTACTTGAAATAATAATACAGCTAACCGGCCAATATGGTTCAATAGTACATTACTGTTAGTTCAACCCGCTGTTATGGACAGCTGTCGCAGAATGATTTAGCATTAGCTAGCTAACATGACTGCACAAGGACTCATGGCCTGTCATCAGTGTTGTGTACTGTAAATTATTATTATTATTGTTAATAATATGTTGGATTCATGTCAATATGTATTTCTTTATATACTTCTCAGTTATGAAGAAACAACATTCTTTGCTACCTTGATGCTAATGGCAGTTCTCACTGGGTTGCTAAAGTGCCTCTGCTATTTCAAGCCATCATTTTTCCCTTTGCTAACATCCCTAGAGGAAAAATCAAAAGGCTGGGGTGTTGTTACCCTACAGTTGTCCACAGCAGCAGATCGCTCTGTACTCCTATTGGTCAAAGTGACAGCTGTGAAAGGGGAAGTCGTGGAAGACAAAAAGAAAATCAAACATGCTAGACTTTCTGTCAGGATGTCGTGGGGTGTCCCAGATGTGGTGTCATTCATGAGCCAAGCCAACAGCATATGATGCCACATCGGGCTATAATCGGGCTGATATGGTGTAGTCTGAACCCGGCATAAAGCTTGGTCCTCAAAGCAGCGGCCCAAGTTCAGTTCCATCCCAGGGCCTACAGATTGCATGCATGTGCCCACTTTGCAGTCACTCTTCATCTGTACCATCAAATAAAGGCAAAAGGCAAAAAAAAAAAAAAAATCACTATGACATCATCAGAGTGGTTAATCTCAGAAAAAAAGAGAAAAGTCTTCATAGTGAGACAAATAAATGGACATTTTATAGATATGTGTTATTATTGGTAGGATGGCAGCAAAGTGGGGTCAGCCCTATTAACGCAAAAGTTTGTCCCTGGCTGAGTGGGTGATGAAGTTAAACATTGGTCGGCCAAGTGTTAGAGTTTCTGCATTGGCCATTGCTGAAAACAGAGGTGCAAACATTTATCAAATACACAGCACATACCAAGAAATGGTAAAAAGAGAAAACAGAAATTGAACACTGATGATTTCATGAAAAAAAGAAGTGTTAGTTAGAAGTGTAGTTTGTATGAACAATGTGGTCACATCATGTACCCAAAATTCACTTCAGGGGGACTGCTTTAGTTGACTTGTTGGGTGGTCATTTGGCTGACCTTGAGCATAATTGCTTTGTTGTGATGGCTACAAGGTCATTAATTAGGTCATTATATGACAGCTTCTGAGCGAGTTCTGCATTGATACTGATGACTGCAAGACCACTCAGATATTCCTGTCCCATTGCTGAATGCAGGTATGTTTTAATCAGCTTAACTGTTGAAAAACTTTACTCAGCAGAGGCAACAGACTGTACTAATAACTGTAATAATAACCTCAAAGTGCAAGCGCATCACCCAGCAAACTCAAGCTGCCGCTCTGCTCTGTTCACTAAGTGGTGAGCACGGCTCCAAACACCTTGTGTCTGAAAGGGCCTTCGACTGGGAAAGATAATGCAATATATATGATTATATTTGATGATGATCATATTTGGCTGTTTTGGTGCCCCCACCGGCCCTACACACAGTGTGTGATGTGTGTGCCAGTTGCGTGGCACTGGTTATTGGTCACCAATGAAGCATTTGTGAAAACAGGTGTAAAGTAATTCGCACTGCAGATGACCCAAAACACATCATCCATAGGAGTTTCACTGGCTCTCGGGCTGTTGCTCGATCCGCAGACTGTACTTTCATATCTTTTTTTATTGCCCACCACCCATGTTGCTACCATGAACACATAGAGTATAGGAGTGGAACAAAAGACAAAGTTAATGTTGTTAAAGAACTAACTGACACATTTTGGGGAGTCACTTTTTTTTTTTTTTTCAAATTAGTGCTAAACTCATTCCACATGACTGTATGAACACCAGCCCACTGACATGACAGCGTAGACAAACTATAGTGTAACACAAGTATGGCAGATATCACAGCTGTAGTTTGCACACTCAGTGCCAGTTAAGGAGTATTATTCTGCAGCGCTGCCAGGTCAACGAAAACATATCATTATCTTTGTTAAGAATTACCATGGCGAGGATATGAAGAGGAGAGAGCTTGACAACCTTCATATTAAAACGTGATGGGAGTGACATTCAACAATGAGTGACGATAACTTTTTTAGGTCAACTCCACACACACACACACACTCACTGAGTCAGTCATTAATTAGACAACACCCTGCCATCGGCTCAAGATGTCTGTTTGAAAAACAAAAGAAAGGATGGGAGAAAGGAAGGAAGACTATCTGTCTCCTGATGAGGCCCGTACCTATGAGCTGACAGGCCTGCTTTGATGCTGCCATCGCTCCTTCTCTCTTGTTCCACTTTTTACTGATGTGTCTGGAGAGAGAGAAAGACAGGAAGGCCTTTGTCAACATGAAATGGAGCCGTTAAGTGAACAGAGTCATGCCACATATTGTGATTGAAAATACCATAAGGAAAAAACCCTCCCCCAACACACATGCCAGAAAGAAACACTTTATTTTTTCTATTTTCTACTGTTACAGGAAATTAAGTATCTGCTGTACGATGAGCTGCCTCAGTAAACCTAGGGCGGGATAGACAATGTTTGTGTGTATGGGTGTGTTTGGTTCAGCAAAGGTGTGGACTAAAACTTAATAATAATAATAATAATAATAATAATAGTAATAATTTGGGCCAATTAGCTGCATGTTACATAGTGTTGTTTGAAGTATTTGTGTGAATCTGATGGATCCTGTGTTGGGATCTAACCTTAACACAGGCCTGATGTCATAACAGATGTCCAATTAAAGTATCAAAATTGCTATTGGAAAAAAAAAAAAAAAAAAAAAAATATATATATATATATATATATATATATATATATATATATATATATATATATATATATATAGACACACAGTACAGGCCAAAAGTTTGGACACACCTTCTCATTCAATGCGTTTTCTTTATTTTCATGACTATTTACATTGTAGATTCTCACTGAAGGCATCAAAACTATGAATGAACACATGTGGAGTTATGTACTTAACAAAAAAGGTGAAATAACTGAAAACATGTTTTATATTCTAGTTTCTTCAAAATAGCCACCCTTTGCTCTGATTACTGCTTTGCACACTCTTGGCATTCTCTCCATGAGCTTCAAGAGGTAGTCACCTGAAATGGTTTCCACTTCACAGGTGTGCCTTATCAGGGTTAATTAGTGGAATTTCTTGCTTTATCAATGGGGTTGGGACCATCAGTTGTGTTGTGCAGAAGTCAGGTTAATACACAGCCGACAGCCCTATTGGACAACTGTTAAAATTCATATTATGGCAAGAACCAATCAGCTAACTAAAGAAAAATGAGTGGCCATCATTACTTTAAGAAATGAAGGTCAGTCAGTCCGGAAAATTGCAAAAACTTTAAATGTGTCCCCAAGTGGAGTCGCAAAAACCATCAAGCACTACAACGAAAATAAAGAAAACGCATTGAATGAGAAGGTGTGTCCAAACTTTTGGCCTGTACTGTATAACTGTATATATATATATATATATATATATATATATATAATATTAATAATTAATAATAATTATTATTAATAATGAGGGGTCGCGGGGGGGCTGGAGCCTATCCCAGCTGACTTTGGGCGAGAGGCAGGGTCACCCTAGACAGGTGACCAGACTATCGCAGGGCTGACATGTAGAGACAGACAACCATTCACACCTACGGACAATTAACCTATCCCCAATCTGCATGTCTTTGTTCTGTGGGAGAAAGCCGGAGAAAACCCATGCTGACACGGATTCAGATTGGGGGAGGTTTTGCCTGACCTCGTTTGCGTAGGAGCACCATAGCCCCTAACTGAAAATTTTAGGAGCACAAGCAGAAAATTTAGGGGCACACCTTAAATCGTACTGCATTTTCTTTTATGTTCTTTTTTAGTCACAAAAAAAGGCTATACATGGGATGTATATCTTGTCATCTGCAGGTACAGATAAGTAGGCACTATTCATTAACTTACAGTATATGACATATGAATATGACAGCAGCAATAGTTGAGCATTTTCATGGCAACAAGTAAAAAGGAGCTGTCTATCAGCTGCTTGCAGTCTCTGCCATTGCAGACTTAACAGGATGATGACAGTATGACAGTATGATGACAGTAAATATGTCACACTACATACAACTGAGGTCTGTGAGGGCTAAGTCTGCAAGTCCAGAGGGATTTAGATTCAGCCTCATACTTGACCGCAGCTTGTTGTCACTGCCTCCTGCTGCAGTCTAACTGCAAACAATCACAACAGTAATGCAATAAACAGCATTAAATCACAATTGACAAAGTTAAACAGTCTTGCTTAGCCTGTACAACTGTAATAATGATATGCCCAGTTGTTACATTGTGGTGTGCTGCTTGTCTTGCTGCTTGCTTATCTTGTTGTTTTCAGGACAATCTGGACTAACCAGATTTGCCATCATTTCATGTCCTTCTATGTGCCTGTATTTTATATTAATTTTTATATCAATGAAAAAAACAAATCTGTGTTACTAAATTCTTACATTTTTACATGTATCTCAGCATAGCAAGTTGAAAAATGACATATTCTGCCATATCTGAAGAGGGGAGACTCTTTGGAATCTGGCAATATAAGAACCATGATGCTGGGACATTCTGTCACTTCACAGTTGTCCAAAACATGTGGTTTGTGCCAGGCGGACATGATTGATTTGATGGATTTATAGCATGATGGGATGACAGCACAGTGATGTATGTGGTATCATGTGGTATCATTGGAAAGCTCTAGTTCTGTGCTTTCATGTGATATGCGTGGCATTTCTGTGCGAGCCTGCATTCGCGAGTAATCCATCCAAGAGTAATGTGTGTGCAGAGCTGAAAACTCTGTTATTCATGATTTTAGTGTAACTTTATCTTTTTTTTATTTTCGCTGTGAAAACATTGGACTACTGACAAGTGCTTGGCCTTGTCGGAAAGCTACAATTTCGCTGTTTCACGTGATATGCGTGGCTTCTCGCTATGACGCACGGTCGTGGAGAAAATCAATAGAGAAGAACAGGTGTGAATTTGGATGCACTATGCGTCGTTCTGGCCCAAAGGGTTAAGGGGCTCTATGCTAAACTCAAAGCATATGAGTTCTTTGCATAGAGTTCTCTACATGAAGATGACTGATATGACAGCTAGCAGGAAACTCCATTAACAGCACTAAACAATGGCAACAGTGTCCCAGTATCAGTTGTAACTGCTATATATGCACAGCACAGAGTGGCAGCGATGAGCTAGCTAGTGGGATACACACATGCACCAACATGCACACCTGGCCAGATCAGCTTAACACAACAAACCACAGAGAAGCTCTGATTACAACACACACTGAGGGAGCGTGACTTCATTCTGTGCTCAGGACTCCAGTACTCCACAATATCTTTACATAGCAAACAGTGGTTTGTTGCTATATTAATGATCTGAATGTCACATACAGAAATCTTATGTAAAATTCAAACCTAATTCTAAATAGAGTGACAGACAGAGCATTTGTTTTCACATGAATAAGTCAAAATTTCCCGTGGGATCAGGCTTGTGTATGTGTTCTCCTGCCTCCAACTCCCTGATGAGGCGCCTGTTGCCATGCTAACTGATGGCCGCTGTGTCATCATGGCAGTTAGTATGTGGCGGTCACTGCAGACTGTTGCCTGACTGTGGCTCAGCGCACCTTTGTCAGTTGAGTGATAGTAAAGTGACCACAGCAGGTGGCAAGGCTCAGTCAGTGCTACGCCAGCCAGCAGCATTAACCAGCTACTGAAGGCCAATGAAAACACGTGCCTTGACCCCAGGGGCCAGGACAGTGGTGCTCATTGCCCCCTCCCTCCTCCTCTTGCTTCTCTCCCTCCCTCTCGGTCTCACTCTTTCTTTGGGGCCTTCATTAAAGACAAGATGCAAAGGACTGATCTCCAAGGACACCTCAGACACACAAATGTGAAGCACAGCCACACATGCACACACAAAATGAACAATGTGTGCAAAGCAGGCTCGGAGCATGCACATGGTTCCATTATGAGTGAAAACACAAGTGCACAGTCAAACATGTACACAGTCTGGAGGGTGTGGGGGGCACATGGACACACACAGGATGTAATTAAGCAGTGCAGTAATAACAGCAACACGTTCTGCCGCCAATAAGATTGCATCAGCAAGACTTGTGTTGAAAGGAAAAAGCAGGGTTGCATCACAAAAGCAGTGATGATAGGGAGGCAGGGCAGCCCGCTTACCTGCAAGCACCAACATAGTATGCACTGTAAGCATTCTTGAACATGACGCAACCACACCCAATCAGCTGGAAAGTAGTGCAGTGAGGCTGCGTATCATGGCAGAAAATTTGGCCATTTATGTTGTTTTTCTTTTAACAATTTAAAAGGGACACTGCCCTGAGAGTTCAGTGCACTGCAACTTAAGAAATCACATGCAAATACAAGCAAATGAAGAAACATCTTTACCGATTTTGCAACATGTCGCTGCAAATATATAGAGACATGCTGCAAGAAGTTCACAGGACAACGGAAACTCTTTCAATGGGACACTAAACAGTAATGCTTGTTGTTGCCATTGTTTTTGCAAACCGGTCTCACTCCAAAGTTGCTGAAAACCTGTGCTTGGTCAGTGACGTCCGGGATCAGACACAGGCAAAAAAAGCTGTCCTTTCATGTCGGCATAATACAGTTGCCAATATTGTTTAGCAGCGCTATCAGAGGGAAATGTGGCAGGACAACAGTGAAAATTAGTTACAGTACAGCGGCAGAAGTTTGAGTAGGGTCAGTGGGAGAGGTGGTGGATGGGTCCACCAACCACCCGGGATGCTGGTGTTCACTTCTCGTGTGATTGTTAAGCCAAACCCTGCTCTTTTATCCTAAATCCAACCACGTGCTTTTGTTGACTAAAACCAAACCATGCACATGTGTTGGCAAAACTTAACCACATGCGTTTGTTTTTGAAGGGAAAAACATTTTCTGTGAAAACGGAAGTGTATCTTGAAAGAAGACAATGCATGTAACAGGCTGAAGTTGACAAGGTGTCCCAGAATGTCAACAGCCAACGCAGCCAGGGTATCTTGCATGTCATATGTCCATGACCAGATGTCGATATGTGACGAGGTTGGAGTGACAATGTGTTGATTTTTAGCTTATGAAGTTATTAAAACCAGCATCCTTCAGTGGTGTTTGAAAATGAGCTCAAATGCAGCTCAATTTTTAGAGCGTGACACGGGAGGGGATTTTCACTCCTGTCCTTAAACTAGGCATATTTAATCAACTATACAGCAGGCTTATAGCATAATGCTAAAATAACAATAACAATAACTATGATAGTTCATCCTCCTCTTTTGCATTCCAGGGTGACCCTTTTTTTTTTTTTTTTTTTTAATACTTGCCTCTGTCTGCTGTCTGTTGTATTTTCATTGTATTATTATCTGTGTTTTTGCTTTTATTGTGAAGCACTGTGATTTTATATCTGTGAAAGGTGCTATATAAATAAACT
This sequence comes from Epinephelus fuscoguttatus, assembly GCF_011397635.1. Taxonomy (NCBI): domain Eukaryota; kingdom Metazoa; phylum Chordata; class Actinopteri; order Perciformes; family Serranidae; genus Epinephelus; species Epinephelus fuscoguttatus. The sequence goes on along the minus strand of NC_064765.1, from coordinate 39,201,819 downwards.
TTACTTACTTACTTTACTAGGGTACCTGCTGCCTGAGGTGTTCTCTTAGGAGCTCATCTTTGGGGGCCGTCTTCCTGATGTATTCCTGGAACTTGGTTGTTTCGTCCTGGACAGTGGCTCTGACTCTCACTAGTCCTCAGCATCCCTCACTACATTTAGTGTACAGTCTCAGGGTGCTGGACTTGGGATGAAACCCTCCATGCATTGTGAGAAGCTTCCTCGTCTTAATATCAGTGGCCTCTATCTCCTCCTTTGACCAGCTTATTATACCAGCGGGGTATCTGATCATTGGCAGGGCGTACATATTGATGGCTCAGACCTTGTTCACACAGAAGACTAATCACAAGGACAAGACACAGCTGGAGAAGGAAGACCTGGGCAAAAGGAGTGAAACAGGGATTGGCTGACAACAAGGGTGGAGCACACAAGACTAATACTAAACAGGTGTGAAGGGAGGACTCAGGGAACAGGCATGACTCAGTGAGACAGGTGTGGCAGAAAACAGGCGGGAAAACACACAAAGACAGGAAGTAAAATCAGACATGACACATGAGGAGAGTACCTAGAAAATAAAACAGGACGCAGATTAAATATGAGCTAAATAACATGAAACAAAGAACACAAACAGAAAAACTCAGAAACGAAGTCCACATGATAACAATATGAAACACAAACCCAGGATCATGACAGACGTTTCTTTATCAGTGTAGATGTTGGGTTTCGAAGCATCCATATATCCCACATCCTTTGCATGTAGCCTCTCTCGCTGGGATTACTTGTATAGTAGCATTTCAACAGTTCCATATTCTCTGCTCTAGTTCCTCTATGTCTTGTGTGTGTGTATATATATATATACAGTACAGGCCAAAAGTTTGGACACACCTTCTCATTCAATGCGTTTTCTTTATTTTCATGACTATTTACATTGTAGATTCTCACTGAAGGCATCAAAACTATGAATGAACACATGTGGAGTTATGTACTTAACAAAAAAAGGTGAAATAACTGAAAACATGTTTTATATTCTAGTTTCTTCAAAATAGCCACCCTTTGCTCTGATTACTGCTTTGCACACTCTTGGCATTCTCTCCATGAGCTTCAAGAGGTAGTCACCTGAAATGGTTTTCCAACAGTCTTGAAGGAGTTCCCAGAGGTGTTTAGCACTTGTTGGCCCCTTTGCCTTCACTCTGCGGTCCAGCTCACCCCAAACCATCTCGATTGGGTTCAGGTCCGGTGACTGTGGAGGCCAGGTCATCTGCCGCAGCACTCCATCACTCTCCTTCTTGGTCAAATAGCCCTTACACAGCCTGGAGGTGTGTTTGGGGTCATTGTCCTGTTGAAAAATAAATGATCGTCCAACTAAACGCAAACCGGATGGGATGGCATGTCGCTGCAGGATGCTGTGGTAGCCATGCTGGTTCAGTGTGCCTTCAATTTTGAATAAATCCCCAACAGTGTCACCAGCAAAACACCCCCACACCATCACACCTCCTCCTCCATGCTTCACAGTGGGAACCAGGCACATGGAATCCATCCGTTCACCTTTTCTGCGTCTCACAAAGACACGGCGGTTGGAACCAAAGATCTCAAATTTGGACTCATCAGACCAAAGCACAGATTTCCACTGGTCTAATGTCCATTCCTTGTGTTTCTTGGCCCAAACAAATCTCTTCTGCTTGTTGCCTCTCCTTAGCAGTGGTTTCCTAGCAGCTATTTGACCATGAAGGCCTGATTCACGCAGTCTCCTCTTAACAGTTGTTCTAGAGATGGGTCTGCTGCTAGAACTCTGTGTGGCATTCATCTGGTCTCTGATCTGAGCTGCTGTTAACTTGCGATTTCTGAGGCTGGTGACTGGATGAACTTATCCTCAGAAGCAGAGGTGACTCTTGGTCTTCCTTTCCTGGGTCGGTCCTCATGTGTGCCAGTTTCATTGTAGTGCTTGATGGTTTTGTGACTCCACTTGGGGACACATTTAAAGTTTTTGCAATTTTCCGGACTGACTGACCTTCATTTCTTAAAGTAATGATGGCCACTCGTTTTTCTTTAGTTAGCTGATTGGTTCTTGCCATAATATGAATTTTAACAGTTGTCCAATAGGGCTGTCGGCTGTGTATTAACCTGACTTCTGCACAACACAACTGATGGTCCCAACCCCATTGATAAAGCAAGAAATTCCACTAATTAACCCTGATAAGGCACACCTGTGAAGTGGAAACCATTTCAGGTGACTACCTCTTGAAGCTCATGGAGAGAATGCCAAGAGTGTGCAAAGCAGTAATCAGAGCAAAGGGTGGCTATTTTGAAGAAACTAGAATATAAAACATGTTTTCAGTTATTTCACCTTTTTTGTTAAGTACATAACTCCACATGTGTTCATTCATAGTTTTGATGCCTTCAGTGAGAATCTACAATGTAAATAGTCATGAAAATAAAGAAAACGCATTGAATGAGAAGGTGTGTCCAAACTTTTGGCCTGTACTGTATATATATATATATATATATATATATACATATATATACATATATGAATTTAACATCAGGCAACCGGAGCACATCCAGGTTTTTACGTCTTTAAGGTATGTTTGAAGTTTAATTGTTCTTGGCAACAAACACCTCAAAAACTCTCTATCTGAGTATATAGTTTCTCTGGATGGCATTGTTCTGGCCTCTAGCACAACCGTAAGAATCCTCGAAGTAATATTTGATCAAGATTTGTCTTTTAACTCCCTGCCCCCACAAACCAGGCCTTGGATAAGCGGATGAAGCAGATGAAAGTTGATGGATGGATGGAGCTAATCAGAGGTGAGAATATTATTTAAACCTGTTAGAGAAATTGGTAATATCAGCAGCAGGGTTACTATCAGTGTGTAAGCAAAATACAATACAATAAGAAGTAAAATATATGAAACGCCGTCAGTCATAATGCTTGTGGCACTATTCAGAAAGTTGGTTTTTTTTTCCCGTTAAAGGGTTTTTTTGGGGGAGTTTTTCCTTATCGGCTGCGAGGGTCCTAAGGACAGAGGGATGTTGTATGCTGTAAAGCCCTGTGAGGCAAATTGTGATTTGTGATACTGGGCTTTATAAATAAAATTGATTAATTGATTGATTGATTGATGTTAAAATACTATTTTGAAAACATAAAACAAAAGTCTTCCCTAGCATGACAGAAAGACAGTCACATCAATATAGACAACCATGACACCTTGTGTCCTTTGTACTCAGTTGGCAAACACACCTCCATAAAGAGAGGCCTGCAGCCTCGCCTGGAGGAAGTGCTGGCTCAGCAGCACTCTGACTGTCTGTCCAGGGCCCAGGGACCAGCACCATAATGTGCTTTTAGTTGGGGACTGGGAAGCATGGTGCGAGGCCAGGTTTCACAACACATGTTCCAGGGTTACTGCTGAATGTGTAATAAATGAGATTTATGGCACGTTGTCCCCCTGGTAGTTGCAGAGAGAGTGATATAGGGTGACACACAGATGTGGGGATGTCTTATTTAGCAGAGTTTCAAAGTAGGGCCACATGACATTAATTGCTTTGTGTTGTGGCATCTCTCTTTGGCATTTGGTGCTCTATAGTTGGCAGGGAGAAAGAGTTGGAAGGGACAAGGGTGACAAACTGGAATCCAGGGTGTTATGTAACCATGACGTGCTGTTAACTAGGATTTATCCAAGTGAGTGTCTACTGTCCATTTTTATTTGCATACAGTTCAAGAAGTAGTGTAACGATGGCTTAGTTGTCTAGCACCACAAATCATCAACACTCTTCCATACCCTTGTAATCAAGCTACTCTTTTTCATGGATCATAAAAACAAGACTACAACCCCACTGTAAAGCCCTGCAAATACTTAAGAACTTAGAAGCAGTAATGTTCATTACACCCCACATTATAAATGTTTTGGATAGAACAAATCACATGATGCTTGCTTTTCCATTTCATGGAATCACCACATTCAAATGTCCTCTTTTTCTGTGGTGCATGAGGGAGCTCAGGTAATGTCACAGCTTCTTGGTTGTGTGCAAAGTTATGATAGAATGCATCATAATTAGTCTCGCTCACCAGACCTTTCTCAAGAAAAGAAAGGTCTAGCTGGGCCGACTCTCACTTTAAGATTGGAGAAAAAAACGCCCCGGCTGCTTGTATTTCTTTCAACCAATCACAATCATTCTTGGTGGTGCCACAGCAACAGTGCGCTTGCAAAAATATTGCCGGGGGGAAACAGGTTTTGGCGTAACACGCCCACAAAAATATCACCTACAGGACGCGAACCATGGCAGAAAAATGGCTACGTGCCCGCAAGATCAAACACCGCAAAATTTAGTAAAGGACGTGTTGAAAACTGCAACCGGAGGTGGTAGGGCGGGACTTCAGCGGGTGGCTCGTTCCGCCCAATGAGAGGCCGATCTTTGCAGCGAACTTCCACCCACTGAGACTACATCATAATTGACAACCCCATTTAATTTTGTCCCCATTTCACACAGGATTCCAGTTTTTGTACAACTTGTCATCATATCTAATAGTTAGATCACACTCACAAATAGGCCTGTCACGATAACAAATTTTGCTGGGTGATTAATTGCGTCAGAAATTATTGTGATAATATTGTGTAATATTGTGCTTTTAAGACCATTTTTATTATTCTTGTAATTTTTCTGTTTTTAGACCATTTTTTAAACTTTTATAATGATAATAAAGGCATAATGATGTAAGTACACCCTTTTAAAGAGAAATAAACATTTATTTAACAAGAATATTTAGGAATGCAAAAAAGAAAATTTAAATATCCAAAATAACATGTAAAAATATCGAAATAAATAAATAAATACAAAAAAATAGACTCTCAGTCTCTCACTCTCAGGTGTGCAATTAAGTTGGTTGCCACCTAGACACACTAAAATGGCCACTGCGGCCCGTAGGAATGTCTTAGAAAGACAAATCAAAACTGGCTTGTTCATCTCATCAAGACCTACACATCACACACTGACACCCCTGACCTAAATCCAACAAGAAGTGAGCTAGTGCCTCTGAAAGTAACATGAGCAAATGTGGAGAAACTGTCAGCTGTAGGCTAGACATCTTAAACTTGCGACCAAGATTGCATTTTTGACTCCACAAACATATAAACTACTGCATTCGGGAAGAGTGTATCTCTCTGCTGGTATGCTCAGATTGACGATTGGACCCATGGTTTGGAAATTCAAGGGAGGAGTTTGAGACATTTTAAAGCCATCTCCATCTGCCTGCTCTCACAGAGCTTGTCTCTCCCTCTCAGTGACAGACTCAGGATGTTTGAAGGGCAGGGGCGAAAAGGAAAAAGGGCACCTACTGCATGATATGGGGCCCCATTGGTGTGCAAGATCCTCAAGAAAGCAGCCAAAAGGGCACATCCTCTCATTTTTGTTAATCAAGAGGACAGCCAAAAGGGCACATCTGCTCAACATTTCGACTCTTACAAATAATCCACACTGTCTGCGTGAGCTGGAGGCCGAAACGGCGTGAGTCCGAGGTCCCGCCCAACGCTACTTGCAGCTTTAATTCTTTATTCTTTCTCCCGCTGCCTCTTTGAGCTGGAATTTGACCTCCTAAACGTGCTCAAAAACTCACCAAAATTACCACGCATGTCAGGACTGGCAAAAATTTGATAAAATGAAAAAATAGACCCCAAAAGTGCTAAAATGGGCTCTCTAGTGCCACCTAGACACACTAAAATGGCCACTGCGGCCCGTAGGAATGTCGTAGAAAGATGTACAGATTTTAAAGCCTCTGTATAGCCCCAGTTGGTGATTGTGATATTGGGCTATATGGATAAAATTCAGTTGACCATAGGACTTGAGTAAATGCACTTAACTCCATTCCACCTGCTTCTGTAATCACTGTCCTGTGTGTCCTTTAAGTGTAGGTGTGGAGGTTACTGTTGGCATGTCAAAGTGCTCCTTTTAGGTGAACAGACTGCTCTTACACATAGTCAGCCAGTCAGATAAACACTCTGATACAAAGGCACCAAGAGCATTAACAATGAATTCATAACTTTAAAAGTCAGTTAGGGAACAATAACTCACCCACGAAAATGTTACATGACCAGCTGACGAAAACACATTCCGTGTGTTGGCTCCACTTTTTTTTGTTTGTTACCAGAGCCTTGTGTTCATTTCTGTATACAGTCAAAAAAGCAGCAGTGATGGCTCCACTGTCTCCGGGGATCATCGTTCTAAGACATGTAGCGCTTCTGGAGACACTCGACCTTTTTAAATATTAACATTTCCTCTTTTTTTTTTCTTTTTTTTTTCACCAAGCTGTTGTCACACTGTGAGAGTGAGAAAATAAATGGATAAAAGTAGGTGAGATGCTAACAGGCACACACCTAACATAAAACACCACAGCCTGGGAGTGTTGCACAGAGTGCAGACAAGTAGTTTATAGGAAATTTCACATGTTCTCTCATTACTTGTATAAAACTCTACTCTAAACACTGCAAAGCACTTCCCTATGTAAATGTCATCAGCATAGAAACATTTTGACTTGTAGTATTTTCTTGGTATTTTATAGGTTATTATCTGGAGTTAAGCTGTAAGTGCAAAGTTTCCCATATTAAAGGGGAACACCACCTAAATTAAGAATTCCAATATGTTATTTCCACTGTCTCGGAAAGTTCAATTAGTATTTGTGAACATGAACTACATTTTCTCAAAACCAAAGAAATAAGTCTCAAACTTAAGTTGTCATAGGGCAGGCTGTATGTTTTCCTATGAAAAGAAGTGCACCCAAATTCATACCTACCCCACGTGTATCGCAAGACTACAATCACATGACCGATATGCTGATGGCAGTAAACAAGTAAGCAGTCCCAATTGCTTGTAAGTAGGCAGGTTGGGGTGGTGGATGGGTCGCAAATAAACAACAGATTTTCGCCCAGGACTTTTCCCTTGAGTCAAGTGTTTGGATCCGTGTGAACTTTGAGTAAACTTTGATTCATTTTAAGGTACATCCTCACCATGTTACTTTATCTAAGCCTAACCACACTAACTGTACTTGCCTAAACCTAACCTCCACAACTTTAAGTTAATTAAGTAACTGTACGTTAAGGGTGAAACTTCATTTGTGGGGCGCAAATTCATAGGGTATCATAGAAATCATTGAGAATACATTGCACAGAGTACAAGTTCTCAAGCTGCTCCACAGACAATGAATGGGAGGCTGATTTTGTGGAACCACAGAACATTTGTTTTCTTTTTTATACCCAAATGAGCTTTATTCTGTTGTAGTGTTCTCGGTGTTCTATGACATCACAAATCTGAGATTTAGCCCTCCAGCTTTTGGATTTGCGAGAGTTGCTCATGTTGCCTAATATCTTTGGACTGTCGTAGACCATGGGAATAACTGGTATGTATTTTGAAAATGGGCGTAGTTCCTCTTTAGGTTTTACTAAAAGAAATTCAGCACTTATCTTTAAAAGAATCAACACACTTCATCAGTTGACTGGTTCTTCACCAGCACTGCTCAGAGAATTTTGATCAGATGCGCTGCTACCTTTTTCTTAGTTGTACGTCATTAATGTGGAAGGGTTTGCATTGGAGTTAGTTGAAAGCCTGGTACATCTCATACGGACGCAAGAGGGGGCCTTGTACGTTTAAATCTGACGCTGACCACTGACTAAGTTACCATATTTAATGCCCTGGGGATGAGGAGAGGCTGGATATATCTAAAAAGCAAGTTTAATTTGGACTGGTTAAAGTTGATCAATATATGTAGATCTGCTGATATCTGTAGGGATATGAATTCTTATACAGACTTTGACTTTCCCTGTACACTCTGTATGACAAAATAATCTCAGTGTCTGACAGTGGTTGTGAAACATACAATAATATCGGCTACGAGGAGGTTTTAGTGGTTGAGGGAAGCTTCAGGGTCCAGTTTACATCCATAAACTGTACACTCTACTATGTTTACTGTCAAAACTTTCACTGTGCTAATGCAAACTGCTCTCTGTATCCCCGGTAAAGTATGCTTCCCCGTCAGCAAGCGTTCCCCATGTTAGGCAATCATCGGCTTTCATGTTAGTGACATACCTAACCTCCAGCGACCCTGCATCCTCATATGAGGACATTACATTTTGGGTTTGAGGCACCTTAGACTTAATTCTGCTTACCTTAGACCTGTTGTCCTCATTTGTGGACACTTTTTGTGCCATGTTGTAGTAACAAAAGCACAATACACGTATCCATGTAAAAATAAGATGGCAGCCATTTCTGCCAAGTCAGTCTACAGCCAATCCCAACACAACTGTGGACAAGTTACAACATTTGATCAAATTTTATGGATGAAACTTGTTAACTTATGCTTCATAACATCTGTAGTTTGATATGGCATACAGATTTGACCGATTTTACCAATAGTAACAAGCTAAGACATGGTTAATTAGGATGTACTCACGTGATGACATTTGGTCTTTTTTATTGTATTATTGCAATATTTCACACATAATAAACAGGTGAAACAGACACACAAAAAGGACATTCCTAGCTTGGAGTGTGGAGCATGGAAATGTAATACAGAGTTACAAAATAAACATATCACTATACTTTTAAATATGTTGCATTTTTTTGCAATCTTGCTTTTGCACATCCATACTCAGGCACTAAAATTAACATTTTTGGAAAGTTTCAGCCTTTAACAGTGACTCCTAACATACAGAGTTACAAAAGATTGAACAATTGTTGCATTTAATTGTCATTTTGTTTTTACATAACAATGTTCAGGCACTGAAGTTTCACTTTTATACTTTACTACACTCTGCTCTCTACTCTACTGTATATTTGTGACTTGAAAAAAAAAAGAAAACTATTCACTGTTTAAATATAATGCTTAGTTCTTTGTACTTATCACGTCCTTCTCATCCCAAATAGATGGGACAGATTAAAAATGCATGGCAAACAAAAGCTGGGGTTTTAGGCTAATCTACTGTGTCTCAGATTTTAGGGAAGTACACAAACACCACCCCCTTCTGTAGAGGAATATAAAACACCTCTATAAGTCAGTGTATTCACAGTCAGGTATAAGAAGACATTAACAGATGAAAAAAAAACCCACATTTTTGAGTAGAGGGGGAGTGTAAGATCTCTGCTGATACACCCCAGAGACAGGACCTCAAACAGACAACATCAGTGAACACCAGACCAAAACCATTCGCAGTATCCACAGGGAGGAGGTCAAAGGTCGCAGACCAGGTGTCAGTGGACGACTGTTGAAAGCTCAAGGAGGCAAACCTGTCAAATTTAAATGGATCCCGGTGACATACTGCATACATACATAGTCAACACATGCATACATATATGCACCAAAGAATGTAAAGCATCCAAGTGGAGTTCAGTGTGTGTGTGTGTGTTTAGAGCTACTGCTGCAGACCACCAGGCCACCAGCTGCCCCTACCAAACTGTGTGTACACAGAAACGTCGATGTGTGTGGTGTTAGCGCCCTCACTACAGACCCATTTATGCCTGTGTGTTAAAGTGAACATCGTGCGTGTGAGTCCATGTCCCTTTTCCCGCAGGAGGCCCTTCACCACGCTCATAATGAAGTCCCATGGAAAGTAGACGAAGAAGGAGAGTGTGTGTATGTTTGTGCTGTTTGTGCATGTGCATGTGTTCCCCTTGTTTTTCTCCTCAGTCGCCTTTTGAGCCGTGGCCTTAATTGGGAGCCCGAGTGTCCAATTAACAGCGAGCCAGCGCTGCCATTTGCTACGGCAAACATGTAGTGACCAAATATAATGGGGTTTTTTTTTCCCGACCCAGCCCCCCTCCCCTGACCTTCCCAAACCCCCACCCAGGGGACCTCCTCTTAGCTTGCAAGACCACATAGGTTAAGTTTCCGCCTGGCACCTCGTCCAATCCACTTCACACCTTGAGGGAGAGGAGTTTCTTTTCCAACCTGTGTCCTTTGTCAACTGTCCCGCATCTAGGTCACAAACCACAAAATGGCAGTGGTTGAATGGAGGGGGAGGATAGCAGGGGGATGATGGTGGAGGAAGAGGACAGGTAGGGAGAGAGAAGGGGGGATGCTCGGGAGTCCCTTGGTCCCTACTTCATTAAAACCAAATAAAAACGGGAGGTCATTTATCTCTTTCCCTGCAAAGCCATAAACACAAATAGGTTCACCGTGGTCCTCCCTCTCTCAGCCTGTGAGGATATATCACAGCAGATAAAGCCGGCCACTGATGATAGGTTGTATTCAATTGGAATGTAAGTGAAATTTTAGATTGCTGATATGACTGGAGGGGTGTGGAGCTGTTTGTATGTTTGCTGTTTTGTGTGTGAGACAGAGGAAGATTAACTTACACCTTCCTTTCTTATTTCCTTGTCGGAGACACCATTAAATCACTGCTGCAGTGTGACTGATGAGCACTGCTGCTTTTCATTCTGCATTCAGGTGTACTGAGGTGTAAGCGAGTAAGGAGAGTGCTGGGGTGTAATGCTGTATGTAGATCAAGTTACAGTATACTGGGATGTATTGGGACAATCAGTACCCAGTCACACCACTATTTGGTGTGTAAATGTATTCTTTGATAAACTTTTGTGACATATGAATTCATACTGTCAAAGATCGGCATCAAGAAACCCCAGACCTCAGCCCTAACTTCTGTTTAGAATCTGAAACAAGTTGTACAGCTCTCACCATGTCTCTGATCACTTCATACAAACAACTTTCAGAGGTTAATTGGGACCTGCTCAAAATAAGTCTGCAACAGCATTACTTTCGTTGATATATACTATGATGGAAATAATTTGTCAACGATCTTTTTTCCATGATGAAAATGAGATGATGACAAGATAAAAATGGATCTTGATAATAAAAACTAAGATGAAATCTATGTTTCATTTTTGTTGACAAGATGAGACGTGACAAAAATGTTAGTGGTGGACTATTGGACATTGCAAGCTGAGAACAGCCATGCTTGCAGTTATCTTTAAATACCACATGAGCAACAGGCTGGTAAACTCCAGTAAATAGTCTTCACAAGAACAAGGTCATTTTTGAGGTCCATTCCTTTTTAACCTCAATGTACTTCCACTTGGTGATATTACCAGAAAGCATAACATTGAGTTTCATAGCTACACTGATGACACCAAATTTTACACTGCAGTATCCCCAGATTATTTCAGCTCCATTGATAGATTATTGCAATGTTTATAATGTATGGATGTCACATAACTTCCTTCAGCTGAATAAAGACAAGACTGATATCATAATATTCAGGGAAAAAACCCAGAGAGAGCAACTGTCTCTACACCTTCATCATTATCATGATTAGCCCAGACATCATCGTCCCTGGAATCAGTTTTCCTAGGATTTCCTGGGATCCATCACTAGCTCTACATATCAAGGACCAGGTCAGAAACCTTGGGGTTATCTTGGATTCTGACTTCAGTTTTGAATCACACATTAGAAACTTCACCAAACTCATTTTATCACCTCAGAAATATTGCCAAGGTTAGACAGTTTCTCTCTCAGGCTGACACAGAAAAACGTATGCCTTTATTAACTTTAGGCTTGACTTCTGTAACGCTCTCTTGTTTGGTCTACCTAGAAAAGCTGTTGGCCACCTTACAATTTGTTTAGAATGCAGCAGTTATTATACTGACAAAGACTAGACAGTCACTGCATTGGTTGCTAATCCGTTTTAAAATTGATTTTAAGATGCCCTTATTAGTTTTTAAATCACTGATTGGCCTGGCACCAGCCTATCTCTCAGACATGCTTCTTAAATATGTATCTGGTAGGTCCCTCAGGTTCCTCTACTGCTGGCATGCTGGTCGTCCCAAGGATTTCAACAAAAATTCATGGGGAATCAGTTTTTAGCCACTGCAGCCTACGTCTATGGAATAGTCTACCTGAGCTAAGGAAATCCACCTCAGTGGACGTTTTTAAAAGATAGCTTAAGACATATCTATTTAGCCTGGTGTTTACTTAAGGGTGCCTCATTATTTATTGCCTCTGTTTATAAGTATCGTCTTTGGCATTTTCTACTTTTTGCCCCCTTGTGTTTATTTGGTCTTTTAAATGTTTTTTATTTAAAATAATTTATCATTCAGGGCCGGATCTACTAAGATCCCAGTTTGCCTGTGCTAATTTGCCTGCAAAATCTAGAATTTTGCGTGTGGGGCTGAACCGCGGTTTGCGGGTGATTTACTAAGAGTGACTGCGTAAATGACAAGAGGTGCAAATGTGTTAGAGACACCCTATTTAAATGAGGGTTTTGCATGTTTTATGGTTAACAGCATGGCAAGTTAGGAGAAAAAGCGCAAAGTGAAATTCGACCCTATGAATTAGAGGTGTTGGTAGATGAGGCCAGTAAACACTTAAATGAGCTACTGCAAAGAAACCTGACTGTCTCACAAAGGAACGATATATGGGAAGAAATCTGTGACCAACAGCCAGGGACCGGAGAGGGAGGAGAGGTGCACACAGCGGGCAAGTTCCACCTGCGTAAAAGGAAACACAAGTAATACACTCAACTGTCATGTTTAAAGGAGCAATAAGCGAAATTCATTTTTTCTAGATTGAAGGGATTAAAAATTTGCTATGTGAAGAACTAGAGGTGTAATTTCATCTGGAGTGTAGCATGACCTCACACACCCTCTCTGTGTTGATCTCCAGCCCATTGTTTACAAGCCGGCCCGGCTGCGCATTCATGTACGTTCATTGCCATACGGCATTACGGTTGTGTTAGGTGAGTAGCCCGGCAGCCCAGCTAACATTTGCAGTTAGCATTGTAAAATGTAGCCCGGCGGACAGCCTGCTGGCTGTGTTTAGCTATTCCCCTGCCTACTTCAGTGATGATGGTCCCTGTAATAAATGCAATATATTTGCTGACATGAAGGCGAGGCTCAGTGACTAGAAGAGCTGGTAGAAGCGCTCCATAGCTGCAAGCTACTCCAATAGCTGTAGTAGCTCTAGTGCTAACTCTGGGAGCTAACGCTAACATTCCTCTCTTCTCCGTGAGCTGGGAGCCCAGGCTCACGGTCTCACGGAGAAGAGTTGGAACCTTAACCTGGTAGCCGACTAGTGCTAACGCTAACGTCCCCACGCTTAAGCAGGCTCCCGGAACGTTAGCATGGCAGCCAACTAATGCTAATGCTAATGTCCCCATGCTAGAGCTCCCCGGTGCCGAGAAGCAGGCTCCCGGAATGTTAGCGTGGCAGCCGACTAGTGCTAACGCAAACGTCTCCACGCTTCTCAGCTCTGACTCACTGACCCTGGCGTAGAAGCGTGGGGACATTAGCACCAATGGGCTGCCATGCTAAAGTTCCAACTCTTCTCCGTGAGACCGTGAGCCCGGCTCCCAGCTCAGTTGGAGTTGGAGCATTAGCGTGGTAGCCGAGTAGTGCTAACGCTAACAGGAAAGCAGGGAAATAGTTAAACACAGCAGAGACCGAGAGTGAGTGAAATACATTACTAACTGCTAAACTAAGCCAAACTAAGTTGGCTGTTTAGGTTTTATTTCCTCGCCCCTGTGGCTAGTGAATCTGCCTGCAGTGAAAACGGGGGCTAACCGGTGCTTCCTCCTCAGGCTCCACTTCACTCAGCTGCCAACACAGCCAGTTACTCTCTGCTAGCTTCCAAGCTAGTGGCTCTCCATTTGGATCCAACCGGAGCACCAAGCCCTGGTTTGTTATTCAGGTTAATGTGGGAAGAAGCAGCGGGTTTATCGGGCAGCTGAGTGAAGCGGAGCCTGCGGAAGAAACACCGGGACCATCTGGATGTTATAGTCCGCGGAGATGCTGCGATACTCGCTGGCACAGACAAGGCGAGTGGGGTGGGGTGTTGGAGAGCAGAGGTAGAGGGAGGAGTGGCTCATGACACACTTTGTTTTGCTCTACAGGCAGTGCACAACAGCAAACCTAGCAGTGAAACGATTTTGCTTATTGCCCCTTTAAGTTTTCTTATATTGGCTATGAATATTCATTTTGTGTAAAATAGGCTATACCTGCTGTTTAATTTAGTTCTTTTGCCACGATAAATGTTAGAGCTATAGCCTAATATATTTTGTGACTGAAACAATGTGTCTTTAATATTATTTTGCTTTTTTTATTATTATTTCGTGGCTTAACATAATGTGACGTTAATGAGACTGTGTATTTCATGTGATAATAATGTTTGGAATCTAGAAAGTGACTTCAATCATCTTTTTTTCAGTAAATGCTGATTTGCTTAACTTTGCAATGCTCTGCACTTTATTGGGTCACACTAGCACTCATATTCTAATCTACAGCATTTTGTTTAACACTAGAACCGCCACAACGGTCTGTTTGGGTTTTTATAATGCAAATAACTCTGTTTATATAAAACCTACAAGCTTCTCTTCCTATGACTTTTACTAAAAATGTGTCTTGTATGTTTTCTGAAGCCTTTAAGTTACAAAAATGAAACACACTACACTTCTGAGCATTTATACCTCTGACCACAGCAGCGGAAATTATACATTTTGATACATACAATAGGCTGCTATACATATTGCAAAACTCTGTAAAAGTGCACCAAAGCATACATTTTCGTTTCCAAACATTTATTTGAAAACAAAACCATTCATACAGTCAATAAAAAAACATTTTGTTAATAATAAAAAATGAATGTAATCTCAACAGTGTCCGCACCAGCCGGCGGGACTGCGGCTGAACCGCTTCCAATGTTCATTCATTAATTCAGTCGCGTGTTCAATGTGTGTGTGTGTGTGTGTGTGTGTGTGTTAGCATGTCAGAGAGGAGGAGCTCTCCTTCGGCATAGCATTCTGCTCCAGCCCGTGTTGCTTGCTTCAAACAAGGGTGAAAAATGCATTCTCTACATCTTCTTTCATCGTTTCAGTGTCTCCTTTTTGCAACAATAACCGCAGTCATGTGTGCGCAATTACGCATACAAACTGTTTGCACCTCCCTTTGACACATAGACGCAGTTTCTATGAGCAAAATTGCTTTCAGGTTTGATAAATAACTTTGCGTGTGCTAAATTAATATATTTACATTTTCTCCTCCCAGCATCCACACAATTGCGTGTAAACGCCCCATATTGCATATTCATTGCAGCAAACGTACTAACTGGATGCAGACACGCTATTTTGCACCTTTGAAAGACGCAACTTTAGTGTGCACTGTTAGTAAATTAGTTTGTACATTTTCTTGCGTGTGCAATAAGTTTGCACACATTTTTATACACGCAAACCTTTAGTAGATCTGGCCCTTATTGTTGTAATTTTTCTGTGCTGTTTTAATCCTGCTTTACGAAGCACTTTGGGCTACATGATTGTATAAAAGGTGCTATTTAAATAAGGTTTGATTTGATTTGATTTTGGAAGTATTTTATTGACTGGTATGCCCAAGCTGTTCCTGGAAAGCACATTCCCAATGTCTGCCTGGGTTGTGTGAACTTAAATTCATGTAAAGCGCTGAACAATATCAGTTAGGTTTTTACTGTTTGTTAATGCTGCTTGCTTTTAAATAGTTTTTAAAGAATGAACTCTGGTCCCCGTGTCCCTCTGTAGCCTTGTTGCCAGCTTCCACAAAGCTATCGGCACTCACTTAATGGTCAGTATACACTGTGCGATTTTGGGCTGTCCCAGACGAAAGATGGCAATCATGGGAGCAACGTGGCAATATCTTTGGTCGTGGCTATAAAACGGCGGTCTTACGTCGCACTGTGAGACAGGTTCAAGGACGGCCATTGTCAACATCTTGCCACCAAAGATAACCTGAGATAAAATACCTACGTCTACTTCTGTTGCCATTCTCCTCCATCATTGAATGGTAGCCTCCTCTTCTTCATCCTGTTCCTCATCTAACATAAGTTCCATTTCGTCATCCCATCTTCTATTTTCATATATATATATAAAAGAATGAATTATCCCCCAGGGGGATTAATAAAGTATATATATATACATATATATATGTATATTTTTTTCACTCTATTGTCATTAACACACAGGTTCAAAATACACACACATGCACAAACAGGACCTATACATGCACAACATGGAGAGATGTCACAGCGAGGCGGCTGCCATGGACAGGCGTCCCGAGCGGTTGGGGGTTCAATGCCTTGCTCAAGGGCACCTTGGCAGTGCCCAGGAGGTGAACAGGCACCTCTCCAGCCACCAGTCCACACTCCATATTTGGTCCAGACCAAGTCCCAATGGACTGAACTAGCAATAAGCAGTAGATACCAAGCAAAAGCAGAGCAATAGTGTGAAAATCCATCATGATGATGCTACCAGCAGCCAGTGCACAATGCAATAGTAAACAGTGCTGCAAAGGACACTCAATCTCAGGTTCAGGAAGGTGAATAGTTGCCCGACAGAAATATGTTTCTGCCTACAAACCCACAAATTTCACAGTTTCCTGCCAAATGCTATAGTAAATGCATGTGGGTCGTTTCTGACCCATGTGTGTAAACTTGATGTAGAAATAGAAAAGCTGTGCTTGTTCATAAAGTAAGAAAGGAAAAATAAGAACAATGATTTGAGCTAAACAAAAACAAAAATATTTACTGAATACTTGGAATAGTACATGACAAAATACATTTGTTTCAAAGATATATCATGCAAACATATGAAATACATGAAATTACATAGAAAATGGATGTGGGTCATTTTTGACCCATGTTGTGCATTAGAAGGGTAGTGGTACAAAAAGGGTTTTTACTGAAAAAAGTAAGCCAGGAAAAAATTAGAATAAGCATGTATGATGAAAAAAAAACAAGTTAATTGAGGAATACCTGGAATACTGAATTATGAAATTCATTTATTGCAAAGATATATAACATAAAAACTGCTTTGTCATTGTGCTTGCTGTAGTTGGATTACAATTAACCAGATATCCCTTATTAATGAATGATTGGGTGTGACATGGCAACCTCATTCCATACCCTCTTAACCCCCAGCCCTCTTTCTCTAGCTCTGTCTGCAGACAGAGTGGGGACCCAGAGTGAAGTGACAGTGAAGAATCATCACTAAACTACGTTTATTACCTTCTGGCTGGGGGAGAAGAGAAGGGAGAGGAAGTGAAGAGGAGGGAAAGATTACAGGAAAGAAACAAAAATTATTTTTTTATGGCATTTGTGCCTCTGAAGTCCCCAAACTCCACTGCAACCATCAGCCACTGGGGAATAGTGTCTTTGATATCCAGGAAAGCTGCTCCTCTGTGGGGCTGCATTGGCAATGTGTTGGCGTTGAGTCCAGTGGAAGTGTTGCTCTTTCAAAATTAAAGCCTAAAACACTGATGACATTTTAATGCCTTTGCTGGAGTTGGATGAGTTATATGGAAGTTACAATAAACTCTCAAATAGTTAGTGTGACCATAAACTGTAGGGAGAACCAGGCCTGGATTTAAAACATCACATATTATGGACACACCCTAGTTTCCTAAATGTTTCAGTACATTCGACCACATTTTTAGTAAAACCCTGTTTTCTGATCTGCTTTTTGATTTGCTGTTAATGCAAACTCAACACTTCCATGTTTATCATGTTTTATAAAACCATATCCACGGCAATAAGTCCATCAGTACTACAGTCGTCATACTCACCACTCTGCTGCGGTGGCGTGTCAACTTTATGCTTGTTACATGCATCGTCTCTTTTCAAATATAAACTTCCATTTTCCTAGGAAATGTACAGTTTCTGCTCATTAAATGCATTTTTTTTTTCAAAATAAACTTACAGTGTAGGTCAAAAACTTTATATTTTGGGTTTACTTCTTTAAGTTTAGGCAACAAATGCATGTTTTGAGGTTAAGAAAAAAAACATTATGGTTTGGCATAGTATGCTCCACATACTAGCACACTACACAGCTATTAAAATAACTCCACTGACATTTGCTTTCACATGGAACGCAACTAGTGGGCTCCCAAGTGAAAATGTGGACTTTGTTTGACCCATCTAACTTTCCTCCCACCCCATGTGGATTTTCTCACTCTTAATACAATGATAGTTGCCCAAAGTGTTCTAAAATGCTACTACCCAAGGTGTTGCAAACCACTGCTAAGGGGCGCCTCTAAGCATCGGTGTCTGATGCTGAGGGGCCACTGACCATGATTTGATGAGTTGGGAGTGAGACCAGGTTGTGTTTCCACCTTCTCCTCTGTACTCTACACTGCTGTAGGCCTGTTTCACCTAATATTCACAACTTCTTCCATTTTGCTGATTTGTTATATACATACAGTACAGGCCAAAAGTTTGGACACACCTTCTCATTCAATGTGTTTTCTTTATTTTCATGACTATTTACATTGTAGATTCTCACTGAAGGCATCAAAACTATGAATGAACACATGTGGAGTTATGTACTTAACAGAAAAAGGTGAAATAACTGAAAACATGTTTTATATTCTAGTTTCTTCAAAATAGCCACCCTTTGCTCTGATTACTGCTTTGCACACTCTTGGCATTCTCTCCATGAGCTTCAAGAGGTAGTCACCTGAAATGGTTTCCACTTCACAGGTGTGCCTTATCAGGGTTAATTAGTGGAATTTCTTGCTTTATCAATGGGGTTGGGACCATCAGTTGTGTTGTGCAGAAGTCAGGTTAATACACAGCCGACAGTCCTATTGGACAACTGTTAAAATTCATATTATGGCAAGAACCAATCAGCTAACTAAAGAAAAACGAGTGGCCATCATTACTTTAAGAAATGAAGGTCAGTCAGTCCGGAAAATTGCAAAACTTTAAATGTGTCCCCAAGTGGAGTCGCAAAACCATCAAGCGCTACAAACGAAACTGGCACACATGAGGACCGACCCAGGAAAGGAAGACCAAGAGTCACCTCTGCTTCTGAGGATAAGTTCATCCGAGTCACCAGCCTCAGAAATCGCAAGTTAACAGCAGCTCAGATCAGAGACCAGATGAATGCCACACAGAGTTCTAGCAGCAGACCCATCTCTAGAACAACTGTTAAGAGGAGACTGCGCGAATCAGGCCTTCATGGTCAAATAGCTGCTAGGAAACCACTGCTAAGGAGAGGCAACAAGCAGAAGAGATTTGTTTGGGCCAAGAAACACAAGGAATGGACATTAGACCAGTGGAAATCTGTGCTTTGGTCTGATGAGTCCAAATTTGAGATCTTTGGTTCCAACCGCCGTGTCTTTGTGAGACGCAGAAAAGGTGAACGGATGGATTCCACATGCCTGGTTCCCACTGTGAAGCATGGAGGAGGAGGTGTGATGGTGTGGGGGTGTTTTGCTGGTGACACTGTTGGGGATTTATTCAAAATTGAAGGCACACTGAACCAGCATGGCTACCACAGCATCCTGCAGCGACATGCCATCCCATCCGGTTTGCGTTTAGTTGGACGATCATTTATTTTTCAATCAATCAATCAATCAATCAATCAATCAATTTTATTTATACAGCCCAATATCACAAATCACAATTTGCCTCACAGGGCTTTACAGCATACGACATCCCTCTGTCCTTATGACCCTCGCAGCGGATTTCAACAGGACAATGACCCCAAACACACCTCCAGGCTGTGTAAGGGCTATTTGACCAAGAAGGAGAGTGATGGAGTGCTGCGGCAGATGACCTGGCCTGCACAGTCACCGGACCTGAACCCAATCGAGATGGTTTGGGGTGAGCTGGACCGCAGAGTGAAGGCAAAGGGGCCAACAAGTGCTAAACACCTCTGGGAATTCCTTCAAGACTGTTGGAAAACCATTTCAGGTGACTACCTCTTGAAGCTCATGGAGAGAATGCCAAGAGTGTGCAAAGCAGTAATCAGAGCAAAGGGTGGCTATTTTGAAGAAACTAGAATATAAAACATGTTTTCAGTTATTTCACCTTTTTTTGTTAAGTACATGACTCCACATGTGTTCATTCATAGTTTTGATGCCTTCAGTGAGAATCTACAATGTAAATAGTCATAAAAATAAAGAAAACGCATTGAATGAGAAGGTGTGTCCAAACTTTTGGCCTGTACTGTATATATATATATATATATATATATATATATATATATATAGATAGATAGATAGATAGATAGATAGATAGATAGATAGATATAGATATATTTCAATGATTTCAGGATGTTTAACGTATGGTTGGGTAACATATTTAGTTAAGGTTCAGAAAAGATCATGGTTACACTCAACAAAAAAGCAAAATTTATGCAGGTCTGTGAACAAATGAGAACATGGTCTCCAGCATTTAAGTCCACCTCATCCACCTCAACTTCCACATGCTTATTTTTCCACCCAGCGACATAAAGCAACACATTCTCACTCCGACCTCATTGCATATCAAAGTCTGGACATTTGACTTGTCAAAACGTCCAGACAATATGGCGTGCAAGGTACCCTGGGTGCATTGGTTATTGATGTTCTTGGATGCAGTGTCACCTTCAGCCTATTACATACATAGTCTGATTTCAAAATACACTTCTGTTTCCACAGGAAATATACAGTTGGCATACAGTCTCTTTCAAAATAAACACACTACATCCACACAACACCGTAAATTGACATTTATTTCCTTTAGCAACAAATACACATGGCTGGGTGTAAGCAACAAAAGCATGTGGCTGGGTTTAGAAACAGAACAGGGTTTGGCTTCACATTCATACACCAGCCTCCAGCCCTTGGATGTACATCATTACGTGGAGAACTGTACAATATGGATGGAATTCCTGGGGACACTGATTTGGGAAAGGAAGGGATTATGTGCTTCAAGATATTTTATTGAGTAACATCTTTACAGGAAATGTTGAGTTTCATTTAGCCTAACACTGATGTGTCAAATGTCGAAGTGTCAAGGATTGGTAAAAATATGTGAATGGAGAGCATAATTTCTGCTTGAAAGCGAAACTAGCCCCTTTCAACTGCCTCTTCATGATGGGAATTATATGGTGTTATGCCGCCTCACCATTCTGAATAAAAGGTACAATCATTGAGCGGGGGGACAGAGTTGTCTCGCCTTTGATGCAGCTTTGGAGGTAGAAACCTCACTGCAATGACGTCCGTGTAAAAGGGACAGCTGGTAGAACAGGGTGACAGGTGGCACGTGTGTGACATTTTGACATGTTTCGCAAGGGACCCACCGCAGGAGATCTGAAAGGCAATTGCTAGTGGTTAGCAGCTAACTCAAAGAGAAAGAACAGTGGCTGTAAAGGTCTGCAAATTGGGAAAACAATGAGGTCTGGGAGCTCCATACCTCATGTGCAAAGGATGAGATTAGCGACCATATAACAGGGACGCTAAATGATTGTTATTGCCATGTTATACCATTGTTATTATTTATGAAGCGCTGCCAAAGCATATGTTTATGTCACACTAGAGGCTGATGCTGTTGTCTTACTCATCATGCCTCTTTTGCTTCAGGGATGCCAGCATGTCTGTCTAAAATCCCACAGTGGAGCGGGATGATGCTGCCATTGTTTGGTGCTGTATAAAAATGCAAAGGCATTTGCATTTTTATACAGCAAAAGGGACTTTGTAGTGGCCCTGTAGTGAGAGGAAATAAATGATGCAAAAATGTATATTAAACTAAATTCACAGCCATGATAGGACAAATAGTTCCACCTCCCTCAATAATCTTTAGGACTTTATGGTAAAATATGGAAGAAAAACCATGACAGTGTTGCTAGTGATCATACCCAGCACTAAAACTAAATTTGGGCAAGTAGTTTGACTCTAATTAGTGAGGAAGGCTCGCTCCCCTCTGTTGCGGCCCCACGCTGTGATTTTGGCTGATGAGACGGCTGGATTTTAACATGAGCCATTATTCCAATCTATCTTCCTCCTTATCTGCTGTCTGGAGCAGCAGAGGAGAGCAGGTTAGCTGGAGAGAGGCCTGCTGCTTCCTGTCCTTTGAGAGCCAGAGCCAGAGAGGACCGGGTGAAGGGGAACACTTGTTAAATGGACTGATGAGTGATAATCCAGAGATGGAGGATTACTTGTAGCTCATTTTATTGTACATCCTTCCCATACATCACAGAGAAACATTTGTAAAATTCCTACCTTCCTACACATACACTCAGTTCTTGCATTTCCCAAGACACTGACTTCAGGGGTCTACTGTACGGTACTCTACGGTAATACTGTAAAACCATTACACACACCATAATTTTTCTTGTAAAATGTCACTTGTAATTTGTGTATTAATCAGTCCACAACCTACATCATTTAATAAGACAAAGGTGCCTTTCTTTAATTAGGACTATAAAAATATGCATATGATGGTGTAGGATTTGAAAGGACTCCATACTCGAGGACAAGTCTTCGATATCCAGTTTATCTGCTTTTAAGCAATTTGAGCTTGTTAATGTTAATGCAAATGTTAGCTACTATTCACTCGCCAAGCTAACATTAGCCCTCAAATATTTTTCAAAACCTTATCTGTTAACATTAATATTTACAGAAATATGTGCAAACAATCTGCTTTTATAGTTTATGTAACAGTTTTACATTATTTTTGTCTCTCCAGAGGGACATGGATTAGCTCTGTTATACCACTGTGACTATAATGTAATGGTACTATTTAATGCAGTCTAAGGCCTAAGGATGCATGATGTCAACATTGGAAGTGATGGGCGCTGGACCGGGCTATTGTTGTTGTGTATGCTCCAGGTTTAGTACATGTGCAGCCGAGTTGAGTAGTCCAGTATTACGAATTTTAAGTTGTGTTAATAAAGTCGACAGAAGAGAGTCACCGCTTCCTGACTATATTTCTACATAACACCATAGTGCCACGTTTTTACAAGTTAGGAAAAGTAGAGGTTATGGTAACACTTTCTATGAAGACCACATCTATTATGCATTAAAAGGCCATTCATAGTGAATTATAATGCATTTATAATGCTCTATGGCTACACTCATAAACACACATAATGCTTCCTGATGCACTATATCAACAGTCATAAAACATTATAGATGAAGAAGTGTCTTGCGGATGCTCCTTTCTAATTTTAAACTAGATGTTGACTTATGGGGTTTTTAATGCATTATGATTACCTATACTCATCTATACACACCTCAACAATCAACTGTAGTTTGTTATAACAGTCCATGCGGCATCATAAGTTATCACTGTATGTGTTAAGCAAAGTCCTACTTAGTGTGAATGTGAGTGTGAATGGTTGTCTCTTGTCTCTATGTGTCAGCCCGGTGATAGTCTGGCAACTTCTCTAGTGTGTAATCCACCTCTTACCCAATGTCATCAGGGATATGTCCAGCACCCCCATCACACACATACACACTTGCTATTTCCAGGCAGCTAATCAAAAACCCATTCAAAAAACCCACTGACTTTAAAATGAGGGAACCAGGAGTGCTAAAATGCTAACTCATTTTGGGATTTTAGGACTCCTACACCACTCTATACCCATGGATCCTGTCATACAATATTGATCAATTGGTGTCTGATTGCGAGACTGTGAGGACCACTGCAAGAACCATTCAGCAGCTGTTGACAACATGCTACAAAGCTCAGCTGCAACTCTTTTATCTAAAGCTCAGTTCAGACCAAAGACTCTCGACGTGACAAAACTTTAGGTTACTTGCATAACCCCGGTTCTCAGAGTAGTATGAGTGAGATGTCTCATCATGGGAAACGCCTCCCTGCATATTCCTCAGAAGCATTTATCTCATTAGGCCAATCCTGATTGGCTGGTGATTGCGATGCCAGCATCAGATGGATCCACCTACCATTAAATAGCCTACGATGCAGCATTATTCAAAATAAGCATCTCTTCTCGCTTTGCCCAAGCAAGAAGACCTATCTGGTAAGACATCTCACTCTTGCTACTCTGACAACTGGGGCTATTCATTCATAGCATTTGTTTCAATGTCTCACTATGGGATATGGAGACTCCTGTATTGCCAGACAAGCTTATCTTAAGTAACCACCAGCACTCAGCAAGAAATACTCTGTCCCCGCGAGGGCCCTGTACTCAGTACCGCCTGAGACACGCTGGGAGTAGAGACATCCAGTCTATAAAACCGGACAAATGTGGGGGGCAAAAACCAGCTCGCCGCTGCACAAATGTCCTGGATGGAGACCCCTTTAAACAGGGCCTAGGACACAGTTAGGCCACAAGTAGAATGAGCTTGCAGGCCAGGAGAACGGGCGGCCAAACGTGCGCAAGTGTGTCCACGCCAAGTGGCGCATCTCGATCGTGCACCGAGAAAAACAGCGGACACTGCATGTTTTCTCTTGATGCAAACAGATCCACTGTGGCCCGGCCGTAGCGCAGCCATATTTGCCTGAATGGCGGGATGCAGACTCCAATCGCCATATAGTGGTGTGCCCCTGGACAGCAAATCCACCCCCACATTCATTCTCCCCCAGTAGAGAGAGAGAGGCGGCAGCCATTTTGTCTGAATTATGTTATGGGGCCCTCCAGTGGTGGTATGCCGTTGTTGCCCTTCACCGCCACTGCACTTGCATGAAGTGTTGGTGAACTGACAGTCAGTGACAGCACGTGTCCTGAGAGGTGCAGTAGCCTCCCCCAGAAGCGGTAAAACCACTGAACAGCTCGTTTTTCTGTTCATTAATTTTAACTGCACCCTTGACCTCGGGTCTGGATGCGACAGTTGAACATGTTTTATTAATAAACAATGTGCTTGTGTGACTTGTGGTGGGGACAAACCTGTCAATCCCCGTCTGCCGCGCGACAACTCTCTATTTTAGGACGCTCTTCTTTTTTTGTCACGCTACGCTCCCCTACGCGACCCTCCAGCAGATAAAAACTACAAGAAATAGTGTGCTAAACGAGCACAATGTGTTTTTAAATGAATAAACCATTATCAGAAGTGATATGTGATGATTTTTTTTCATGCATTTACCCATGTTTATCCGTGACATTGTGTAAATGTATGTGGTGGACATTTGAAAGCGAGTAGATGACAGTACAGTACTTGTAGATAACTCAAATATATGTAATAACTTAGGTAGGAAATGCTTTAACATTTCATGCAGCCTCTCAGCTCGGCAAATGGTAAACAACCCCGCTGGCTTCTCTATGTGTCGCTTCCGTATGCTGTCAGTGGAGCCCAGATTAGTACGCCGCAACACTACACTGACGTGACGCTTACGTTTGCAGCCGGTGGAACCCGGCCGTGACGTGGAGTGGGGGCTTGGTTTTCCGAGGAAGGCAGAGCTGGAGAGCTTCATCATTCCTCTAACTAGCCTCACACCGCTGCTGCATTGAGGCCATAGTGGTGCCAAAAATTCTGTCGGGAACAAATGGCATGTCCAAAATGTCCACCTTTTCCCTGTCTGTCAGGTTTGTCAAGTTGAGCCATCTGGCTCTTTCCTGCAGCACCATCATCCCCATTGATTTACCTGGAGCCCAGACAACGCAGCTGCACGTGGAGGCAAATGTTTGTAACCACAGTGATGTTTTCCCACACAGCAGGGTCAGGCTTGGTCGCCATGTCCTCACACAACTCTGCTTGGTATGCAGTGAGCAAGGAGGAAGCATTAAGCGCTCTGATAGCCAAAGCTGCCACTTTGTACACCCTCTCAGTCATGGCAGACTGAAATTGGTCTGCTCTCAACGGCAGTGTGGGGTTCTTGGAGTTGAAGGTGGGCTGCGACTAACGGCATGGGGGGCATGCGGAGCATGCCAAATTTCTTCATGCCCTCAAAATCAAGGGAGGAAGCCCCTTGTATCAGGCTTTTCCTGCTGAACAGGTGGTCCTTCCACGAGACCGAAACCTTGTCCAAAAGCTCAGGGAAAACTGAGAGAAGCTGTTTTGCTGACCTTGTGGCCTGGGGCAATTTCTTCCCCTCGTAACAGGATCTGGTGGTCTCCGTCACTACTGCATTCAGCCTGGATGCAGCGCGTTTGCGCGCGACCTGCTTATCCATGCTGGGAGCGGGCGAAGCTGGCATGCTGTTGTCCTCACCCCGAGAGGCAGTCACATCAACAGGCTTGGCAGCCTGAGCGGAGGGCATGAACATTTCATCCTCCTCCTCTGATATGAGGAACTCCAAGGTGTCCTCGTCGTCATCCTCATAATCCAGCTCCAGGACGTCTTCCATCGGCATAGCCGTCGTGCCTAAGTCCAGCTGAGAGCCCCAGCTAGAGCCTGCACATGGCTCGCAATCTGCCTTATTCCCCTCCTTGTCCCAGATGTTGGTCAACATGTTGTCTGTAGACAAGTAAGGGTCCTGTCCTGACAAGCTAGCTTGGCGTGCTAGCCATATTCGAATGCTTTTCATGGTGAAGCAGATGAACAGCATTAGCATTAGC
The DNA here is from genome assembly GCF_011397635.1 of Epinephelus fuscoguttatus. Classification (NCBI taxonomy): domain Eukaryota; kingdom Metazoa; phylum Chordata; class Actinopteri; order Perciformes; family Serranidae; genus Epinephelus; species Epinephelus fuscoguttatus. The sequence goes on along the minus strand of NC_064765.1, from coordinate 39,175,591 downwards.
TGGTGATAACTTATAAAAACCTTACCATGGCGGGTAGGCTGATTGACACTCCAGTCTATGGTGAAGACCAGAGGGTGAAGTGTATTGGAGGCAGCTAGCGCCCAGTGACGGAGCTGTTAGCTTATGGCTTCTAAAGTGGACAGTTAAACTAACTAGCCTATGCTACCATTAGAGATATGCTCCACAGCAAGAAGACGTGTTGGAATAATGCTGCGTCGTAGCGCAGGCTATTTAATGGTAGGTGGATCCACCTGATGCAGATGTCGCAATCACCAGCCAATCAGGATTGGCGTAATGAGATAAATGCTTCTGAGGAATACACAGGGAGGCATATCCCATAGTGAGACGAATGCTATGAATGAGAACCATTTTACGTTGCAGAGAAAACGGCAGTGTAAACTGGCCAGTCTGAGCTTGACTCAAGCCGGCTGATGGTGTCACCTGCATCTCAGCTGGTCAAACTGCTGGTGGCTGGTTTTAGAAGGTAAAACACATCTACCTGTTTCAACAGCCAATTAGCTTGTAGTGAAGTTCGCTGGTCAAGTCAGAATGACCACAGATGCTGTGTTTGCTTGCTGCGGCAAGTACTCCCCACATTCTCATTGACCTGTTAATTAGTGCTAGTTATTTATATTATTGCGGTGTATTTATTATAAATACAGTCCATCCGATGGTCATTTCGTTTCTGTTTTTCGCCATTTCATCACTACTACAAATGCAGCTGTAGCCAGTATCTCCTATCACTATCTTCATTCATATTTTAATAAGCTACAAATTATATTCAGCCACAAGATAAGCTTGAAAAGCTGGAAATCAGAACAGAAGTACTGAGAGCTGTTGCATAGAGATGATACACCATCTCTTCTAGTTGCATCAGATCACCAGCAGGTTTTCAGAACGCTGCAGAACAGCACTTTATTTTAGCACTTTTTTTTAGTATTTGCTCATCTCAACTCGTCTGAACCCCCAATTGCAACCCTCAAATTAAAGTGTGTATGAATGATTCACTGATAAAAGTAACAGAAATAGGACAAGAATAACTTGATGACATCACACATCATGAAAGACAACCAGGGATAATTGGTGTGAACCATTGTGTAGTCTTTCATGTCTGTCGGCCAAGTCACAGCACGATTTTATGACACAATCACGTAATCTGACATAGTGACTGTTGGAACAGACAGAAATGTTGTGTAGTATTTTTACCAGGCATTAGCCACCTTTAAAGTCAAGGCTACAGACTGGGGCAGGGGCCTGAAGCTCTGAAATGATCTGTCTGCAGACATGGCCACTTAGCTGGCTCAGTTTCCTCCATTAATTCACTTTCCAGCTTTTACTTTTATAATAAAGCTTATCCTTATTGTAGTTTTGTCCTACATTTTTAAGCAAGAAAAAAAAAATGCTCAGACACCCAAACGTAATCCTGTCCATCAGCTTCTCTTCTCACTCCCTTTCCCTGTGACTTTCACTGTCCTGGACTATTTTAGTCCATCACTGTGCCCTCATCCTGTGCTCTTGGACAGTCAAACAGGAATTCTAAAACACAGAAGTCTATTTGAATGGCCTTCTCTCTAACCCTTCCCAGCTGCCTGTGACCTCTGCTACACTATGCAGCCTGACGATTGAATCTATTGCCTAATCCAGACTCCACTCTATGGGCCTCACTCCCACCTTTGCCCCAAACCCCTAACACCTTTGCATGCTGCTTGCCGTGTATGTAAGTGGGTTAGCGCTCGGCTAAAGCTACCTGCCTCTCTCTTCTGTCAAGCTGCAAGGGGTCAGCTGCAGCAGAGGTCTTAGGGAATGTCCTTTTTTGAATGACATCCATATTCTCACCAGCACGGGAGAAGGAGGAGAAGGGGAAGGGACTCAGGGACAGGGGGGTTAAAGGAGGGAGAGAAACAGCTATCCTTTGGATTTGAACTTCAACTTGACCTCTGACCTCCCTTTTCTGGCTCCAATATCAAAACACAGAACCATCTGCCTCTTACTGCAGGGCTAGCGGGAGCGTGGGGTTAATATCATACACTTACGGAGCTGAATACAGACTGCAATTATCTTCTATTCTCAGACAGAATCCTATTATTTGATCCTGGAGTCGCAACAGATGGAAGGGGGCCCGTCACATCCTCTCTCTCTCACTCTCTTTGCTGCCATTCCTGTGCAAAGCCAATCTGGAGGGCAGGGCAAGTAAGGATGAGGACATAATGGTGAGAGAGGGCAGGGAAGGGGCAAGGAGAGGGTGAGAAAGGGCATGGGGTGAGGCGAGGTCACAGGTTGAGGCAGGGAAAAGGAGGTGGAGAAGGGAAACCTGAGCCTGGAGGGGTTGGCTTTCTCCTCCTCCATCTATCCATCCATCACAGTGGGCAAGAGAGAGTGTCTGAAGGCCATAGATAAGACTTGGAGTTTGTAGTAAGAGGAAAAGGAGAGAGGATCTGGGAATAGCTGGTGAAGTGAGGCAGATTCAGTTTCTTAACCTGATTATCATCTTTCGTAAAGTACATTTCCTCAAACTATCTTAAAGCTGCACTAAATAATTTCACCTTAAATAACAGATCACATGACTATGTTCAATGTGAAAGGGCTGGCTTGTAGTCACAAAGCTAGAGACCAGTGTTAATTTTGAAAGCTATTTTAGATTTAGTCTTAGTCTTGAGATGAAAATGCTTATTAGTTTTAGTCACCTTTCAGTCATTTTTCTTTATAGTTTTAGTCTGGTTGTAGTTGACGAAAATTCAAAACGTTCTAGTCAATTTTTAGTCATTACATTTTTTTATGTTTTTGTTTTTTTAATCTTTAAACTAATCCAGTAAGGCTAATTCATGTATCAGAAATTAGAATCAAGGTGACAGTTTTTTTCTACAGCTACAAATAATCTCTACACACTTACAAACTGTCATTTCTCCAGCAGTGTTTGACAGGTTTAAGGGGTGATTTACAAGCACACACTTACTGATCATCATTTGAAAAGCTCAACATCTCTCTATTTATGCTCTCAAAAACTTTGACACCACAAATAACTAATCTGAGACAACTAGGATTTGTACCCAGGGTCATTGTAAACTCTGACACATCAATCTCACTGTTAAGAAGCAGAGAAACAACTTAATTTAAACCTGAATTCTTTCCTAATGTGCAACATGTTAGTCTGGAGGTTTAAACTTGTGTCCTCTCACAGAGTTGGTGACTAAGACTAAACTTTAATCTCTGTCAGAGAAAACTAATCTGAGTTCAGAGGGTTTACTTACAGCACAGCTACACTCACAGATAACTGAGCCTCCTACCTGCCTGCTTGGCCCAAACAGCATCAACCCATAAACCATTTCCAGACAGTCTAGACTGAGTGGCGCCCTGCGGATAACGGTGTGAAGACAGGCCAGCGGCTGGTGGCTGCTTGCTCTGTTGCCATTCAGTGGCTAACAAGCACAGCTAGCTGCTAACAGACACCGCTGTAACTAACAAACTCCACAAATCCATTCAACAGCTCCACCATCCACATTCAGACACACAGGCTAGCACACAGGCTGGTGACCATTTGCTGGAGTTTACAGAAAACCTATGCTCCAATCTCACACCACACATGGAGCATTAGATGATAATTGTGAGCACAGCCGCTGTTGGCCATCCAGGTTTCATCTTAGTTTTTATTATCAAGATCTATTTTAAGCTCATCAACATCTCAACTCCCTCGTGGAAAAAAGGTTGTTGACGAGTACTTTTCCTCATAGTGTACAAAATAAACACTGTGCACATGCATGGTGTATAATTGCTGCATCATTTAGACATAAAAACATGAAAAAATACGGTCCTGGTTTGAAAAAAAAACAAAACTATTTATTATTACTAAATGAATTTTATTACTTATTTACATGTAATTTTCCTTTAACAGACAAACACTAAGGGCTATCAACCACCACTGACTCATGTAAAATCCCAATTTTAAAGCAAATTCTGATGATCAATGTATTAAGTGATTATATTGAAACACTTTAAAAGTCTATAAATATCTGGTAAGTATGTCTCCTGAAATGATCTTAAAATCAGATATTTGTGAAGCCACAAGATATTTGAATGTTTTCCCCAGTGAATTCCCAGATGTTTTTGTTGTTGTTGGTTTCCTTTTTTTTTATTTCAGATAAATTAATCATGAATATCAGACCCGTGTCTCAACACAGATCATGATATGCATACATTTGTGGGAGAAAATATTGAGGTTAAAAGATTCATTAAGTGCATTCCCCATGTCTGGCACTGCTATGTGCAAGTGCACACACACACACACACACACACACACACACACACACACACACAGTGAGGGCTGTGGGCAGGCATGTTTTCCAGGCAGACATCTGAAAGTGGATCCTCAGAGCTAAATTTCCATGTAGTATCAGGCCCAGGAGAGCTGGTTTACAGGGCAAAGAACCAGCCTCGCTCATTTAATTACCGCCTATCAGTGGCATCAGAGTGTGTAGCTACCAGTTTAAATGGAAAGTGGGATGAAGTGGGCGCTGGCATCAAGGGCAGAGAGCGAGCATGTAGTTCCATGCATAGATTTGAAACTTTCCTCTCTGGTAGCTGTTGTTTATCTCGCAGTCCTCCATGCAAATGTGAAATATGTAGTGATTTAGGAAATAAGGCAAACCACATATGAAATTTACTCTGATGTCTTCTTATGGTAACACACTTTATGCTTTGTTATGCACTCATAAGTAGAGTATTGGTTGGTTTGAGAGCAATATGAATCAAAGGTAATTAAGATCAGTTATGAGATCTGTTTCTCAAAAAGAAAATGATTAATACATTCCCCAAGGAAGACATCTTTCCACTCAACATCTGGGTCGCCTGGAATTTCACTCACTTAATTCAAACTGTAAACAGAGACTGCAATTTTCATAAATGTGGATGTAATCTCTTTTAAGACGAGGAACCAGAGAAGACCAGTTATCCAGAAGACCAATGTTAGGGTCAGTCAAGCCAGATTATAGCCTTAAATTGAACTGGCTTCGTAGTACAGGCCTATGGTAGGTTAGCTATCCTGGACCCAGTGGGGGCTTGATTTATATGCAGCTGACAGACAGAGCAACAATGGGTACGTCCCAAGTCCCTTAAAATTACTGCTAACCACCTAACCTAGCCACCTTACCTAACTGTTTAGTCCCTCCCACTTAGGAAAACATTTAAGGAGTCAGGAGTTAGGAGTGAAGAGCGAGGACTGCTGATTAAGAGACATGAGACGGCCTTACTCTGAAGTGTCACGTAAAGCGACGTCCTTTTCTGATGACGGTGCGACAGCTGGATCCAATATCCCTGGATCTGCTGCATAACGGAGCCAGCGTTTGGCGTACCCCCCCCCCAAACTCTGGTCACACACTTTTGCATGTATTACCATTGTTAATGAGTCATTTGTTGAAGTTTGTCGCAATTAAAGAACGGTCTGTAGCCCTGCCACTGTCACTGTGATGAGCATCATTATCATTATTATTATCATCATTATCACTATTATTAAATCCACTCGCCATCATTCAACAAGTCAGCTGCTGAGTGAATAAGGCATATCAGACCTGTCAGTCTGCCTCAATCAATTCAATTTTATTTATAAAGCCCAATATCACAAATCACAATTTGCCTCACAGGGCTTTACAGCATACGACATCTCTCTGTCCTTTGGACCCTCACAGCTGATCAGGAAAAACTCCCCAAAAAAAACCCTTTAACGGGGGAAAAAAACGGTAGAAACCTCAGGAAGAGCAACTGAGGAGGGATCCCTCTTCCAGGACGGACAGACGTGCAATAGATGTCGTACAGAACAGATCAACATGTTAAATTAAAAGTAATCCGTATGACACAATGACACAGAAAGCGACAGAGAGAGATGCAGGACAGACGGTAATGACAGTGGTTTACAACAACATTAATGAAAGTAATAATATTGAGTAATATTAATATTAATAATTAATATTACCTACAGCCTATTAAACATTATTCCACTCACATGACATGCAGGACAATTAATGATGGGCAAATGTGTTTGTGTATGTGTGTGTGCGTGGTGTTATATCAACACATGTGGTTCTGGACATGAGCAGCTGCACATTTAACAGCCACACATCACAGACAGTCCGCTGAACACCGCAACGGGTTGTGAATGAAATAAACTTAATTACAACATGACAGTCTTGCACGAAATATCATTAACGTTACTCTTTGTAGTCACGTAGGCATGTGAATTACAGCGTTTCATTGCAAAGAATGCATGTAACGGGTACACTTGCGCTGTTTCTCCGCCATCTCGTTCAAATGAACCAGACGTAGGGGGCGGGTATTTATACGTCAGGGCCTCAAGCTGAAAAAGACTTCCTGCTAGGAACCTCTCGTGTTACCTTACTCATCACACCTAACAGATCCCTCCTAACGCCTAACGCTAACTCCTTACTGGCAGGAATAAGAGACATGAGACGGCCTTAAAGATGGCGGAGCTCAAACGACTTCCGGTTCAAGTAAGGAGTTAGGAGTTTGCAGTATAGAATAAGAGACTTGGGACGTACCCAATGTGTCTGTAGACCAATAGCAAGAAAAACAAATGCGCACATTTTGATAAAAAAAAATGAGTCAACACCACATAATGTGTGTTTTTTAATCTGATGGAAGAATTTTTTTTAGTCAAAGGTAAAACACGAGTTATAGTGTGATTTGCAAGAGCCCACCCCATTGACAGAACTGACACCAAAGTCTGTCTCCAATGAAAAATTTGAATGCTTCACTGATGTAATGTATTTTCCTTCTTTCATGATTTTCTTACATGGGACAAGGAATATGGTGGATAGTGCCACTGTCAGGTTCAAATTTATACTTATATTGAGAAGCTTTTTTTCTGTTAGAGTGGCATGTTTAGGCCCATCTAATGAGCCTGAGTTTGGTCATTCAAGGTATCTTAAAAACTAATGGCAGGATTTCCATGAAACAATCTTTGGATTTCCAGGGTGTGATACAGAGTAAAGACTGAATCCAACCTGACCAGTCACTATTCTCTATCAGTGATAAAACTCAAACCCTTCTAAAACCACAAAAGTCATTTGTCAAATGTTTATATATTGATGAGTAAAATCAACATTGCAGCCTCTCTGGGCAAATACCAGGTCCATTCTTGAAGTTGACATTAATTTGGACTGGTCAAGACATGGTTTGAAAACCAAGTCTGTGACACGTACTGTAAAACTGTCAGTTTCAGTACTTAGCTGGGAAAATGGAGCCTAATTGGTCAAAGCTCTTTGCTCATTCCCTTTATCAAAAACTCTACAATCTACAATCTGAACAAATGAATTCCAACTTCTATATTTATTAATCCTGTTTAAAATTCTACTTAAAAAAAAAACTAAAGCCAACTCAATAAGAGAAAGGCTTAGTCTGAGGACAAAAGGGAAATCATGCAGGATCTGTTCTGCAGCTGACCGCAACTCTTATGTTTCACCACAACATTGTTCTGTGGCCCCGGTGTGGGACATTGCCTGGGGCTTCCCACCGGCCCTCAGTGTTTGCTGAGTGAGCACGCCTTCCCCACGGACCAACGACAAGCTCCTTCGCCCACATCAGAAGTCATCCACCTCCCAGCTACCACAGCCCAGCCCTGGTCAGAGAGAGCGCTGCCTGGGGCCAGTCTACCAGCTGAAGCCCCTTGCCCCCTCCCAGACATCCAGGGGAACAAAATGGGCTCCCATAGGCGTGACCGCCCCTCCCTCATGACACACTTATTGTTTGTGGGTCTGAAGTGTGTTGGAGAAAGTGGTGTCAGAATATGAAGGCTTTGTATGATGTACAGAAGTATGAAGTAAAGACTGAGGGGAACATAAAGATCACGAAGAACAATTAAAGAGAAAGAAAGAAATACTGACTTTTTGATTTTCTCATTTCTCACTGTAACTATAGGCTATGCTAACTTTACACCTGCCACCTCTGGTGTAGAGATTTTGGTGATGTTATTCAGGAAAAACAAGTTCATAGAGGCAAACAGCACAAACCTCTGAAAGCTTTCCAAATAAACTCACCGTTTAAAAACAGATGTCCCGCGGACAGCCATGAGACATGGTTGTTTGTATGATCCTGTTTAAATCAATCTTAAATAAAAACAATAATAGCTAGAACACCCATTCCTTTTGCAGCAGGAAGGTAAGGCTTCTGTCCTTCCTGTCATCTTGTCATTACCTTTTGTTACCTTACGTAAGGTGCAAAGGTAGTGTTACGTCATAATTTCCCCAGGAATTTCCCCATAATGGCCGCAGGAGATTGTTGTTTGCATAAACCCGTATATATCGATCTAAAATAAATACCCTAATAGCTAAAACATTACTTCTTTTTGCAGCATAACGCTAAGGCTTCTGTCTTGTGTCATTATGTTGTATGGTAATAATGACGTAATTTATGGGGTGCCGTTTGTAAAGTGGCTCACACTGAAATTAACAGCAACATTTTGTCACATTCAGCTTCAAACAACGTGGTGGGAATTTTTTAGTCACACTTATATCTAAATGTTAAATGTTAAACTTAAATGTTAAATCTAAATGTTAAATGTTAATCCTAAATTTTAAATGTAAATCTAAATGTTCAATGTTTAATCTTAATGTTAAGTGTTAAATGTTTAATCTAAATATTAAATGTTAAACCTAAATGTTAAATGTTAATCTAAATGTTAAATGTTGAATGTAAATATAAATGTTAAATCTAAATCTCAATGTTAAATATTAAATCTAAATGTGCTTGGTGACACTACACTGCCGGTCAGCGGAAATACCAAAATAAAAGCCTGGGTGGTCAGACTGTGTTTATAGTATCAAATAACTAATTAAAACCAAACTAATCGGAGAAAATGAACACTTGAAAATACATCAGCGTGATAAGAACTACCTAAAATGACAGAAACCATGTTGTCATGGGAAATTTTATTTGATGTGTACTTTGAGTTTTTAAATTCGCTATGCATGAAGTACATTGATGCTAGTGGCAAATCCCTACTGGGCTAGTGCTAGCTAGTTTCATAAAGCTTACATGCCGACAGAAGGAACATATGCTACACAAGTTAGAAAACAAACTTACCGAGTGCTGTGGTGGCTCAATGGTGGATACTGTCGCTATCACCAACGATGCACTGCTGAAATTCTGAGTTGCGGCCAAAACGGCCCTTCCAATGTTTTTTAGCTAAATTGCTGGACATGTTGGCATGTTGCCAAGCAGGGAGAGCATGGAGAAAATGACCGACAGTGGAGTGTACCCATAAATTCCACACCCTCCATGTTAGCAGATGGGACACTAAAAAAAGTAAGAGTACGAGTACGAGAAGTTTGGTTTTAATTCGTTATTTGATGCTATAAACACAGTCTGACCACCCGGGCTTTTATTTTGGTATTTACGCAGACCAGCAGTGTGCATTTGCATATTAGCTAAATATTCAGTTTCAGAAAGCACATTTAGATTTAACATTTAGATTTAACATGTAACATTTAGATTTAACATCCAGATTTAACATTTAGATTTAGATTTAACATCTAAATTTAACATTTAACATTTAGATTTAGACTTAACATTTAGATTTAACATTTAATATTTAGATTTAGACTTAACATTTAGATTTAACATCTAGATTTAACATTTAGATTTAGATTTAACATCTACATTTAACATTTAACATCCAGATTTCACATTTAGATTTAGATTTAACATTTAGGTGTAACATTTAATATTTAGATTTAACTGACATTATATTTAACATATTTCAAATATTGCTGTAAATGTGATAAAAAGTGACTTTAAAAAAATCACACCACTTTTTTAAATGTTGTTTGAAGCTAAATGTGGCAAACTGTTGCTGTCAATTTCAGTGTGAGCCACTTCATAAACACCACCCCATGGTCATTATCCTCCATTATGTGTGGCACAAAACGGCACAAAAATGTGCAGTGGTGTCAGACTCAATAATGATTAATCCATCACAATGCCTTTGCGCTCTAATGATAAAAATAAGCTCATCTCAAAAACTAAATGATTTACACAGTTCAAATAACTTATGGGGTGTTAAGAAATATCTTGTTTATGTTTCTACATTAAATCTTTTTTGGATCAGTATGTTTTGTCTTGTTATTTTGTAAAAACTGATGAAAAAAAGTCATTTTTTATATATAATACACCGGGCACCTTCTCTCTCTCTCTCTCTCTCTCTCTCTCTCTCTCTCTCTCATGTCCTGTTACTGCATTTTGCTAACTCGGCCATACTGCATGTCAGTAACTTGGCTTCTTCTCCGGAGCCTTTGTGCTCCACTGTCTCCACTGTGACGTGTGTGGTTGTGCTGCTGCCGTGGTCCTGCCTGATGCCTCCTGCTGCTGCTGCTGCCATCATTAGTCATACTTCTACTGTTATTATACACATGATTATTGTCACATATGTATACTATCAAATATTAATATATACTTTCAACATATTGTACCACAGTAGCCGTAATTATTATTATAATATTATTACTTTCATTAATGTTGTTGTAAGCTACTGTCATTATTGTCTGTCCTGCATCTCTCTCTCTCTCTCTCTCTCTCTCTCTCTCTCTGTCTCATTGTGTCATACGGATTACTGTTAATTTATCATGTTGATCTGTTCTGTACTACATCTATTGCATGTCTGTCCATTCTGGAAGAGGGATCCCTCCTCAGTTGCTCTTCCTGAGGTTTCTACCATTTTTTTTGCCTTGTTAAAGGGTTTTTTGGGGGGAGTTTTTCCTTATCCGCTGCGAGGGTCCAAAGGACAGAGGGATGTCGTATGCTGTAAAGCCCTGTGAGGCAAATTGTGATTTGTGATATTAGGCTTTATAAATAAAATTGATTGACTGATTGATTTTTTTTAGTACACAATTTTCATACTTTTATAAGATGGTTTATTGACTTAAATAACCTTTTAGCTCAGGTTGTACAGATTTAGGGATGTGAAGCATTTTAAGATATTAAATTCAGTTTGGTTCAGTTCAATTTAGTTTCATCTATAAAGCCCAATATCACAAATCACAACACAACACTATCGACTATGCCAGAGTATAATAAAAAAAATCATCCCTGTACTTCGCCTATGGCAGGCTAATATATTGTTACTCACCACTAGACGTCTTTACAGAAGAACGATTTGTCTGTTATTGTGATTGCTGGCAAAGGCATCGATGATTTTATCTGTGTCCAGATCTTTGGTCCTCCTGGTGTTGATGATCAAGAATGGTTACTGTTGCACGTATTGCCACTGCTGTTCCTCAGGTATGTCTTCAAACACCGGAGGCAAGAGGTGCTGCGCTCGGGCGGGCCTACCGTAAATAATGTATTATCGGGCACCCAATAATACATTATTATCATATTACATTATAAAAACACAGTAACAGTACACAGTATGTGCTTTGATCTGACTGAACTGCTGTAAGAACTTATACAGTATGATACTCACTAAGCAGACTTTGCAGTCAACAAGCTCCCCTGATTAGAGTCTAATAGATGTTCCATGGCCCTAGGTGCAAATTACTTAATAAATATGTCCACATAGGTTTATTTCCTCTTAATGGTACTCCCAGCATGGCAGCCATTAGTCGCTGTGACCCAATTTAAGAGCCATCGCTCACGCAGCCAAATCAGAGAGTCATGTCTCTGCTGCCAGCATTATTTTACCTTCCTGCCAAACCCGTCGACACATAACAATCCATGATCTGACTGCAGAGAACAGGGCCGTGCTCTTGGTCTGGGTGTCATGAAGTTCTGGTGTGGGGTAGGTAATGGGGCAAGACTGAAGTTCAAGCAGCAAGTCTGTGAGGACAGAAATAGAGGGCTCGGCCGGGAAGGAGCACCTGCCACAGATAGCAAACATGTCGCCTGCGGTCATTTTGACTTGACCAGCTGACTTCACTACAAGCTGATTGGCTGTTGAAGTAGGTGATGTGCTTTAAAACCAGCCACCTGCAATTTGGCCAGCTGAGTTGCAGGTGACACTATCAACCAGCTTGAGTCAAGCTCAGACTGGCCAGTTCACACCACTACAACTTGTCTCTGCAAAACAGTTTAATCTCTTGGGGATCATTGGTCTGCAACAAGGAGAGAGCACACACGGCCGCCTAGAGATAAAGTGCAGCGCCCTCTGTCTTTTTTCAGAGTGCGCTGGCATTCTTTTGTGCAGACGGTCCAAGCTCTAGTTGAAAATCTTTGAATTCTTTTAGAAATGTGCTAGTATCAGTGAAGCCTCTAGCTCACCTGATAGTGTGCGCCCCATACAGGCCTTTTGCTGCATGTTGTCCCCTCTCTCTCTCTCTTTCCCCCACATTTCCTATCTCTCTTCACTTGTCCTATCAATAAAAAGACCAGAAATGTGCTGGTGTCGTCACTGCTGCCCCTTTAGCTACTGTCTATCCTGCTGTAAGAAACTATCACAACAAAGACAGAAAAGCCCACGTACAGAACAGTTAGACACTGGATGTTGCTGGTGAGTGTTGTGCTTTTATCACCACACTCGTTGTAAAGTTGTAGTTGTGTCGTCAACCCTCTGTTAATGCAACCCATTCTCACTCAGACCTCGTATCAACATTTGGTCATGGACTTCACGTCGAGATATGACGTACAACGTACCCTGGGTGCTTTGTTTGTTAATGTCCTGGGACACCATGTCAACTTTAGCCTGTTACATGCAATGTCTTTTTTCAAAATATGCCTGTTTTCACAGGAAATATACATTTTGCATACAGTTTCTATAAAATAAACACACTACGTTGGTACAACACCGAGGATTGACGTTTTATTCCTTCAACAGCAAACACACGTGGTTACGTTTTGCCAACACATGCATGTAGTTGGGTTTAGGCAACAAAAGCACGTGGTTGGGTTTGGGAAAAAAAGAACAGGGCTTGCCTTTACAATCTTATAGGAAGCAAATACCGCCCTCCTGGGTTAAAGTGGTTGTGTAACTAATCATGACTATAGCTGCAGCACCAGTTAAAGATACACAGTTGAATTCATTCACACAGCATTTCAAAACTGGTGGGTAATGCTGTCTAGCCAAGAATTTGCTGGTGCTACAGGCTCTGTTGGTGTTTTTGTAGGTTCCTCTTGTGTGCTACTTACAGTCTGGCACCTGGCCGCTACCTTTTAGGTCTGGCTTTAAGTCCTGGCCTCACCTGTGGGCTGAGCCCAGGATGACCTGAACACGCAGAGGGCAGCAGCAGATAAATACAATACTACACACAGAGAGATGATTAAGAAGAACTACTTCAGTATGAGTCTACACATTGTTTTTTTTTGTTTTGTTTTTTTTAGAAAAATCCTGCATAATATTTCTTAAACAAGAGAAGGTGCAACACAGATAAAGCTTCTTATATTTTGGACTTGGCATTAAGGATTCAGGACAGCACTGTGAATAAAGGCATCACTTTACATGTCTAGGTTCACCAAAGAACCCAGTGAATGTGATTATGGCAAGTCAAGTCCATTCAATTCAATGAAATACACACACATGCACACACAGGACCTATACTGTACGTGCATTAAATGGAGAGATGTCAGAGTGAGGGGGCTGCCTTGGACAGGCTACAGTAGTATTCATATTACAGAGCTACTGAGTCTGGCTCAAGTCCCAGACAGGGCAGGTAACAAATATCAAGTCTGGACCTTTGGGCAAGGTTCTTAATGCTGCTGACCGCAAAGACAAGATTGTTGACCCTGGTCATATATAGTATATACATATGTGCATATTTTTACCTGTTATGCAGCTTTTTGCAGGTTACCCAACCCGGTGTAGGACTCTGTTACAGAGTGTGTTTGTGGCAGGGGTTGAGTGCTGATGAACATGCCTTCCTGATGACCACTTTGCCCTGCCAACACCACTGCCAGCAATCATTTAAAAAAAGCTCCCATTTGGCCTGTGGTCTGCCTGCTCTGGCACTCTTGTTCTCTTGGAAGAGTTGTTGACATTTGTCCTGTTCTTCCTGAGAGAACACACACAGCCACTCACAGACACACACGCATTTACAACAACAGTGAGACCTGAAAGAAACTGTTCACTCTTTTCCCCAAGTTCCCATTTTTCTGCGACTTCTCCCTCCCCTGAAAAAAAAAAGAAAACATGAAATTAAATGTGTGTGTACATTTTATCATGTCTGCTATCGCCTTTTGAAAATTGCAGGTAGCGGAGTGTTTAACATTCTCTTGTCAAGCGTCCTCCTGCTGGGACAATAAATGCCTGTCCAGTTTTGCTCACAGCAGCGGCTGCAGATTACAAACAGCAGGAGCACGCCGGAGTCTGAACACAATACCGATAAGGATGCCTGTCTTAGTGCCGCCGCTTTGGCTGGCTTCTCCTCATGCCAGGAACCTGCTGCTTTCTAATATTTACACACAACTAGAATGGCAAATGTACCGTAACTTCACCCACACACTACCCCCACACCTGGAATCAGCGTGCATATTTTTGTGTGTTTTTGTCTTTTGGGAGACAGGTTCTGTTTTTTGACGAAAAGGAGAGAGGGAGGGCTAAATTATAGCACAAACAGAGAGAAATTTTCATCGCATCTTTTCATCCAGGAGTTTCAGGAGGAGGTAGGTGTGGATGATTGCAACTGAGTTGTTATTCAACTTTTTTTGGGTGGAAGTCTGAGAGAAAGACAGAGTTTCTGCTTTACTTTTTGTCAGGTGAGGGTGGAGGGTGAAATGCAGATTTACTGTCTAAGCTGTGACAATTGAAGAGCAGGGAATGTAGAGAGAAGACACAGGAGGCCACTGACACAGCAGATTATTCACAACGGCAAGACAAAGGAGTCCATATGATTTAGATTAAAACACAATGACGAGACAAATTACTTCTTTATACCTTTTTGGTGCTAATTCTCTGTGTCATAACAAGCACCAAAATGACAAAAAAAAGTGTAGTCTTTTTTTAAAATGTGAAATGCTTTAACATCCCAGAAAATAGCATGATTTACCAATCAGCATATCAGTTTGGATTCTTCAACAATCTGTCTGCTTTATTCCTTCATTCAACTGAAATCAGAAACTTTAAAGCTGCATTAGTGGATTTTTTAGGCCACTTAGGGGCAGCACAACAGGCTGAAACATCTTAATAAGTTGTAAAACCTAAACAGTGTTAAACTGTTTTCTATTTGGACATCCTGCAGAGTAGGATGCATTCACATGGCATTCTCACTTTTAGGGGTGGGAATGGCCAGAGGACCCATGATATGATATTATCACGGTACTTAGGTCACAATACCATATTAGACCTATTGTGATAATGCAGTGTGCTGGCTATTGCGATAAAATATATCACAATTTTTTAGCTTTTTTTTTCAACTGGAAATTATGTTACCAAACAAAAACTTTGTCAACATCAGTTTTACCTCATAAGATAAGGTTTTCAGTGTGCTCATCCAATTGACCATTGGCTAAGCCCCGCCCTCAGATGCAATGAGCCAATCACAGTGCGTATAGCCATTCCCATACATTCGGACATTCTCCGCCTGGACGTCCATTGAAATGCATTACAGAAAGTCAGTTTTGTTTGGTTTTATGAGCTTTTTCAGAGATTTGAAGTTTAAAAATGGTCAAATGGTGTGCTTGGGGTACATGCAATTCCGACACAAAGTACGAAGTGTCTCCTTTGGATACAGTTGTGCGGTAGACCACAACATCAACTCAACGTGAATAAGATTAACAATGATGTCTACATCTGTTCTACGGTAAGTCAACATGGAAAGAAATATAAAGTTATCTTTAACATCTCTAGCTAACGTTAGCTAAAGTTAGCCTAACGTTAGCTCCTAGCTGCGTTGTTCATCATGTCACCTTGTTTGCTGGGAGTTCATTAGCCGATTTTGTTCCAGTTTTGTACTTTGGTGATCGTACATCATTGTTAGCTGTTGTCCAAAGGGCTCTAGTTAAGCTAACGTTAACTTCTGGAGCTTAGCTTCATTAACTTATCTGTAATGGCAGAGATAACAAAGGTTGGCAAACGTTATGCTGAATGATTCAATGTAAATACTGTAGCACCAAACTAACGGAGAGACACTCTTGGTAAAGATGGTAAAAAGGCTGTTATCCTTCAGTGCCACTTTAACTTGTTGTCTTTGATGGCGATGGCAACGAGATGCAGTTCACATGACACTGCCTGCAAATCATGTCATATCCAAGTCCTCCTTTCATTCCATGTAAAAAAAAAAAATCCAAAATAAGTCCTTATGTTTGATTGAAAGGCCGACTGCACATTTCTGATTTCTTTCTCCGCTGCGTCCATCTTTGTTTTGATGAACTTCCTGCCAAAGGCCACTGACTGAGACCTCTGCTGACCTCACCAGGAAAAAAAATATCAGCACCATCTAGTGGACCTCAAAAGCAAAAGATTTTATTATTCTAGTACCAAAGGTATCAAAATTAGTCATGCAATGGTCCTCGGTAAAATATTGAACCGTTCGCTCCGCCCTGCACAGATCAATACGCCCTTATGGACCGCGGGTTTTCGGTTTTGCAATTAATTGTGCATTGATGCTTTATAGGCCACTGTGTGTGTGTGTGCGTGTGTGTGTGTGTGTGCCCGTCCACAGGCTGAGTCCATGGATGTGTAAAGAGAACAGCCGAGTCTGCCTGCTGCACAAAAGCCCTCCCTGCGAGTTAATGTCCAATCACTGTTGTGGCTCCGCCCACTCACCTCCTCACACTGTTGTAACTGGATCCAGGGGAAAGCGACGTTCGCCTCACACAGAAAAGAAGCAGAAAAAACAAACACAGAGACCAAGGCAAAGGCAAGCGGAGGAGTTTAGAGACAGAAGTATGAAGAAGCACCGGCTTCATACAAATCTCCGGTGTGGGATCATTTCAGTTTCACTGTTGAATAAAACGAGGGAGTGAAAACAGTTAACAGAAATTTCACTGTCTGCAAACACTGCTTGAAACATGTCTAGTGTTTCCCCTGCCATTATATTAGGGGGGCGCCCCGCCCGCACCTTGTCCTTTAATTAAACAAACTAAATGGCCATATGTTATTTATCTTATTTACACAATGGCATGCCATTTCTGTCTCTACATGGTCGCACATTTACAATCCTCCTTTGCTCTCTGTGTCATGCGCACGCACACGTACACACACACACACACACAGGTGAGCGTGGCCTGGGCCGCATATTCCTGACCGAAAATTATAACTGAGGCAGTCTATGGAGCAGAGCCTGTGTTGCATTCAGGTATTGTCACGTAAATAACAAATTCCAGCACTTGAATAGGCTGTAGCACACCACAGCAGCATGTCAAGTGCAAAGTCAAGCAAAATAAAGAGATGATTTTGGGGGAAAAAACTGTTCTCTTTACGCACAAAACACGTACCGAAACTGAACAGAAACCGTGGCCCAAAAAACGAGGTATGGACCGTACTGTGAGCACTGCAATTCCCGCTGTGCCCTCAGTCCCCCGCACTTTTTACAGCCATTACAACCGCGCAATGCGTTTTTAACATGTGGTAACGTGTTTTTCCGAGCCGTCTTTACATGTGCACATGCTGTCCTGTTGTGATCTGAATCAATCGCACAGATGGGAGATGTGCTCCTGGGCAATGCAGCTGTGTGTTAACGATGTTCAGCCAAGCAGCCAGCAAGTAGCAAAAAAACCTTGCACAGTTTCTTCCAAACAAATCGTGTAAGTTTAGTAATGCTGTTGCATGTAGATAATGTTAGCTAAATGATGATTAATTAATAGATGCCAATATATGAAGTTAAGCTAGTTAACAAGAACACTAATGTTAATGTTATTGTTACCTATGTTAAATACCTTGCTAGCTAGTTTCATGCTAGGAATAAACCCACTCCTCCTTAATAAGAACTTGTGCTCACTATTGCTTTGCACATATTTTTAAAATCTTTATTGCCACAATATAAAGAGCAGGGTCAGGGAGGAGACAGTGGACCAGAGGCCAGCAAGGATGATCATGCAGGGTTCTCATAGATGAGGAGAGATTATAACTGGCTGAGAGAAAAAATCTATAGCATAAAAGTGACTTTGAGGTTAATTTCCACAGCTATGTCACCACTACTATTCTTAATTCTATTTCTAAATTTTGCTTTGCACATTTATTATCTATATTATTGCAAGATTGATAGAAGAGGGATAGGGAGAAACCAGGCAGGTACAGGACAGGGACCTGACAGCATCACCAATTATCAGCCCAAGGCTTCACAGGTAAGGAGAAATTATAACTGGCGAAGGAAATGTCTATAGGATAAGAGTGACTCTAAGATTAATTTTCATAGCTATTTCAGAACTACTCATTTATACTTGAAAATGTTTTTGTCTGTATTGCAATAGGTAGCACAGGGAGAAGGCTTAAAACTATTTGATTAATTTTGCACATCTGTGCTGTCATATTTGACTAAAATGTAAAATACATCTTGATGTTGATGTTTAGTGTTGTGTCACCTTGTCACTTCCATATCATTTTGTGCAATTGAATGCGAGAAGATTATAAATCACTCAATAGACCAATGTATATTTGCTAAAATTAATGATGTGTATAATAAAAAAATCGATACTTGGAGTCTGTGTATCGATAAATATCAACATACAAAATATCGTGACACTATGTTGTATTGATTTTTTCCTCCACCCCTACTCACTTTTATTGATTTGGGTTAATTTGCTCTCTATCGTCTCTCTGATCATTGTTTAAGTTTAAGTTTAAGTTTATTTACTTTATTAATCCCCCTGAGGGGAAATTCAATGTTTTCACTCTTGCTTGTCAATTACACACAGGTCCAAAAGACACACACATGCACAAACAGGACCTATACATGCACAAAGTGGAGAGATGTCAGAGTGAGGGGGCTGCCCTTGGTCAGGCGCCCCGAGCGGTTGGGGGGTTCAGTGCCTTGCTCAAGGGCACCTCGACAGTGCCCAGGAGGTGAACTGGCACCTCTCCAGATACCAGTCCAAAAATGCAGTCATCTTTTTTATTTTTGGCCATCTGGGGACAGACAAAAAACCGTGATGGCGATGGCCAAAATTTCAAACTTGAGGATACAGAACTTTACAAATCAGAGTTGGGGGGAACAGTAATATTCTTGAAATACCAGAATGTGGTGACTATAAGGGAATAATATCAAAGAATTCTACATTTTTTAAGGCTCGGTATAACTAAAGCAGGTCACCAAACTGCAACAGCCTAGAATACACTTGGTGGAGTTATGGAGGTGAGGCACCATCAAACACTTTGTCCTTATGACTTAATACTTTTACAAAGAGTCAGCCAACAATCTCTCCAAACAGGCAGAGAAAATGTGCACAGATTTCTGTTTAGATGACATTCTCTCTCTTGTGTTTGCTGTATTGTAACCTAAACCCTCAACGGGAACTACAATAGGTACAGGAATGGTACTTTGTGGACACACATGATTCTCTGTACACCCACATATCCCGTGCTTACACACAAGTACAAGTACAAAAACAAAAGAAAAGAAAATAACAGTTGACGGCTGCTGAGTTGCAAGGCAGAACACACCCCAGCAGATGTTCAGGCTACATCAGAACTCACATGACAACAGATAACACCTTCACACACTGCAGCATTGTGAAAGTTTTCATAAATCGACATCTCCTTCAAACATCTTCAAAGTCTTTAACGGACTGGGTTCCTAAACAGTTTAAAACTGAAAGTTTCACACTATTTCCAGAACTTAATTTCCACCTTGATTTTCAGTATGTACACACTGTTTTGTGCACAAATAACTGTAGACTTTACTCCTTTAATCAACTGCACTTTTCTAAATAATGTTCAAATATATTAAACCCTAATTTCTTTTACTCTCAATTTAAAAGGAAAATCTGAAACTATGGGAATGCAAATAACACATTATGATGGAAATATTACAGGAATTATAGGGCAGTAAAACTCAGCTAAACACTGGTCTTTGCACCTGAACCTTATTGCTGTGAGCGCACAATAACACATTCGGGAATGCGTCATTTAGGTAAGGCATAAATTGGTAAAAGTCAGCGAAAGACTTTAAGAAACAGTGATGAACCTTTGCACATAATTCAACCTGGGCTGTCAGTTCAATGACTGTATCCATACACTGTATGTCTGCACCTTCACAGCCTTAATGTCCTCTCTGTCATGAAGTGTTTGAATTAAGCATGTTATTAACATGACACTATACTCTACCATAGGTGGAATTAAATCTGCAAGTCACAAGTAAGTCTTAAGACCAGTGTTGGATGTAACGTATTACAGTAATCACATTACATTTGTCTGTAACTTAATAATGTAACACGTCACTGTTCTTAAAGTTAGTAATTACATTACAGTTACTAATCAATTATGTTATTTGTGTTCTTCAATTCTCTGCATAATGAGCAGATAGAAAAAAATATATCAGACATGCCGACAACCACAATGCTGTCCAACACCAGTGGAGAGTCCCTTAAACTTGAACAGCCTGTGCTGACTTTGAGGCAGAACAGGTATAACGCCTGGGACACACTGCCTGCGTGAGCAGCATGAGTGCATTGTGGAATCTCTCTCTTTTTTTTTTTTTCAGGGCCCAAGTTAAAAAGTAAGGGCATCCACACCACCAGCATGAGCAGCGCTCCTTAGGCATGCAACATGTAGAGAATAAAGTCTTTCATATAAGCCTTTTTTTCTAAGTGACGCATGAGGTTTTCAGCCAAAATAGACTGTGAAAATGTTTTTTAACAGTGGTATTGACATTATACTAGGGATGCACAATAATATCAGAATATAATCAGAATCGGCCAACATGCTGATAATATTGGAACATCCTCTGTATCAGCCAGTTTCAGCTTTAACTATTTTTTCTGTGACTCAGTGAAGGATGGGGGCACAGACCTACCAACCAGGGCTAGAATTAGCAGCACTCAGGGCAAGGTGAGCACATCTGTAGAGGACAAAAGTAGCACAATCGAGAACAAGATGCTTCAGGTTTGTCCTTGTGGCTGGCAGAAAGTAACATCAATAAAAGGCCTTAGAACTCATCAAGGAAAGAAGAAGCATGTGGCAAAGAAAGGGCAGAGTAGCTGCTTTGATCAGTACTTCGTTAGAAGGCAGTCGAGTCAGTGGGATGAAGTCCAGCAACAGGTAGAAAACCACAGTTGGCAGGATATCAGCTCTTAGAAGGGCAGAACATCTCAGGAAAAAGAGGAGGAAGAAGGAAAATGCAAGGACAGCTATTTTCAGGGACCCTTTTAAGTTTGTTAAAGGATTGTTTAGCCAGGAAAAGGGAGGGCAGCTTAAAGCAGAAAGGCTAGAGGTTAAAGAATATTTGAGAAATACATATTCAGATTTAGAGAAGGATAGGATAGTAGGTTTCCCACCGGATATCTCTCCATTAGCAGGGATAGAGTATCAGATGGACATCAGGCCACCTAGGTGAAAGGAAGTTCAGGAGGTGGTCAGGCATGCAAAGGCTTCTTTGGCCCCAGGGCCTAATGGAGGGTTTATAAAAGTGCACCTGATATCCTTAAATTTTTGTGGAAACAGCTAGGAACAGTTTGGGAGAAACAAATTATCCCAAGAGCATGGCGTAGGGCAGGGGGTGTCCTCATTCCTAAGGAGAAGGAGTCCGTGGACCTTAGCCAATTCTGGATGATTTCTCTCTTGAATATAGAGGGGAAGATTTTCTTTAGTGTAGTAGCGCAGAGATTAGCTAGCTACTTAGAAAGGAATAGCTTAATAGATACTAGGGTGCAGAAGGCAGGAATACAAGGTTTTGCAGGGTGTTTAGAGCAAGAAGCTGGCATTAGGGGAGTGGGACCAACTAGAAAAAAACTGGTGAAAGGAGGTTCCCACCTGATGACCCAAAGACGTGTTAGTTATCACTGCTCATTGGTCTGTACGGTTAAGCCTTGCCATAATAGCTTATCAATTCCGTAAGAACATACATACAGACATCTTACAACAGAAAATCAGAAGCTAGAAAAAGTGCCTCACACATGCGTGATCACAAAGGATCACAAAGGAATAAAATAGAAAAAAAATATAAATATATACAGACAATCTAAAAACTGTAGCCTTTAAAGTGCAGAAGTGTGCAAAAGTGAGAGCATCCCGGCCTTGAATGCCACTAATGAAGAACAAAAAAAAGTCTCATTATTAGAAATAAAAAGGAAATCATGAAACACAACACTTAAACACAATGAGACATGAGATCAGTTCTTAAAAATGACAAAAACCGAAAGGCACTTTTAATTCACCAACATCCTGTAGGCCTATCCTGTATAGCGTCCATATTTCTGTTCGTGGTGCTGAACACCTTGGCAACAGTAAACAATGTGTCATATTGTGAAATATTCGCAAGATGATGTTGTTGACAATGTAGTGGAATGCACAGTAGGGGTTAACGATAATATACGATATATATCGTTAATGATAATATCGTCATTGTTGTTTTAACGATGTGCAAATTTACGTTATCGAGTATGCAAATGACTTCACAAAAACAACTGAAAACACACGCTGAAAGGTTGAAACCCCACACATTCACTGAACAAGAGTTACGTAACTTGTGTGCAGCAGCACGCCGCAGTACGCCTAGGTGGTCACATGATCTCTCACTGGCACCTTCCCAGTTAGGGAGACAACATGGCAACACCGCCCATGGATGCTTCAGCAGCTTCGGAAGACGTGGGTCAACTGTAGTGATAGGTCCTGGCCTGTCAGGCTAAAGTTCGCAGTACCGGAAAACCGTCTACGGAGCTACCTAGCCTAGCCACAGTTAGCTGAATGAAGCGTCAACATGGCAGTTTCAAGTCTCCCCGCCGGAAAAGTTCACCTTCAAGGCTGAAGACTGGCCTAAATGGATTAAACGCTTCGACAGATTCCGCATTGCTTCTGGATTGGAGATGCAAGCAGAAGAGAATCGCAGGAATGTGATCTTTGAGAGAGCAAAGTTTAATCAGCGTCATCAAGAAATGGGCGAGACAGCCGACAGTTTCATTACGGCGCTGCACTGCCTGGTGGAGCACTGCGGTTACGGGGCTCAACATGATGAGATGGTGAGGGACAGGCTTGTGGTGAGTCTACGGGACAAACGCCTATCTGAACAGTTGCAAATGGACCCGGAATTGACGCTACAAAAGGCCGTCACCAGAGTCAAACAGAGCGAGAAGGTAAAAAAGCAGCAAGAAATGTTAAGAACATTTTTCCATTAATATCATCCATGAGAAACAATTAATGAGCTATAATCAGGCTGTTAAAAACACATATTTAAAGAATATTGTCTAATTATCGTTATCTTCAAAATCCCCCAAAATATCAAGATATTATTTTTTGTCCATATCGCACACCCCTAATGCACGGCTCCAGAATTGAGTGGAGTATTGGCTTTTAGTTGTGGAAAAACGGTAGTTATATTAGCAGCATCTGTATGAAAATGAGCCACAGCAGCTCAGTGAGGTAGCCGACGTGTACTGTTAATGCAGGCAGGCAGGAGGCGCGCCATACGCCCGCCCGCCGCGAGCCATTCAGCACCGCGGACAGTTGGACTAATGGGCTGTCGGACCAATGACATGGACCCCCCACTCCAGGTGGACGGCGGGCGGGGCTCTGTTGTTGTTGTTAGCCTCCCTGGAGCTGCTAGCCGACTGTGGAGCTTCGGCGTATCCCCGCTCCTGTTGTCGGATTTCACGGGAACACCAAGGATGGTAAGATGAGGGCAGTTGAGTTGATTTGCACGCTATTTGTTGTTATAATATGCTGGGCTAGCTGCGTTAGCTGCCTCACCTGAGTTAGCTGCACTAGCTGCGTGGTGTTGACACACTCAGGCTGGGGATGCTTTTTTTCCAAATCTTTCTCATCATCTTTCTAAACTAGACCATGGCTTTAAGGTTCATAATACAACGTTCTGAAAGCAGATGTATTAGGTTACAAACAACAGGAGGTGATATCATTAATTCACAGGAGGAATCGATAAGGGAATTGATAAAGAATCGGATTAATAAGCAGAATCGATAATGGCATTGATATCGATAAAATCCTATCAATTCCCATCCCTAATTGTTCTATATATTGATATAGTTTAATTTTGAAGCAATTTTAGCCAACTGTGGTGACGTCTTGATTCTCCTAATCCTTGTTTTGTGCTAATTTGTGGGCAAAGGTCAGGTTTAATATTATATTAACTGGAAATCATTTGACTCTTAAGGTGATGTGGGGTAACACAAATATAATGTAACAAGTAGTGTAACAAATTACTTTCTACAGGGAGTTATGTTTAGTTTTTTTTTTTTTTTTAAAGTAACAAGTAATGTGCAGTGTTGGGCAGTAGCCTCACTACATGCAGCAATGTTACTAACATAACTACGTTTCTCAGTAGCATGGTGGTAATGTCACTACTTTCTGAGTCAAATAGCTTTTCAGTAGTGAAACTGATTAATTAACCAAGTAGTGCGGTAGCGTCTACAAAGGGTACAAGCTGTTTTTCCCAGGAAAAGCTCTGAAGTGCAGCGGACCTTTTTCTGTGGAGGTCTGGATAAAAGTGAGGATAATAAAATGTCATGTGACTGACACCAGCTCCACATTGAGGCATGTAGACAAGGGGAAACACTTCCATATTACATCACTTACTAATCCTTCAGTTCATTCTGCTTGCTGCGTCGCTACTGGCTTTTCTTGGCAAGACCCGCTCTTCTCTGCTTCTGATTGGCTACGTTGCACTTCTTTATGCGTCTCTAGCATGTCTTACCCATAGACTGTATATATTTAGTGGATTTGCAGTGGACACTAGAGAAATAGACACAACAAGGGCATAGAAAAGAGCTAGAGAGGCAGACACAGTCACCTGTTATTTGCAGGTATTATAGTTAGTTAGTTAGTTAGTTAGTCTGTGTACTTTATAGCTATAGATAACTGTGCCCACGTTTCCGTTATCCGCTAATTGCTGGTAAAAATATTTCCCTCTAAACGCGAATAAATCGCACGTCAATCAAAAACTATGAACCAAAAAAGCACAATCTATCCCAAGTGAGACAAACTGCTTGATACCCGTCTCCAGTGTATCAGCAGAGAACCTGCAGAACCGAATCAGCGAAAAAACACACCGGGCTACACAGCCTCTCTACCTGAGCAGCTGAAGCTGCGGCTCGCACCCTCGACACACAGACGGTGCTTCTGCATGCCAGCCAAACGTCTGCGCAACTGTGAGAAATAAATATGTGAGGTGTACGCTGCTTTTCTATCTCTTTTTTTCCTTTTCTTTCTTTCTTTCTTTCTTTCTTTCTGTCTGTCAGTGACATACACTCCTAACACAGGATGGGTTGTTTTTATTGACTGAGTTGATCATTAAGCCATAGTGATGCGTGGATCAGCTCTGACAGCACCCGAATGAGCATGTACGCATCAACCGTACGCATCAATCATCCAGCCGTTACAACATGATTGAGCTAGCAAAGCAGTTTTGTGTTGCTGTGTGTGGTATTTATTCAGTTTTGGGAAATCACAATGTCTAGAGGTCAGGCAGGGTCAGCAGAAGCAAAGCTAACATCAGGACGTCATCTGTTAAAAGCCTCCCGTTGTCGGATACGACATGAAACTACTCCAGTTAGCTCAATCATGTTGTAACTAAGACATCCGCTGGAAAAAAAAATTTTTCACGGACCATTTATTGAGTTATTGAGTTATTACAGACACCGCTAACGGCTAACAGCTAACGGTTAGCCCAGCTAATCTACAATAACCATGTTATTAATTACAAAACGTGCACACAGAAATAGTAATGTTTGTTCAATCACTGTGTTTATAGGCTTTACAAACATCAGATTATTCTAGACCAGGGGTAGGCAACCTGTGGCGGAGCCACATGTGGCTCTTTAGCCCCTGTCCAGTGGCTCCTTGAGCCTTTGAGAAAAGAAGTCTATGGAAATTCATTCTATGAATACAAATTTTGCTGAACCTCGATAGCAGTGGCTGGTTAGCTATGGATGCCAAATCCAAAAAAGTAAATTGAACAAAATAGAGAATGTAGTAGTGCGTTGACAGATTTGTTTGCTCTCACTGCCAGCTCTGCAAAATTTAAGTACCAGATAATCATAAATAGTGCCCTGCACAGTGTCCACCTTGTGGTAAAACATATTAACAAATGCTTATTTAGACCATAAGTATACGCTAATTTAGACTTAATGGGCTATTTACCTTGATTATAAGGCTCAAACATGTTTTGCAGCTCCACACAGATTTTTTCAAATTATTCTTGGTCAAAAATGTCTCTTTTAATGACAAAGATTGCAGACCCCAGGTCTAAACAGTGATATAGTGACATGAAAAATGTGATGAAGCGTCCATAGCGCCAAATAATAGAACATTAGTTTCTAAAGAGCTAAGACAAAAAAGAAAAATTAGAGCCAGCAGCGGTGGTCATATTTGCTAGTTGCGTATAGAGGAAACACTGCTCTTTTGGTATGAGTTCTTCTGGGTCATCATGTCCTTCTTCAGCAACGTGTACAGTTGCTTCGTTTTCAGGACTCTATCCTGCAGCCATTCTCCCCTCTTAACTTTTCTCTATGCTTTCACTCTAACCGGCTGTAGCACACCTGTGGTGTGCAGCATTGAAATGGGTCCCCACTGAAACACTTTCCCACCGCGCATGTTCCGGACGTTGTTTGGGCTACACACCAGTACTGCAGTATATGAAAAATTCATATCATGATGAAAATAAATACCGGTTTTCGGTACAAACCGGTATACCGCCCAGCCCTGACTGACATAGCCCGAGAGCCTACTGAAAGAGGCCAAGACAGAGAAATACATCAAGAAGGGAGAGGAGAGAGAAAGAGAGTGCAACAGGCTGACTGATGATGTTATGTTATTGGAGGGCATGTTCAAATGTCACAAAGTCTTCTCACAAAAAAAGGAGGCAGGTTTTATTTTAAGTCTGTTATTTTATTGTAAACCTTGCCTGCCTATTTATTTGGCTGACAGTTTTTCTGATCACTGAGAAAACGCTGATTTCAATAAAGTCAAAAAGTAAAAGTAGCTTTGCAAGTAGCAAGTTACCTTTGCCATTTTCTCTCGTAGCTTAGCTCACTACATTTTTTTTTTTTACTTTTTGGAGTAACAACCCCAACCCTGACCAAGAATTGACTATGAGGTCTTGAGTCAGGTCTGTAAAATGTAATTGACAAACATCTTTCTATTCAGTGTCTGTAATGTTGGTTCCTGTTGGATTGATTCAAAATCTACTGTCAGTAAAAATGAAGAGTTTGTTCATTGCACTTCCTTGGAACATAAATCTTTGAGCAGATATCACACCATTCCAAGTCAAAAGGTTCAAGTTCAAGTAAAGTCACAAGTCACTGTGTTCAAGTCAAAGTCGAACTGCAAATTGTGTCTAGACCTGGGGTCTGCAACCTTTGCCATTAAAAGAGCCATTTTTGACCAAGAATAATTTGAAAAAAATCTGTGTGGAGCTGCAAAACATGTTTGAGCCTTATAATCAAGGTAAATAGCCTATTAAGTCTAAATTAGCGTATACTTATGGTCTAAATAAGCATTTGTTAATATGTTTTACCACAAGGTGGACACTGTGCAGGGCACTATTTATGATTATTTGGTACTTAAATTTTGCAGAGCTGGCAGTGAGAGCAAACAAATCTGTCAACGCACTACTACATTCTCTATTTTGTTCAATTTACTTTTTTGGATTTGGCATCCATAGCTAACCAGCCACTGCTATCGAGGATCAGCAAAATTTGTATTCATAGAATGAATTTCCATAGACTTCTTTTCTCAAAGGCTCAAGGAGCCACTGGACAGGGGCTAAAGAGCCACATGTGGCTCCGGAGCCACAGGTTGCCTACCCCTGGTCTAGCCTGAAGTCACCAGATGTGTCATTCAAGACTGAATTCAAGTCATGTGGCTCTCATGATCTTTAATACACTACATGCATTTAAATATGCAACATGTAAAATGCCAGCCTGATATCAGCACATTGATGCAGCTTTGAGGAACACTGATGTTGGCTTGTCATTCACATCAATGACTTTAAAACACTGATAGCTGAAAGAATGGAAAGAACATTCCATGTCAACTTTTTCTTATGGCAGAACTTCTGTGCCTGCGTGACACCTGCCCTAGCTGTACCTTACATTAGAGTTTGAACACTTTGGATCCCATCCCACCCCTCCCAACCAAAATACTGACAATTGTTACAAACACAGGAAACCCAGCGGCCAGGCAAACTGTTATCGAGTTATTGGCGCGTGGGCCCGGGGAGGGCTGGCATCCATATCATGAGAGTGGTGGTTAGGCCACTGCTGCGAGGCTTTCATGCTCCACCGGCTCGCCGATCAGAGGCCGACCACAGCAAACACATGGGCAACAACTGCCTGCCAGGCTGGCCACTGGATAACACATCCATGCTAAATGAAAAAGGCCGGCCAGGGCGAAATTGCGCACCTCTCTCTGCAAGCAGAAAAGATGGTAGTGTTGTGTTTAAGTGCTGTCCCTTTTCACCCCCCCATCTCTCCAACCCGCCCCACTACACCCATTTGCTATCATTATGTACTACTGCCCCCTACTGCGGGACCGTGGCTGTGGCGCCCCCAAGGTCAGTGTGTGCGTGTGTGTGTGTGTGGGGGGGGGGGTTGAGAGGAAAGCCAGGCAGGGGGGCTCTTTACTCCTGAAGAGGCTGGAACAATCGATGGCAAGCCACCAGTCACCACAGGGGCCCCCGAGGGCCCTCACAACACTAACATTAGTGAAGATGTCTTCCTCGATTTAGAGGAAAGGGGGGTGGGCTGTTGGGAGTTAATGAGGAAGATGGGGGGGTTCCATTGGGGATGGTCTAGAAGCTTGAGAACTTGAGTGGATGGAGGGAAAATGGACAGCTTGTCAGTAGCTTCTCATGTGTGAAATGTTCTCCTGTAAACTCATTCTGATAGAAATATCACTGATGATTTGACACAAGTTTTAACACAATTTGAAAAAAATGTCTGTCATAGTGGGATGCAAGAAAAAGGTGATGTGTCAGCAGCTGGACAGAGACAGGCAGGACGACAGATTTGCCCATTTCTGCTCAGGAAGTGTGATTAGCCTCCTGTCTACTATTACATGTGCATAAGCATCACTGAGCTCAGCAGTGGTGCATTTATTCCCTCAAAGGTTTGACAGAGTCAAATGTAATGTTAATGTTCATATTGCTTGAGTGTTATAATCCTAAATTTTTCCACATACTTTGAACTCAGTGAAATGTGTCACAGCTGGGTTTGGTCCTGACTGGCTGCCCTCACTTAGAGGTCCAGTGTGTAGGATTTAGGAACATCCATTGGTAGAAAATATTTATGACTGTGTCTCATTAGTTTATCATCACCTGAAAATAAGTATTGTTACCTTAGAATGAGCCGTGACATCTACGTATGGAGCGGGTCCCCTTCCATGGAGTCTGCCATGTTGTGTTACAGGAGCCCAGAACAGACAAATTAAACACTGGCTCTGGATAGGGCCATTTGCTGAAGCCAGGAACAACAACTAAAAAAGGTAATGTTACAAAATTCAGCTCAATTACAACTCACAAGGTTTACTGACAAAACAACTGTCTTATACTAAGCATGTTTTCCGAACAAATACAACATGCTAACACTATTAGCACTAGCATATGGCATTTTACACTGTATAACTTAGCTTTGCAAATAGCAAAGATTTCCTCTACCCATATGAAGTCAGGATAAATCACACACAGGACTTAAAATGCTATTTTGTGGGGAGCTTTATTGTCTACACAGTTTATTGCTTCTTATCTGTGAAATAAAAGTAAATAAAGGCTTCATTGCCACTGAAGGAAATGGTTTCAGCTCATAAAAATAGATTAGAGGTCTGCATCACCACAACGTGTTACATTTCTGAGGAAGTACATGTCAGGCTACAACTTAAGTTACTGTGTTGATTCAAAACACAGGTATAAATCCTACTTTAGATGACACTAAATCCTACATTGTAGACCTTTAAAGTTGAGATAAAAAATGCCATTGTAATCCTTTCAGATCACATCCCCAGACATTTATGCACCTATTGAATATTCATGACATCCACCCTTCAATCGGACTTTTCACGGCACAGAGCTAAGATATGAGTTAGCTAGATGGCACCAGCATGGCAGTAAAATGTTGCGCTTTCGGGCCACGGGCTAGAATTTATTAACTCGAGTAAAGTTGTATCTGTGAAGCTCCAGATTATACCCAAAACATTTTACAGTGGTCTGCATCAGCACCTAACACTACATGGACCCGATGTGCTTCATCTTTCTCTCCCTGACAGATATGACCATCCTGCCAGCATTACACCATCAGGACCCCACTTTGTGACATGCTCACATATTTAATTATCAGCCAGCAGTCTGCTATAACTCTGCTAAACTCTGACCTGCTCTGCTACATTCTTGACTGTGCTTGATTATGAGATGTATTATATGATTGCACACTCCCAGTGTTTGCATTCTTTGGACTACCTGCATCATGATGCATTGAGATTAATTACCAACTGTAAGCCCCTAACACATTACTGTATCTTGTAAGCTTGGGTTGGGCAGCTGTCTTTAAAATTAAAAAAAAGAAAAGAAAAAAAACCTTTTTCATAGGCATACCAGAGATACTGGATGAAGCGAGATACCCTACTCAGCTCACTTCCTGATTCAGTGACGTCAGCACCACGCCCCCGTAGGTGACTTGCGGCAGCTCTGAATGTATTGTCGTCAATGAGGAAAATGAACGTGATCACAATTTATGGTCAATTCTTTCGTCTTATAGTCACTAAAATAAATATTGGGTTCGTTTTCCACAAGCCACACATCTTCCCAATATTCTGACATTAAAGCTGCATTTTTCATCCGCACAGATCAAGAGAAAATTAACTTTGTTTGAGCCCTGTCCGTCTCAGAAAACAAGTTCTCGCGAGATCTTGTGATCTTGATAAACAGGCAGTAAAATCACAGTTAGCTTACAAACAGTTATTTAATAACAGTAATTTATTTTAAATAAAAAATGCCCAAGCTTTGTGCAGCAATAGGCTGCAATAATAGGAAGAATGTATTTTCATTCCACCTGCTTCTCGATCCGCATACACAGACATCCAGACAGGTTGAGGGAGAACAGGCTCTGATTGGAGGGAGAGCTAACCACGCCCACTTAGGAGACAGGAAGAGTAACCGTTTTCTTAACATTGGATAAGCCTACGGTGGGGTATCTCGCTTCATCCAATATCTCTGGGCATACTCTTGTTTACAAAGCTATTCTTGGCCTACTTCCAGCGTCTTTCACTGGCTGCGCTTGATGTCGGGATGGT
Organism: Epinephelus fuscoguttatus; assembly: GCF_011397635.1. NCBI lineage: Eukaryota > Metazoa > Chordata > Actinopteri > Perciformes > Serranidae > Epinephelus > Epinephelus fuscoguttatus. The sequence goes on along the minus strand of NC_064765.1, from coordinate 39,144,276 downwards.
TCCACACAAACACTGCCAGTTAGGAAACATTTTAGCATGCTCCTTCCACCACCATAAAACCTCAGAAGGATTCTCCTTGGGTGTCTTGAATTCAATGTAGGCTGCCACCTCAACATCTGGCTGCAAAGTTTCATTGCTGGATTCCTCCATGTCAGTCACGTGTCATGTGACAACAGGGTCAAAGGCTCAACTTGTGTCATTGACTGTCAAAATAAAAGGAATTGCGGCTTGATAATAGTGATTTAGATGTCATCTACACATATACTGCACATCTTTTTCATGTTTTATTCTGAAACATCCGCCTGCGTACAAATTCACTTTTACCCATGCCCATACCAGGGTTTTTTTTTATGTATACACACACATACATTTTTTTTTTAATTGTACAGCTTTTTGCAGGTTACCAGTAAGGTACCCAACCAGGTTCAGGACTAGTCTGGTCTGAAGTGATGTAGACAGCCTGTCACTCAAAGTGACCCCTCCATAATTATGTGTAACTTAAAGCCTTAATAAAATGTAAATGGGTGAGTTGAATAAAAATTTACTCCCCTTATAGTTGCCGTGAACGGGCAATTATTTTTGCTGTAAAGCTGGGCATTTTAACATGGAGGTCTATGGGGATTGATGTGCTTTTGGAGCCAGCCTCAAGTGGCCGTTAGAGGAACTGCAGTTTTGGGTACCGCTGTGTTTTTCAGCCCCAGAGATCGCTGCTTGCTTTTTATCTTCCAGCAAGACACTTTTCTCAGCTCAATAATTGATCAGGAAGATGCTCTAATGAAACACTTAACTTTTGGAAAAACCTGCAGAGAATCTCGAGCAAATCTATATAATAACAACGTATTAACATGCATAATGCATAAGTGAGACAAACTGGCTTATTAGAAAGTCTGGAACCCACAAATGATTATGTCATGGATTACCAACATTTGTAACATTAGTAATACCAAAAATAAAGACTAAACACGAGACAGAGGGATTCTTTGAAACCCAGAAACCTACGTTGTTCTTATCAGTGTAATGTAACTGATCTGCAAAGAATCAGTAAAAGATAAACTGATAATATTGGTATTACTTTCAACTTCTTAATTCTTTATAGAGGGTGACCTGTCAGAAAGTGATGGTATCATAAACTGCATTTTGCCAAATATCATAAAGTAAAAAATGCTGCTAGAGTCACACATGTAGCTAAGTGTAGATTTAGCTTTAATTCTGCCATTTTATCAGGGTATATCAGGAGACATTCCTAAACATCTAATGATGGCATTAGCTGACAGTGAAAAGGTGATAGTTCATGAGCTCTTCTTTTCTCTTCACTTCAGTATCCAAAGACATGGTTACATCCCAGATCAAACTGCTACTCCAAATCCCACTTAGGCCTACATTGTGGGTGGATCCACCATAAAACTACAGCAACTCACTTCTCAGCAAAACTCATATTGGGAACACATTCCCTAATCATGATCCTCAAGCCTTTCCAGTTAACCCAGTTGATCCTTAGAGCCATTTGGTTGAACATTTTAAAAGGAGGCGGAGTTATTCTGTTGGCTCATGCAGATTAATAATATGCAGGAAATAAAGATGCTGCCAAGATTCTGTAGAGGGGCTGTCTTAAGTTCTTACTCCGCCTGCCATTAGGCTTCTGTTTACTACACGTTTATATAATGACAATAATAACTGAATTTACCTCCGAGCCCCGCGTCATGGTAAAATGGAGGAAAAACTTGATCTTTTTTTTCCCATCATACTCTGAATATCAACCCTGAAACCTTTAATTAAAACCAAAAGATGGACAATTTAATTTCCTCTTTATTACAAAAGATCTGGCTTCAACCACACCAAATAAAATAAAACATCAACATCTCACAGTGTGTTTTACAGATAGAAACCATATAAAACTTGAAAAAAAGAAGCAGAGGAGAGACCAGAGGATGGAGGGAGAAGTGTAACAGGGTGGATCCTTAGACAATGGTTTTCTTGGGTCTGCCTCTGGATTTCTGGGCAGGTCCGGGTGATGTCTTGGTGCCCACCTCCACCAGTCTACATCTGGGGTCACCAGGTTTTCCAGTGCTGGGTACCTTTCTTGGTTTAGTTGTTTTTTTGGGACTTTTCTTCACTCCATTCACTTCTGCAGGAGGAAATTCATTACAGTTAAGCTTTAAAGCAGCATACAATAGTTCTCAGTTAAAAAGACAACCTTCTTTATATGCAATTATTTGACGGCACTTGATATTGTTTATGTCTTTAACTTCGGCCATAACTTTTTTTGAGCATCTGGGTGTGTACTGCCTGCAGCCACTACAGTGTAACATACTTATGCACCCTTGTTCTTTTTCCTTGTCAAGATCTGCCACAGTTGCTCTGTAAAAAAAGACTCTTTTGTCTTTGTAAACTGCCCAGAGGAAAAATCCATCTCTGATATTTCACCTTTCACTCCAGTGAGTGTGGAGTACAATGGAAATAATGAAAACATTCCAACAACTGCATGTGACAAAGATAAAGGGCATACACTGAACAGAAAACATGGTGAAAAGATTGCTCCATACATTTCATAGAAATTTCAAATTTCATATGCTTTTAATTAAGAAGTTCTAATTTTAGTGACTTTGGTCCACACTAGGCTTTGGCAGTATTCTATTAAAGGAGCTATATGTAAGAAATCTAAAGCAAATATAATATAAAATCCTCCTAATATGTCACAGAGACTAAGGAATAATGTTCATATAACATACTGATCTCACCGACAACAATAGTACAGCCAGAATATTTGCAGTCCGCAAATCATGTTTATGTTTTGAATTTGTGTTTTGGCCTGTTGTGCCACCCACCGCCCTCTACCAGCCACACAGTCAGTCGAGTCTCAGCATCAGTTACAGTTACGACTGAGCTACAGCAGCACGGCAAGCAGCATTAGCAGTGTCCCGGTACATAGCATTAGCAGCTGGCTCCTCCTCAGCTGTATCCCGGCAGCAGCGTTAGCAGCAGAGAACGGTCCGCTGGAAAGCCGAAGATCAAGGACGCGGCGACACAGCCCTGCCACAGCAGCCGTCCGTGGGCAAACAAATCAGTCCCCAGCGTGCCGCTGTCCAGCAACCTCGAATCTGTAGGGGAGGGGGGGCGGACACGACTCGCGGCAGTATTTTGAATTTGAGTGCAGTAACCGTTTTGGCCACATTCTTACATACAGTGCCTTTAAATTCATTGTATGCAGTTCACAACATTTGCCCCCAGTGGTCAGTCTCAGTTCTCTACTGGTGAAACAGGTAAGTGCTAGTAGGGATAACATTACAGGACTGTAAACAGCTGTCCAACATCAGCAGAGGGAAGGAGGGAAGGAGGGAAGGAGAGAGAGAGAGAGAGAGAGAGAGAGAGAGAGAGAGAGAGCAGGAAAAACAGCATTTTCTGACAATTCGGTGGCTCTGATCGACGCAAGATCCATATCAAGTAAGACTTTCATCCTTAAGACTTTTTCCATCCATGGATTGGATTTCCTCCTAATGAGACCTGGCTGAACACCGGTGAGCTCGCTCCACTTGTTGAACTGTTGCCTGTAACTTCTTAAGCAAGCCTCAGCCCTCTGGACGTGGCGGGGATCTAGCCGCTGTGTTTAGGAAATATCTTAATGTGCGCCTACTAGGGCTGGGCGGTATACCGGTTCATACCGAAAACCGGTATTTATTTTTGTTATGATATGAATTTTTCATATACCGCAAAACCGGTGAATAGCCCAAACAACTACCGGAACGTGCGTGGCGGGAAAGTGTTTCAGCAGGGACCCATTTCATTTTTGGGCCTGGACATCATGGTTTATCTAACAAGTGTCCAGCAATACTTTCCTTGGGGTCATTTTTGTGTTTAATTGAGAGGCAGACATGAAATGTGAGGAGATAAAGAGAGAGGGATAAAATGGAACAAACGTTCCTGTTCAGATTCAATCCAGGGACATCACTATTTACATGATATGCATCTTAAACCCTTGGCCACGGTGGCGCCCCACAGCTGTACAATGGTAGTCACAGTTGTGTTTGTTATAGTCATGACCAATCATGATTGACAGCGCTGCTGGTAACCCCTAAGGGTTCATTTATGCTCCCTTTATGTACGAAAATGTATACGTCCTTGTCAAACGATGTTACCGTCACTGCCCACATGCTTCCATGCGCCCTTTACGTTGGCATAGATGTTAACCAATGTATCCACCAGGAGGCAGCCCAGCGTCAAAAGTTTATGACAACAACAAACTCAAAAACAAACATGGCAACTGTGAAGGAGATATTGATAATGTACCTCTTGCATAAAAGACAAAAACAGAGGCAGTGTTGTAGGAGGCAGTGGTCGGTGGGGCTGTTAAATACATCGCGACTGGAGGACGGAGAATTCTTTTCTCTAGTACTGCCGATGAGAGAAACTGAATTGTTATTTCTTCTTCGTGTCTCACTAGAGCTACGTATCGGGGAGTGACAGCAACCCTGCCCCCACGGTTCCGGTGGTACTGCTCCGTTTGGCCCGTATCCGTAAGCTTTGTGGAAACGTGCAGAAAGACGGATGAAATGAACGCAGAGCACGGACAGAAGACTCCGTCCGTGTCCGGATCCATATTTAACGTTGGGCATAAATGAGCCTTAAGAGTACCTGGAACTTGATTTAGTATCACTAACTGAGCAACAAAGTGAGCAGAGAAGAATGGCCCCTGTAGAGAAAGGGGCAAGAAATCAGTTGTAACAGGCCAAAATGACCTCAGACATACCTGATCAGAAATTGGAAGAAAAAGAAAAAAAAAAAAAAAAAAACTACCTCTTTTCTTTGTGACTCTCTTTTTCTTGATAGGTTGTCCGTCAGTCTCACTCTCTTCTGCTTCATCTGATGCTTTTTTTCTCTTGGTGGTTTTCTGTAAGACAAGAAGAATATGAAGAGATGGGTTATATCACAGCGGTGCCTGGACAGCGTGACGTGTGTGGTTGTGCTGCTGCCGTGGTCCCGCCAGATGCCTCCTGCTGCTGCTGCCATCATTAGTCATTAGTCATACTTCTTCTGTTATTACACACATATGACTATTGTCACACATGTATACTGCCAGGTATTAATACATACTTTCAACATATTGTACCACAGTAGCCAGAACTATAACTATAATATTATTACTTTCATTAATGTTGTTGTAAGCTACTGTCATTACCTGCATCTCTCTCTCTCTCTCTCTCTCTCTCTCTCTCTCTGTGTCATGTGGATTACTGTTAATTTATTATGCTGATCTGTTCTGTACGACATCTATTGCACGTCTGTCCGTCCTGGAAGAGGGATCCCTCCTCAGTTGCTCTTCCTGAGGTTTCTACCATTTTTTTTTCCCCGTTAAAGGGTTTTTTTTGGGGGAGTTTTTCCTTATCCGCTGTGAGGGTCTTAAGGACAGAGGGTTGTCGTATGCTGTAAAGCCCTGTGAGGCAAATTGTGATTTGTGATATTGGGCTTTATAAACAAAATTGATTGATTGAATTGATTATCAACTTGTTGATGACACATGGGCCTGGTGCCATAAGGAATCTTAGCCCTCTCAGTTGTATTTTTTTACCCCCTCTGTGTACTTTATGTTACTTTAAATGTTTCTATAAAAAACAGCAAAAACAACAAAATTATTGGCAAAGATAGACATGACTATCGCTTAGCTAATGGTTTAGAACCATGGACAGCGCTGTTTGGTGTATGTCATAGGGGTGTGTGTGTGTGTGTGTGTGTGTGTGCCTGTGCGTGTGCGTGTGCGTGTAGGTGTGGTGCTGTCTGTAGTCCTGAAACAAACAGAAGGACAGAATCAATAGACAAAACACTTCACTTAGTTTGGTTTCTTAGTCTGCTTGCTTTTCATGGTCGTAAAAGGAACTTTTGGCCCAGATTCCATCTCCCACCATTATAGCAATCCACAGACAGAAGGGACACAACAGGGAGGTGAAGGGACAATCACAGAGAGAGAGACAGAGAGAGGTGCAGGCTGCAAACAGAAGTTTGTGTTTGCACCCCCTGCTTTGTTTGACAGAGAATCATTCATTAGCTCAAAAAAATATTTAGCACTCTGCTAGTGCTGTCTTATGTATGTGTTCTTATTAATAAATGTATTGTTTGATTTTGAAACAGTAGCCTTATGTTGTTATTTAGCCTTTCTGAGGTTATTTGTTGATTATATCAATGAATTTTAAATTTTGAAAAAGTAGAACTATTGTATGCCTCTGGGAACCAGTCAAATTGCACTTAAAGTTAACATCAGTCTCTGTGAAAACATGCCTCAGGCACCAGGTCAGGTACCTGCGGGTAACCAGCAATAAGCTGTGAAACAGGTAAAAATATATACATAAATTCAAAGGGTAGGGGCATGGGTAAAAATAAACTAAAGAACTAAAATATATTTTGTGAGAACAAAAATATAGTTTTTATTTTCCAAAATAATACAATTGAAAAAGATGTGCAGTACATGTGTGATATTTTAACATCTAAATCACTATTATCAAGCTGCAATTCCTTTTATTTTGAAAGTCAATGACACCAGTTTAACTTAACTTTGACCCCATCATCACATTTGTTACTGATGTGGAGGACTCCAGTGGTGAAACTTTGAAGCCCAAGGATGAGGTGGCAGCCTACTATGAGTTCAAGACACCCAAAGAGGATCCTTATGAGGTTTTGTGGTGGTGGAAGGAGCATACTAAAATGTTTCCTAACTTGGCAGTGATTGCGCAGAAAGTTTTTGTCATCCCAGCACTGAACGCAGCCAGACTTTTCCTCAGCTGGATCTGGAGTTCAAGAACGGAAAACCCATCTTAATGTCAGTAACTGTAGCCTGTGTGTGTGTAATCACAGGTGCCATTCAGGTTGCGGGACTTTAATTAACAGGTGCGGGCTGGTGCAGCTTTGAGTTAGACATAATGACGGCTAACAGGTCGTGTCTGGTACTGAGCTTTACAGATATGGGTGGGTGCTGTTTTTAAAAAATGGGCCCCTGCAAGACCACATCTCCCCCCAGCAATAACAGTAGATCTATACAATCAGCACAGTTTCAAGATGAGTAAGCAAGATTAATGTCACCAATTCAGTATTGGACCAAATTTCTCTCTTCCTGTTCCTGATTTATCACGTTAAATAATGGCCATAAAAGTGTTTTTGCAGAACATCATGAATGTCACAGTGAAGTTGACCTTTAGGATATAAAATGTCATCACATCATCATCTGTGTGAAATTTTGTCATAATTAGCGTACAACTTCCTGAGTTACGGCCACAGTGTTGGGTCACAGTGACCTTTGACCACCAAATACTAATCAGTTCATTGGAAAGTCCAAGTGCAAGTTTAGCCAAATTTGAAGGGGAAAAAAAAATCCTGATGTGGTCTAGAGATATTGCGTTAATAATAATGATGCCTCCAGCCACGGCTATAGCTGGCATGGAACCATACAAATCTGCCCCTCTCAATTTTTAACTGCTTACCCAGTCACTTCATCCTGGCCCATGGCCTGATGACAACTGCAGACCTGCCAACCTTGAAGAAAGGTTATGAGTACCACCTTACCAGACACTTGTGCGTGGTCATGAACATATGTGGACACGGCGGCACTTTTTTTTTTTTTTTTTTTTTTACCATAAAAGTCAATATGCACATGTGGCAAACAGAAGAAACGAGCATACGTTTACATATTCATATCTATAGGCCTAAGCCCCACATACGTCCATAGACGCCCAATATTTGTTTTATGGCGCAGATCAAGGTCAATTTCATCAATCTGATGGTAGTATTGATCATCTGCTTAAAAAATACAGTAATATGTCCTGTTGTGACAAAAAGAAAGATTTCAAGTGGGATTTGGGGGGTTCTCCCCCGAGAAAATTTTGAAACATCACATGGCGAAATCCTATTTTCATGCAATTTCATACAGAAATAGATAATAGATCATAGACAAGTGCATTACATTAGCATTCCTCATCATGTTCTTGTGTAGTACGACACCTATTAGAACTACTCTCTCCTTATTGCCTTGTTTTTTTCTTATAGAAATTCAGCAGACTCATCAAACAAAAAGTCTTTTATCATAAGTGTGTTATAGTTAGTTGAATGTAAATTTGTCTACAATTTGCTTACCTTGGTACAATTCTCACCAGCAATGTATCGACGACAGGCGACTTTGACACTATTTACTTCAGTGTTTGCCCTACCATTTTATTAGGGGGGCACCTCGCCCTGCCCCCCCTTGAAGGTCAAGTTAATTTTATTTAATTTTATTTTCTATATAGTGCCAGATCACAAAGAAGTCACTTAAGGTAACCTTTCCTATAGAACAGGTCTATACCTTGTCCTTTTATTAAACAAACTAAATAGCCTTATGTTATTTATCTTATTTACAGACCGCATGTCATTTCTGTCTCTCCATTGTCGTGCGTTTACAATCTCCCCTGCTCTCTGTATCGTGCACGGCGGAGTTTGGCCCCGTTGGGCGCGCACACACACGTGCCCGCACACACACACACACACACACACACACACACACACACACACACACACACACACACACGAGTGAACACACTAGAGGGCGTAAAAAAATAAATAAAAAAGGAGTCGGTGGTGGAGTGAGATTTCTTAAACGAGCGTGAGAAGGTGCTACCGTCTACCGAACTGAACACACGGTAACTCCGGTCTGAGCTGATGGTGAGGAGCTAATAAGAGCTAACTGCTAACAGACAGAAGCTAACTGCTATGAGACTGTAGTTAACTGTTTACAGACAGAAGCTAACTGCTAAGATAGAAGCTAGCTCTAATAGACACAAGCTAAAGTTAACTGTTTACAGACAGAAGCGAACTGCTTACAGACAGAAGCTCTCAAAAGCTCTGAATTTTTCCATTTCTTACGTCATTTTACCTGTCAGCATTGTTTGAATTGATAGTCATCACTGAGGACTACCCAGAGGTGTGGGCGAAGAGGGTTCATCTATCTTGATGGTGAGGGCGACAGTGTACTGTCTAACTGGATGGAACTGAATCAAGCGCATCTTTCTTAGTCAGCCGTGGATGGGAGGGCGGGGGGGCAATATGCAGCAATCTGACTGGCCGAAATCTTTTCGTTCCGCCTACGCACCTATATTCACCGGGTATCAACTTGAGTGACATCTTACATAGACAAATACACTGAAACCGGCGAAATGCGCGATCGAGTGATATGTGTACTTTTAGAGCATCAAATCATACCAGTGTACTTTGATGTCAAAATGCGTGCCTGGTACACAAAATGCATACAGGTTGGCAAGTCTGCAACTGGAAGGTGGGTGAGCACCCACACATGTATAAGTTACTTTAATTTGTTTCCCAGCTGAGAATCATGTTTGTTGCTGCACCTTTTGTTCAGAATATAGACACCTTTTCACTAACATCTATTTTCAATTTTTATTACTGTAGCTGATCAGGAAATGTCTTGCTGGACATTAAACAGACCACACATCCATCAAAATAAGACAAAACTGCCCAAAAGGGGCTCAAAACGCAAAGTACATGACAGTCCTTTCAATGTTTGAATGTCTTTAAATGAAGATATTTGTGTTTTTAACTATTATCTAGAAGCGATGAGTTTGTCAAAGCTCTCAAGGCCTGCAGTGTCATCTGATGGTGGGGGGAATAACGACAAACACTGAAGCAACGCCACTGCTTTGGCCATGAGGTGACCTGACTTTTCAGAGCCCCGAGCCTTTTGTTTCTAAAGTCTGGGTGTGACAACCCTCCCTGCCCTGCCTGCCTTGTTGTGTTCTCCCTTGCAGGTAGCAGTGGGCGTGGCTGCGGGTAATCAGGGAAGTGGCAGCACCTGAGTTCAGTGAGCTTTTAAAAGCTCTGGCTGCTCACTGCTCGTTCTCTTCTCCTTACTGAGGCAGCATCCGGTTTTGGGTTTGGTTTTATCTTAGTTTCTGCACTCTACAACATCATACACATACATTGTTTCACTCATGCCCTCACCTACACCACTGACTTTACTGATTGCAAACACCATGTTTAGTTAGGTTCTTTTTCCTATGTTTATTCTTTAGCAAATAAAAATCCTTTAATTGGCTTTCCTTGTGTATGTGTCTCCCTTTTTGTCATGGCCGTGCGGCCCGGTTCGTGACAAGTGGGGGCTCGTCCGTTCAAATTTGATTGGTTTGAGGCCGTTGTTTGGTGCCCTTATTGATTTGGGGTTTTGTTTGGTGGTGCATGGGGTTGGCTTAGACGTAGACTATAGTGATAGTGATGTCTGTTGTGCCTTGTGCTTGGGAGATGCGTTTTGAGTAGGAAAGTTCATGTTGGGCTTTTTTGTTTTGGTTGTTGTTTCGGTTAGAGGAGTTTGGTCCTGTGCTCAGGTGTGGGCTATCAGCAGTGTGGCACGGTCCTCTAGTGTATTGAGTGTTGTTTTTGTGGAGTTTCCCTGGATAGGTATAGCAATGTGGTCCTTTTGGGCTCGTTGGTTTGTTTTTTTAGTTTGTTGTTTTTGTGTGGTGTCGGGTAGAGCAGTTGTCTCGGGGACACATCCGTAGCTGTTGGGTGGGTAACCAGCTTGGCTGGGGGCTTTCCCAGGCTACTGGTTTGAGTGTTTAAATATCCCACCGCTAATCTGCATGAAGACTAGGGTTCAGTGAGATTAGGTAAGTTTGGTATCGGCAGTCTAGATAGAGAACTTCACATTAACTTGGGGACACTAGCAGTGTCTCTTTGGTGCACTAGTCGGCCTGGGCAGCACTGTGTGTGGCTCTGTTGTCCTGTTTTCGTTTGCTTGGCTTGAGACAGTGTTTACTATAGGATGGCAGGGATAGAAGAATTTCTTGCTGCCCCAAATGAGGGGTTTTTGGATCGATGCACTAAGGATCAGCTGACGAAAATTGCAGAGGAGTATGAAGTTGATCTGAGTGATCTTAGTGACAAACGTAAGGACAGTATGAAGGCTATGCTTAAGCTGCAGTTAGTTGAGAAAGGGGTGTTGGGTGCAAAGAAAGGACTTGGTCAGGCACTAGCAACACAGTCACTTTCAGTTCCAGTGGGAAGTTTGACCTTTGAGCAGCAAAAGGAGTTGCTTTTGTTACAGTTGTCTCATGAGAAGGAGAGGCAGGAAGCTGAGACAGAAAGGTGTAGATTGGAGGTGGAAAAGCAGGTCACAATTGAACGATTACGGCTTGAGACGGAGCAGGCAAAGATAGCGCTGCAGACTGCTAGGTTGGGCTTAGTCAGAGATGGTAAGCTTTCTGAGGATGTCTTGCACAGCGAGGAAGGTTCATCTTCGCTCCCTAGGGCTCCTGATGTTGTGAGGAATTTGCGGCTTTTGCCGAAGTTCAATGAGAAGGATCCAGATGTTTTTTTCTCTCTGTTTGAGCGGGTTGCACAGGCAGAGGGTTGGTCAGATTCTGACCAAATTTTGTTGTTGCAGTGTGTGTTGTCTGGGAAGGCACAGGAGACTTATGCATCTTTAAGTAATGACAATCTTACTTATAAGTCAGTTAAGACTGCTGTACTAAAGGCGTATGAGTTAGTCCCGGAAGCCTATCGCCAGCGTTTTAGGACGTGGGAAAAAAGGGCTAACCAGTCGCATATGGAGTTTGCGAGGGAGTTGACTACTCATTTCAATCGTTGGTGTATGGCTTCGGATGTTGGAGATTTTGACAGCTTGTGTGATTTGATCATCTTGGAGCAGTTTAAGTGGCTACACATCTTACTGAGCGTAAGGTTAAGACTGCGGCTGAGGCTGCGGAACTAGCAGATGAATATGTCCTCATTCATAAAAGCCAGTCGGGTGAGCCTGTGCAGGAGCCTGTGAGGCACAAGGATACTGGTGGTAAATCGCCTGTTCGCTTTGGGGGTTCTTCGGGTAAGGGGGCCCGGGTACACCAGGAAAGGAGAGAATTTGTGCCATTACTGCCATGAGCCAGGCCACTGGAAGTTAGACTGCCCAATACTTAGGGCTAGGAAGCAGCACGCAGGAAGCGGCCGTGTAAAACCCGCTGCCCTGGCTGCAAGTGTTCCTGGTCCTGTGGATGTGGTAGTGTGTCAAGGTGGGAAGGCAGAATTTGCTGTGGCTGACGACCCCAGTGAGTCCTATAGGCCTTTTGTCTCTGATGGGTTTGTAACACAGGCTGGTAGTAACACTAAGGTTCCCGTTAAGATCTTGAGGGATACCGGTGCTGTTAATTCTTATATTGTGGAATCTGTTTTGCCGTTTTCAGAGAAAACTGATACTGGGGATAAGATCCTTATGCGAGGAATGGGGTTGGGGTTGGTGCCTGTCCCATTACATAAGATGACCTTAGACTGTGGCTTGGTGCAGGGCGAGGTGCCTATTGCTGTGAGACCAGCATTACCAGTTGAAGGGATTGATATCATTCTGGGTAATGATTTGGCTGGCAGTCGTGTTTGGGCGAGTGAGCCACCGCCTCCAGTGGTCACTGCTTCTCCTTTGAGTTCAGAGCAGCCTGATAAAAGTGCTGTGTGTTTTCCTGAAGTTTTTCCGGCATGTGCGATTACGGGCGATGAGTCAGGCTGAGTCGAAGGAGGGGGAAGGGGTGGTGGAGACTGTGTTGCCATGTTTGCCTGATTTCCCTTTGGCTGTGTCTCACAGTGACCTGCGGAGTGAGCAGAGAGCTGACCCATCTTTGGAAGAGCTGTTTGGGTCTGTGTTGTCAGCCAGTGAGGTGAAAAATGTTGCCAGTGGTTACTTTATTCAGGATGGTATTTTGCTGAGGAAGTGGTTGCCCCATGGTGAGGATTTTGTTGGTGACCCCATTTTTCAAGTGGTAGTTCCATCCAAGTTACGTAGCCATGTGTTGGAGCTTGCTCATGACAGGTCGGGGCACTTTGGGGTCCGGAAGACCTATGATAAGATTTTACGCCATTTTTTTTGGCCTCGATTGAAGAAAGATGTTTCTTTGCACATTAAGAACTGTGGTACTTGTCAGCTAACTGGTAAGCCGAACCAAGTCATTAAACCAGCTCCACTGCAGCCGATTCCAGCTGTTAGTCAACCATTTGAGTACTTAATCATTGATTGTGTGGGGCCACTGCCTCCTTTGAAGTCAGGGTGCCAGTACTTGCTAACTGTCATGTGTCAAAGCACCAGGTATCCAGCAGCTTATCCTTTGCGCACAATTACTGCAAGGTCTGTGGTTAAGGCTCTGTCACAATTTATATCTGTGTTTGGCATCCCCAGGGTGATCCAGAGTGACCAGGGATCTAACTTTTCGTCCCATCTGATGGCCCAAGTGTTGAAACTGTTAGGGATCAGGCATAATCAGTCAACAGCCTATCACGCTCAGAGTCAAGGGGCTCTGGAGCGTTTCCACCAAACTCTCAAGGCTCTTTTGCGGGCTTATTGTGTTGAGCTGGTTGGGGACTGGGAGGAGGGGCTACCCTGGTTGCTTTTGGCTGCACGGGAGGTAGTGCAAGAAAGTACAGGGTTTAGCCCAAATGATTTAGTGTTTGGCCACACTGTGCGGGTCCCCTGTCTCTGTTTAAGGATGGGTGGAAGGGTCAGACCCACCCACCAACCTTATTGATTATGTAAATGGCTTTAAGCACCGTCTGTATTCTGCAGGGGAGTTGGCAAAACAAATGTTAGCTGCTTCACAAGCTAAAATGAAGAAAAAGTATGATCGTCGGGTTGAGGTTCGTGAGTTTAGTACTGGTGATCGTGTTTTGGCTCTTTGTCCGCTGGTTAGTTCTCCCTTCCAGGCCAAGTTTTCTGGTCCATATACAGTGGTTAAACGGGTCTCAGATCAGAATTATTTGATTTCAACTCCAGGCCGTAGGAAGCCTGAGAAACTGTTCCATGTAAATCTGTTGAAACCCTATTATGCTCCCTCTTCTAGTCCACCCAGTGCTGTCCAGCAGGAGTCAGTGGTGGGGAGTCCTGCCTTGATAGCTGGCACAGTTGGAGAGTTTTCTGATGAGGGTGGAGGTGAGGCTGTTTTTGAGCCTGATGAGGGGTTGTTGTCTGGTCGGCTGAAAAATTCAGAGACCCTCAAGAACTTAAAGGGTCAGTTCAGCCATTTGCCAGCAGCACAGGCTGTGGAGTTTGAAGACCTTATTTTTAAGTATCCTGGTCTGTTCGGTGACGTACCCTCCCGTACTGATTGGGCTGAGCATGATATTGATGTGGGTGAGGCACAGCCTATCCGTCAGCATTTTTATAGAGTTTCTCCTGAGAAGCGTAAATATTTAGATGCTGAGGTGAAGTATATGGTGGATAATGACATTGCAGTGCCTTCTCTGTCAAGCTGGGCTTCTCCATGTTTGTTGGTGCCTAAAAGTGACAACACGCCCAGGTTTTGTTCAGATTTCCGAAAGGTTAACAAGGTGTGAAGCCAGATTCTTTTCCGTTGCCTCGAATGGAGGATTGTGTAGACCAGGTGGGTGCTGCTAGGTATGTCAGCAAGTTTGATCTGTTGAAGGGTTACTGGCAGGTGCCCTTGTCCAAAAGAGCACAGGAAGTGGCAGCTTTCATTACTCCATCTGGGCTGTACTCCTATAAAGTGATGCCATTTGGGTTGAGAAATGCACCGGCAACTTTTCAGCGTTTGATGAACCGTGTGGTGGCTGGGCTGGCTGGTTGTGCAGTTTACTTGGATGATTTAGTTGTCTACAGTGATACCTGGTTTTCTCACATGCAGCGGGTGAGAGCTCTGTTTGACCGGTTGGCAGAGGCGAAGCTCACAATTAATCTGGCTAAGTGTGAGTTTGCTCGTGCAACTGTGACTTACTTGGGTCGAGTGGTTGGACAGGGCGAGTGGCTCCTGTGCATGCTAAAGTATCGGCAGTTGAGCAGTTTCCGCAGCCTACCACTAAAAAAGAACTCATGAGATTTCTTGGGATGGTGGGTTATTACAGGTGTTTCTGTAAGAATTTTTCTACTGTTGTGGCACCGTTAACTGACTTGCTGAAGGCCAAGGCTCAGTTTGTGTGGTCGCCAAAGTGCCAGGAAGCTTTTGGCAATGTGAAGTCTCTTTTGTGTGCAGCACCAGTGCTGGCTGCACCCCGTTTTGGCCAGCCTTTTGTCTTACAGGTGGATCACGAGCCATGTAGGAGCAGGGGCTGTGTTGATGCAGGCAGATGAGCAGGAGTTGACAGAGCAGTCAGTTTCTTTTCTAAAAAATTTAATCGACATCAGTTAAATTACTCAGTGATTGAAAAGGAAGCCCTTGCTTTGATCTGGGCCCTGCAGCATTTTGCAGTCTATGTGGGTTCTGGAATGACACCAGTGGTGGTCTATACAGATCACAATCCACTGACCTTTCTGCATACCCTGCGATGCCCCAACCCGAGGCTGATTAGGTGGTCACTGTTCCTTCAGTCTTATGATCTGGACATCCGACACATTAAAGGCCGTGATAATGTGGTGGCGGATGCATTGTCATGCTCCAGTTTAATGTCACCTGTATGCTTCCCTCTTGTTATCCCCTTTCCTTTGCATCCCTTTAAATGTGCTCCCTATAGGTTGAGTGGTTGCTGTGGGGGTGATCTGGGAATTGGCAGGCGGTGGGGGGTAAGTTGTGACAGTTAGTTTATGGTGTACTTTTTCCATAAGTTTTCTAATATGTAAACATTATTATTGTTGTTGTTGTTGGAACGGAGATCCTGTGGGACCCCCGTCTTATGGGGGGGGGTGTGACAACCCTCCCTGCCCTGCCTGCCTTGTTGTGTTCTCCCTTGCAGGTAGCAGTGGGCGTGGCTGCGGGTAATCAGGGAAGTGGCAGCACCTGAGTTCAGTGAGCTTTTAAAAGCTCTGGCTGCTCACTGCTCGTTCTCTTCTCCTTACTGAGGCAGCATCCGGTTTTGGGTTTGGTTTTATCTTAGTTTCTGCACTCTACAACATCATACACATACATTGTTTCACTCATGCCCTCACCTACACCACTGACTTTACTGATTGCAAACACCATGTTTAGTTAGGTTCTTTTTCCTATGTTTATTCTTTAGCAAATAAAAATCCTTTAATTGGCTTTCCTTGTGTATGTGTCTCCCTTTTTGTCATGGCCGTGCGGCCCGGTTCGTGACACTGGGCAACTGCTATTATAGCTCTGTCATCTCACCAGCAACAAAGACTTTGCATTTATTTTGCATTTACTTATTATTTATTATGTGCTCCACTGTTCTAGCCAAAAAGCACAAACAGATATACTTTACTTTCTTTTGCCTGTAAAGCACGTTTAAACAGTGGGGTCAACAAAGATGAAGGATTCTCAGAATCACTGCTAATACACTGCAGAGTTTTCTATAAACTATGACTTCATAATCTCTGTCCTCTCTACAAAATCATAGCGACCGTGGGGTCTGCTGAGGAAAGAGAAAGTGGTCTCCGAGAGAGTCGTGCACTTAATGAAGGCAATCAACTCCTCCGTCCATCCTCCTTCTTCCTGGGCCTCTATAATGAAGCCACACTCTCAGCCTGAACTATCACTCACTCCCCTGCCCCCTTTCCATTTTTGCTTCCATTTTGACAATTGCTACCTCATGATCACCACACGGCGCCCGCTGAGGTGAACAGATTGGCAGGATAATTACATACAATAACCAGCGCTGGGGCCCGGTAACCTTTCGGCTGGCAATGCCAAGTCCCCGTTGGCATCTTCTATATGCACAGAAAGTGAGAGAGCAAGAGAGAGGGACAGAGACATTGTGAGAGACTGGAGATGAGGATTAAAACAGGAAAATGGACAGCAGAAAACAACTCTGGTTGTGTTGTAAATAAAATTTCAGAATGTAGATCTCTTAGAATGCACATACTGTAGATTTTTGCAACCGTGTACCTAACATTATTTCTAATTGCAAAAACAGTAAAATTGCACCACTCTGTATTAATTGTTGTCACTTGCGGCATTTTGAATCATTTTCAATCTGGGTTCAGACTTCCCCACAGTACTCAAATTGCTCTTGTCAGAATTGTCAATGATCACATAAATACTGACTCAAAGAATATTTTCAGTCTTGTGTTTCTACATCTCAGCACTGCCTTTGACACTGTAGATCATATAATCTTATTAAAAAGACTGAAATAATAAGTGGAACTGTCTGGCAGAGTACTACATTGGTTGAAGTCATATGCATGATAAGAGTTACTATATCCACTAGAGTTTGTCTCCAAAACAGTCAACACATAGTTCAGTTCCACACGGATCAAATCTAGGCCCCCTTTTGTTTATCTTTTATATGCTACGTTTCCAGGACACCACTGTTTACGTATGAACAATTATAAAGCAGGAGCCTACAATGTAAGAGGAGACAAACATGGACATAATTACAATGCACAGAGGCAAAATCCTTTTGTTTTAGGGACACGGAACATGAAATTATGATGTATTAAAGATCACGAGAGGTCTAGATACCTCTGTGATTGCCTGAAAGCCTCTCAACCTATGAACTCAACCCCTCTGGTAAAGTCAGTGACGGTGACCTGAACCAACGAAAAGAAAAATGATGACCATGTTCAGGACCATTCATGCCTTGGCAAAGAAGGGAAGGCCGATGGCGGACTTCGAGTGGCTCTGCGAGTAAGTGTTTTAACTCTTCAGTCACTATAAAATTGGTGAGAACTGTTGAGTTTGAGTTAACGTTAACATCAATAACGCTTTTCGTCAGCTGCTATAATGTTAACTAGTGTTAACTACTGTTAATGTCACCCCTATGAACACAACGTTAACTTACTACTACTAAATTGGTAACATTACGTTAGTCCTCTAACAGTACCTGAACAACTGATATAGCAGGTGTGTGTGTGTGTGTGTGTGTGTGTGTGTGTGTGCGCGCGTGTTTTTTTAAATCATAGCCAGTAAGCTAATGTCAGTAATGTTACATACAGTAGCACACAGTGGTACTCCTGTGCTACTGTATGTAACGTTACTAATGTTTGCTTCCTGGTTTGATAAAACCCCATCATCTGCTATATTAGTTACTCAGGTGACATTAGAGACTGGCTAAATTGTGGTTTTCACTTTGTCATTCTAATGTTAATGATGTTCTCCCTTTGGGGATCAATAAAATGATTTTTATTCTTATTCCAGGGCTGTACGTTAACTTTTTTAGCCCATAGCACTGGTGCTACAGAGGGTGATAATTTTGTAGCACAGGCCAGAAAGTTTGTAGCACCTGTCACAACAACAAATTTTGCTGGGCGATTAATTGCATCAGACATTATTGTGATAAATATTGCGTAATATTGTGCTTTTAAGACCATTTTTATTATTGTTGTAATTTTGCTGTTTTTAGACCATTTTTTAAACTTATATAATGATAATAAAAGCATAATGATGCAAGTACACCGCTTTAAAAGAGAAATAAACCTGTATTTAACAAGAATATTTAGGAATGCAAAAAAAAAAGAAAATTTAAATATCCAAAATAACACGTAAAATACCAAAATAAATAAATGAAGACCTTATAAATACAAAAAAATAGACTGTCAGTCTCTCACTCTCAGGTGTGCAGTTAAGTTGGTCATATTCGCTCTTTTTGTTGAGATGGTTTTACAACAAACCCGGCACACCAGCTCGTCCAAATTACTGGGCTCCACTCTGTCATTTGGTTTAAATCAAGAATACCCCCACACAGGGGCCGTGGCATTTGATTTAGGAACAAGTTCCATGTCTTTCTCTTACGCTCAACTCTGTTTTCTTCGGCGCCTCGTCTCCCCCTCACGAAGATCGCACTGTGTGTGTGTAGCCCATAGCCCCACCTCCCCCACAGAGACAAAGACACTTGATGACAAGAGCTTTCCCTCCGTTCATTACGCTAATGAACCAACTCACCTGGCTGCCAGACGATGCACGGCAGTGAACGCTCTTGTCATCTAGTGAAAAAACGAGAAAAAAAAACAGACCACACACACACACACAAGCGGCTCGCAAGCAGTCCGTCGCACGCGGACTAGGCAAATACATTCATCGCACAAACATTTTTTTCCATCACACATGCAACATATATGTCGCACTGTACAGCCCTGCATATTCTCTTATCTTTTTAGGCTGTATGAGATGAAAGGCCTGCTAATAGGGAAGACGAGAAACACACTTGAAGAATGGAGGTGTTGGAAGGGAAGAGAACAGATGAATATAAAAAGATGAAAAGAAAGGAGTAAAGAAATTTATGCTTGGTCAAAAATGCAATGAAACTGAGCCTAAAGCTCAATACTGCAGTCAGATTCTCTTAACCATTTTCCAATCCAAAAGGACCTTTTCTTCATGTTCTTTATGCTGGAAAAATTTACACATGATTTTTCTGAAACTTTTAAGTGGTGTTAAAAATAAAGTAAATCTTGCCTCAAAATTCTGCTTTGGTTGAATTTTGCATTTGAAAATGTATTTCAAGTTTTCCCTCATTATGTTTGACAGTAAAACCTTTATCCCAGCGCCCCAAATTTATCCAGTCTGTATACCTCTGATTAAAGCTTCATACTTGTTCACTCAAAGTAATATGTTGCAATTTTGTCTTCTTTAAGTGATGCTAAAGTTGGATTTTCATACTAAAAACGTAAGGTCATTATTTTTAATCACACAAGGCATGATTTTTTTATTTTGCTGGTGAAATATATGTTTGGCCGGTAAATTATTGGAGGTCACTAGCCAATGGCAAAAAATTAATTTTACGCCCTGTCTGTGATAATTCAATATCAGCCGATAAAATCCACTGACCAATCTGTCAAGCTTTACTTGTTAGCCACTGAAGGGCAGCAAAGCGAGCGCCTGCTGAACTGCTGATCCCCGCAGGACTCCACTCAGATATAAGGCCCGTTTCCACTGAAGAAGCTTCTGGTACTATTTGGGGGGCAGGAACTACTACAGGAACGTCCTCTCACTCGGCCCTCTCAACCGCGGTGTCTCCACTGAGAGAGTGGAATAGGAGGAAGGTTCCTGTAAAGTTACTGGGCTCTGGATGTGACGTAATCGTTGCGCGACCATTTTGACCAGGGCAATGTAGGGACGTAGTTAGCTGTTAGCCGTTAGTGGTGTCTGTATTAACTCAATAACTCAATAAACGGTCCGTGAAAAAAATATTTTTTCCAGCGGATGCCTTAGTTACAACATGATTGAGCTAACTGGAGTAGTTTCATGTCGTATCCGACAACGGGAGGCTTTTAACAGATGACGTCCTGATGTTAGCTTTGCTGCTACTGTTAACTGTTCCTTTCAGCTGCAGCCACTACTGATGCTTTCTAGACATTGTGATTTCCCAAAACTGAATAATTACCACACATAACAACACAAAACTGCTTTGCTAGCTCAATCATCTTGTAACTAAGATATCCGCTGGATTTTTTTTTTTTTCCCACGGACCGTATATTGAGTTAATGAGTTAATACAGACACCACTAACAGCTAACGGTTAGCCCAGCTAATCTACGATAACCATAGTAATTACAAAACGTCACATCCCGCCTTGAGTATATCCAATCAGCACCAAGTAATCCCCAAGTCCCAGCCAGGAGCCTCTAGGGCCGTTCTGAGTACCTACTCCGCGGCAGGGACTTGTTTAGCCCCTGTAAAAGTTCCGGAACTCTGTCCTTCGGGGGTGGTTCCTGCGGTGGAGACACGCACCAACGGCCCCGGCCCCATAAAATTACCCCGAAGTTCCTGTGGTGGAAACAGGCCTAATAACTGTCTCAAGAAGGTTTATGGTTTGTTTACTGTTTGACAGGAAGGTAGGAGGCTTAGTTATTTGTGAGCGTAGCTGTGCTGTAAGTGAACACTTTGTACTTAGCCCTATTAAATACTAGCCTGTCAGGGCTACATTGTACGACATGGTCCAGATACTGATCGCCTATAAAAAATGAAGCTGGGAAGCAGCAGAGAATTTCAATCAAGGATTTTCATTCCTTGAATTACCTTTTTTTTTTAGTGTGTTTCTGTGCACTGACCTGGGCAGGGCGTGATGCAGCTCCACTGACAGGAGTGAAAGTCAGCTTGCCATCATCTTTAGCCTGGATAGCCTTAAGTCCGTCTTGCAGGATGAGGCGTAACTTCTCATATGGTGGTTTGTCTTGGTATCCGAGAGATTTCACCTCCTCCATGAACCTCTTGATCTCATCTGAAACACAACAGAGCAACAACATGACACACCAACTACTCATAAACTATAAGCCTGCAGCTAGCTACTTGCCTCTCTGACAGTATCAGTGGTACCACAAAACATAGGCAGGTGAGGTATGTCTGTTTTCAACTGCACAAAAAACCCACTAACATTTGGCTTTTTAATTTCATGGGAAAGGTTACTATCGGCGTTTACTCCGGGGTCAAATGTCTCTGCAGTAGTCATGGATATTTATCGGCTCTGACTGGCATTGATGGACACACAACACCTGGGTGAACATGGTAATTTTAGCCCCTTTACCAGCAAGATACAATGACACGCTACCACAAAATATTATCCATCTCAGCCAAAGCAGCATTCAAACATCTATCAAAATTAGTCTGCACTGAGTTTGACAAAGACCTGAATATGTAAGACAGGGATATTCAACTAAAATTCAAAGAGGTTCAGTTCGAGAATATTTCCTAAAGCAAAAGGTACGGAACATCATAATGTCTAACTTACGATAAGATTTAGTGTGATATATACTGGAGTAGCCTAGTAGTTGTATCAACGTCTGCATGTAATCTGTCAAATCAAGTGAAGAAAATATGATTCAAAAGCATTTCGACAATATTAATTGTCATTTAACATTGAACTATACAGATATGCCTTTAAAAATAAAATGGAGAAAATAAATGAAATTGTTTCTGAAATTTGTGCATCTTAAAATAAAGGGCTTAATTTTAGAAAAAATAAAATAAAGCGTAGCAACAGCTTGAATTTATCTTTTTCTTTGTTAAATGTGTCACATCTTGACTTAACAGTCTCAACCAATTTTACAATAAATAAATAACAAGTGAACAGTTTTACAGTTACTCTTTCTTTCCCTCATTTCCCACTCTCCACACTTTTTGTTGTTCAATGAGAGAACTGAGCTCGAGCTTGTCCTGCCAGGATTTTAAATCTGGACTGGAATGGTGTCAGGGCCATTCTCATACACATGTGCAGGTGCTCATTGTTGAGCCTGGAATGATATTTACTTTTTATTATGTTCATTGTGGAGAAAGCTGCCTCACAGCTGTATGTGGAGCCAAACATGGTCAAGATGTTCAGGGCTACTTTCCCCAGACCTGGGAAAGCTTCCTCTGTGTTTCTCCCTGTCTCTCGCTCACTTGCCTCTTCCTCTCTGTCTTCTCTCCCTGTATTGCTGTCTTTCTTTTTCTATATTTCTATCCTTCTATATGTCTATCATCTTTCAGCTTGTCACTCGCCTCTCACCTCTCTCATCTGACTGTATACACATTAATCACCTGGAATGCAGAGATTTGATTGGCTGGGTGGCATCATGTAGGATGGCTGAACTCGCATGCAATTGGTCTGTGTGTTTCCTGATCAGCTAAACCGGTGCCGTAAAGTCTAGAAAAGTTACACCGCTTAAAATATAAGCATCCCGTCAAAATTTAAAATCCCTTAATAATTTACTGGTTATAGGTCCGGGTCCGTATAGGACGGCGTCTTGGTCCGGGCTCGGGCCGCAGTCTGCCTGTTAGTGTCTAAGGATGTAAGAGATACATAAAAAGAAGTAACCACCAAAAAGTTTACACTTTTTCTGCTTGTCCATGACACTGAATTTTACATACCAAAAAAAAACAAAAAACCCACACACAGAAAGGTATACTTGTCTGCTGCAGAGCTGTGTAAACTAGCTCTGATCTACTGGAAATGGGAAAAGAAGTCTATTGTCTATTTTTAGTGGGTTTTTCAGTGTTTAAAAAACCTGCATATGTACGCTAATTTTGGTAGACAAAGGGTTTTTAGTGTTGTATTTGTAATGTTGTGCTGTATTTTCCCCTTGTTTTTACTTTGTTTACACTGCATGTCACAATTTTGTTTTGTGGCATGTTATCTCTAGGAAGTCATGTCCCCATGACATGCTTTGATCCACACTTTGTGATGAGGGACTTCATAAATAACCCTGACTGGACTTGGACTTCTCTCTTCATGTGTTACAGACTTTTTTCCAACACACTGTCGTCACCATAATGTTATACTCTGGTCACGGCATCCTGCCTATTACTGTTTGGTGTGCCTTTCCTCAGATTTGACACACAGTCACAAACACACTCACAGATAGAGTTGTAAACAAGACTTTGTTGTGCTCAGCAGACCACAAGGAACGAGGTTTGACGCTTCATGTTCGTCTCCTCTGCCTGAACCAACACACTGCCTGCAGGTCAAAGTGCTAACATTAAAATGGCAACTCTTACCACAGTTAGACAGCAAACGTGAAAAGTCACTATTTACAGTCTGAACTAGGCAGGTGCCGGTTACCGGCATCACGGTTCACCAAGGTAAAAGAATGTCACGGCGTCACTAACCGCCCATTTTCCATTCCAACGGTAAAGGCCGACAGTGTAACCTACGCTACGTTTCATAAATGGGAACTTCAGGGACTCAAAACTCAGAAATAACTCTGTGCCAGTCGTACATTTTAACCGGCACACACTCTGAAATCATGTACGTGCAGCCGCTGCAGTCAGCACAATTATTGGGGGGGCGGCCTCAGTCAGTTAGTATGTCAGTAATCACTGTAAATCCACTCACGTGCAAACTGCAAACATGGCTGGAGGAGGCGAAGCTGAACTTTTCCCACCGGCGAAAAGGACGAAGTCGGTGGTGTGGGACCATTTAGGCTATCAGAAGAACCCCCAGAGCCAAGGCAAAGACGCGCTCCTCCCGTGCTGGGCTCCAGTTACCAGTTGGCCGTGTTCACAGGCTGCTGTGCAAAGGAAACTATGCGGAGCGTGTCAGTGCCGGTGCCCCCGTCTACCTGGCGGCTGTGCTGGAGTATCTGACTGCTGAGATCCAGGAGTTGGCTGGAAACGCTGCCCGCGACAACAAGAAGACCCGTATCATCCCCCGTCACCGGCAGCTGGCTATCAGCAACGACGAGGAGCTCAACAAGCTGCTGGGCGGAGTGACCATCGTGAAGTTAAGAAACGGCTCTATTACTTTTAACGGGTCTATATTAGACATTTAAACAACTGGTGTGATGATGCGTTGCACTGACAGGAGATGCCTGGTACGTACTGTCGCTCATGAACGGTCAAACGAGTATTAGCCTACTGTTTTAAAGTGTAGAGTTTTATTATTATTATTATTATTATTACCGCGATTACCGTGGTATTTTTGCCCACGGTTATCATACCGTCAAAATCTCATACCGGCACATGCCTAGTCTGAACTAAAAATGTTTACTGTGGAGTGTTACTAGACTTCTGTCCTAATGAGGACCAAGTAGGTCTAAGTTTGAAGGACTACAGTTAGATGTGAATGAATATAAATGAAGCATGTGATTTACTTCGGTATTTAATGGGAGATAGGATTAAAATCCTTCGTGATGATGAAAGGAATTGTATATTGTGACAGCAATATACTGTATATTGTGATACATTACAAATTAAAAGCAGCATAAAGCACTTTTGCTCACTGATTTGCAACATTACTAGCAATGGCCTATAACAACCAAAAATGCCAAACATCACTGGTAGCTAATTTTCAATAATGTACATTTTCAATAAATATATAAATTACTCAGAGATGCAAACATATGTATGCTGAGAAAGACAGAGCTACCTGAAGTTGAAAAAATGTAACAGTGTATATCATATAATTTAACCAAGTGACAAAGCAGAGCTGGTCCTGACCTCTCTGAGGCCAGAAATGGGCACAAATACATCAAAAAGTGTCTTGTTTCAAATTACGAATATTTGCTTATCAAATGTAGAAGAGGATGCAGATGAAGAGTGGCTGTGCCGGCGGTTAGCTTGGTGAGCTTGCTAAGGCATTTGGTTTTCCAGTAAAACAACTGTAATGTTCCTACATTAGTAGCTTGCAGTGTACATAAAAGCAGTGCAAGGAGGAGGGGCCAAGTTTAATGTTAAACTTAATGTCAAACAGTACCCGACAATTTTGGTATAGTATACCTTTAATTACCCTCTTACTACTTGTGTGTGTGCATGTATGTCTCAGCATCTTTGTTGAGTACAGTGAGGTGCTTTGGTCTTAAACCTTTCTGATTAATGCTCATGTCACTGAGGGACTGGTTTAACCTTGTTGTTTGACAAATTATTAGCTAGACTGAAACTAGAATTGCTGCCTTGTAGTTACATGCCTCCACACTAGTGGTGGACGATAAAATGATAACATATATTGCAATAAACACGTATGCGTCATCGATAGAAAAAACGTTCGGTATAATGTTTGTCGGGAAAAACACCAGGAAAGCCGCGCAAGTTACCCTCGGAATCAGGCTGTGCAAGGTTGGTTGCATGAACACACTCACTTGCAACCTGGTAACCTTGCAACAGTGTCACGCAAACAGCTAACAATGCCATCCTCGTGTGAACACAAGGTCCGCTTATAAGCTGCGACTTTGGGCTTGTTTTTTTGTAAAGTCGCTTACAAATATTGGTAGTTGCGCTTTGCAGTTTTCTGGGCTTGTCTCTAAAGTGGAGTTGCTTATTTGGGCTTGCTGTCTAAACGTCATCTTTCTCTCTATATATATTCATCTAATAAGTTATTAAAACGCATGATAGTATATCGGACTGCAGGACGTTTCCACAACTCCGCTTCCTCTGCCCCTCTCCTTCTCCGCATACACACAGGTGACGGTCAGTCAATTAGACTTTTCACATTTAAATCGCGCAATTAATGGAGGTTCTTTAACTATTTTGCTAACAAGTGGGTGAAATATGGAAAGAATACAATAAAGATTTGTAGAAAGAGAGAGGATTAAAATATTTGACTAATTTCTACATAGCACTTTCCTCACTATGTGAATCACTTATTCATCTGTACAGTCTTCTGTTCAGCTGCTCATCTTTACAGATATGTTTGTCTGAAAGCATTTACTAGCTTTACTTGATGTTAAGAGAAAACTGTTCATTTTTTTATTTTAGTTTTTCTACCATCTTGTGTATGTTCATTTATTTGAGTGCTTTCTAATGGTTGTGTTGACATTACATTTTCCTCTGTGTGCCTTCACTGATTGAAATCAGAAGCAAGCTATTGAGTTTAAAATAAATGTGTTAAAATTTATTCATTTTCTCCTGGTCCTTATTTCAAATAGGTTATAAAAAAAATTATCAATAATTATCATTATCGATCAATATGAACCAGCTATATCGTGATATACTTTTCAGTCATATCACCCACCTTTAATCCACACGTCAGTCAAGTTGCAAATCACTTCATCATTTTATCGTATTAAACATCTTTGGAAAATGTTGTCATAATTAGCATATGAATTCTTGAGGTATGGCCAAAAATATGCTTTGTGAGGTCACAGTGACTTTTGACCACCAAATGCTAATCAGTTCATCCTTTAGTCCAAAATTCCCTTAAGGCCTTTTTGAGATATTGCATTCACGAGAAAAAGACAGATGCAAGGTCACAGTGACCTTGACCTTTGACCACCAAATTGTAGTCAGTTCATCACTTAATCCAAACTAACATTTATGCCAAATTTGACAAAATTCCCCTCAAGTCCCAAAATATCACATTCACAAGAATGCGACGGACCAGGTCACAGTGACCTTGACCTTTAACCACCAAAATCTAATCAGTTCATTGTTTAGTCCAAGTAGACGTTTTTTCCATATTTAAAGAAAATCACTTAAGGCCTTCTTGAGATATTGCGTTCACGAGAATGGGACAACCCAAAAACATAATGCCTCCGGCCAATGCCATCACCAGTGTGGAGGCATAACACAGACAGGCAAACATACAGACACACATTGCTGACAGTTCTGTGCTAGTGGGACATTAAGCAGCTTGAGAAACTAGAGGATCAAAGGCAATACTGGTCAGTTTTTACTGGTTGTCTATTGTCAATGGCCAAAAAAAATTTAAACTCACCACCATGTTTGCCCTCTGTGTGTGTGTGTGTGTGTGTGTGTGTGTGTGTGTGTGTGTGTGTGTCTCTCTCTCTCTCTTACCTGGCTTGTCTTGAGAGGAGAAACACTTGGTCATGAATTCAGAGATGTTGTCTTTGCTCCTGTGAGGGAAAAAACAAGCAGCATGATTTTTCCTCAAAAGATTGGATTTTCTCTCGCTACTTAAAAGTCAAAACTTCTAAATTGCTTTTTCTAAATTTCAAAGTTTTGCCTGGCTAGATGCAACAGACAACCTCATACATTCACTGAAAGACCTCTGTCAGAGATGATGTGTGCAGAGAATGATGGTGTGCCTCTTGCACCTGATTTTGGAGTCTCTGACGTAGAGGGGGTCCTGCAGCTTGTCCTCCCAGGGCAGGCGTCCACATAGCCACTGAACCATGCAGTAGCACAGAATCTCCAGGTCGCCCCGTCGACATGGAGCTGGAGCCAAACAACCACATCAGCGGAGGCAAGCAAAGTCAGAGCTTCTTTTAAATACTGATATTAATACAATACCAGCACTAAAAGTCTCAAAGCAGTTATCCATTTGTTAACACATGACAATTACAAGTATAATATGCTTCCATGTAGGGGTGGGCAATATATTTGTTATACTCAATCTACCGCCTCCTGTTCAGTGTGGGATATATAAAATTACTATATGGCATAAACGCTTCAAGTTTACAGAAAAACATCAACACTTCCAGTCTGTGATGAGCAGTACTTTAACTTTACTGTAACAATATCTTATTAAATTTTATTACAACAGAACTTTATTTAACTTTATTCTAACAGTTGTTTAGTCAATAATTAAACGTTACTGTAGAAGTGCTTCATTGAACAGCAGTTGGGCTTTCTTAAAATAGTACTCTATCTCTATGTAGCAATTTTAATGTATTTTATGTTTTATTATTTATCTATTTTTTCACTTTTATCTTATTCTATTTAATGTCTTTTTGTTTTTGTCTTTTGCTGCTGTGACATTTGAATTTCCCCTGAGGGGGATCAATAAAGTATATCTTAATCTTATTGTAATGGTAGTTTATTAAAACAGGACTTCCATTAAATTTATTGAACTTTTTGTCTAACAGTAATTTATTAAACTTTAGTCTACCAGTAGTTTATGTAACTTTATTGTAGCAGTCCTTTATTTAACTTTCTTATATGACAGTAGCTACTTTAACTTTATTGTCAAAGTAGTTTATTTAGTAATTCAGTATTTTAGTAGTAAACAGTACTTTAGAGGAGATTTTAAAATATTGACATATATATCATGTATTACCATACAGCCTCCAAATATCACAATATTATTTATACGCCATATCGCCCAGCCCTACTTGCCTACCTATGACTTACAACAAATCCATTATTTGAGTAGTTAGCCTACACATTTTGGAAATTGTACTTATGTGTTTTTTTCCAAGTCTGAGATGAGAAGATTAATATCAATGTCATGTTAATTTGTTTAGTTCAAAGCTGGAGCAGGGATATTATTAGCCTATCTAAGCATTAAAACTGGTAGCAGGGAGAACAACCTAGTCTGGTCATTCAAAAACACATCTACCAAGACCGTGAATCTTGTGAGTTTGATACATACATATCATTGTGGTTTTATGGTGGAAACTGGAACTATATTTGATGAACAACCTTTTATCCTGACTCCAGCTCTGTATTCTACTACAGCACTGACCTTCTCAACTCACTCTCAGAAGAGAGACAGAAGTGAATAATTGCATTTTCCAAAATGCTGAATGATAATAATGGGATTTTTCTACCAATTAAGTAGCTGGGAAACAGATTTAAGTACTTAGAAGATCACCTAAATGTGAGGGGACACACCTGCTATGTGCTATAGGAAGCAGTTTCTATGTAGTAGCCCATCCGCTTCATCCAATGTGGACTCTACTTTTTGCCTCAATAACTAAACAAAACTTATACAAAGCCTTTAATGGCAAAAGTAACCCAAATTAAAGCTGCAAGCAGCATTGGGAGGGACCTTGGACTCCCACCGTTTTGGCCTCCGGCTCACGTAGACAGTAAAAGACAAAAGTTTCAGACAATTTTAGACCCCTCTCCACTCTAGCTCACAGCTGACAATTTCTCCACATTTGCTCACGTTACTTTCAGAGGCACTACCTCACTTCCTGTTGGATTTAGGTCAGTGTCAGCGTGTGATTTGTAGGTGTAATGAGACAAACAAGCCAATTTTGGTTCGATCTTTCTACGACATTCCTACGGGCCGCAGCAGCCATTTTAGTGTGTCTAGGTGGCACTACAGAGCCCATTCTGGCACTTTTGGGGTTAATTTTTTCATTTTATCAAATTTTTCGCCAGTCCTGACATGCGTGCCAATTTTGTTGAGTTTTTGAGCATGTTTAGGGGGTCAAATTTCAGCTCAAAGAGATGGCAGAAGAAAGAATAAAGAATAAAGAATAATAATAAACATATCAAAAACAACAGGCCATTGGCCGAGGTCCCTAATTAATAATGACAGAGGTAATGCTTGTGTCTCTAGGTTCAAGATTCCACCTGTCAGTTTATCCTATATATGATGCATGGTGTAATTATTGTGTCCAGTGGCATACAATAAAACTTTCCATTCTTTTTTGTTTTTTTTAAGCATATTTTCACCACATCATAGAATTAAAGACCTGGCAGTCTGGTTTTAAAAGCTGTATTTGGGGTTATAAAACTGCTGGTAGCATATTTATACATACCTGCTCCTTTGTGGGCGTCAATGCTTGTGAACTCAATGGTACCATCGTGACATCTCTTGGGGTCTTCCTTGTACTCTTTGAGGACACTGTCAGGTGCGTACCTATATGCCAGCCCATAATCTACTAAGTAAACCTACAAAAAGATGCTGATTCAGACATGCAAACAGACTAAGCACAAGATGACATTTAACACATTTTACATTTACAAAAAAATGTCTCATGTTTCCAAGAATCAATCTGAAAGCATGAAGAGCAGATAATTCCACCCGTTACTGAATTTAAATTGTAATTCCACTCACATAAGCTTCATCATTATTTAGTATGAGCTGCTTCTTGACTTCAATAAAGAAACATACATCCAAACCTACATCCCAGTAACTCGAGGGGAGAACATCTAAAACGTGCAGCTAAACAAAAAAACAAACAAACAAACAAACAAGCGTACCTAATAATAAAATCCTGAGGGGCCGATTTTTAAATTGTCATTTATAAATAGCTCTTTAATAACATCACCAATGATACATTATTAATCTTAAAATTAAATATTTGCCCCTGCCTTGTTTGGTAGAAAAAGCTTTTAGCTGCTGCCATCTAATCTTCCCATTTGGAACGCACGCATGCACACACGTACGCACACACTCTTCTCCAGGCCTTAATTTAATCTAATGAAGCAGCACAAGTGCTTTATGATCAAAAAACACAATAACCTCCCTGTAGCACCTTTGTTTCCCCAACATTACCAAATGCAGAGGAGAGCTGAAGTTGACGTTAAGGGTTGTGAAAAGCCCATTTCCTTTTCATTTACAAAAAGCAGAATGTGATGATTTTAGTCATAGGATGCTTAAACTTTTACTGACCTGGTTGGGATCACTGTGGCTCAACATGAGGTTGGATGCCTTTATGTCAGCATGCACATACTCATGATCATGGACATACTCCAGAATATCCAGCTAAAAAAGGAAAAGAAAGGTCATAACTCTTAACATTAGGATTGAAAAGGAGAAAAAAAACACTTTATTGCAGGAGTAAATAGACGCAGAATGCATTGTAATCCAAATGCAACTTCCAGACCACGTGTGGAGGTGGTCACAGCCAAGTGTCAATGATATCTCAACAGTCTGGACAAAGGCTTACAAAAAAAGGTCACTTAATCTAGCCTCTTCCTGTAGCCATACAACAGCATGCAAAAAGGAAAGGCAAGGCAATTTTATTTGTATAGCACAATTCAACACAAGGCAATTCAAAGTGCTTTACAGAGACAACAAGACACAATTTAAAAAAATAAAAACAGTCAATTAAAAAGGGAAATAGAAATTGAGAATGATAGTGATATAATAAAATACAGTAACCTAAAATAAAAAACAGGCTCAATACATTGCATCTAGCAGGACAATAATAATGCACCAGCCAAAATTCATTTTTAATAAACACTTTTGCAAAGTATTAAATTTGTTTTTAGAAGTGGTCCTAACATATGCACAGAAAGAGACATTCTACATTGTAAAAATAGAAGTGCTTTCTGTAAGACAAACTATATAATGGAGACTGTTTCTTTACTTCAGTTTCCTGATACTCAGCAGCTGACAGTTACAGCATGCAGATACTGCTATATCTACCAATTCCCAACATGGACCCATATATCCGTCCAGCCAATATACTTGCCAAGCTTTATCACTAATGCCTGCATGCTTTCCCACTGACTTGAGTTAGCCTAGTTAGCAAATTCCCTCAAAATTCTTGTAATTCCATTGTAGTTTGCAACTTCTTTGCAATTCAGTGGAAAACATAAAAGTGAAATGAAACCATCTGATCATGAAATAACCAACCAGTCGAAGACCGAGCTGCAGAACCAGTTTTCTGGGGAACCTCCTTTCACTTTCTTCAAACTTCTTCTGCAGGTCTGTGCCGAGCCTGTCAATAACCATGAACCTATACCTGGAAGGTACATAGAATATTTAAGTACTCCTGAAGTGTCAGACAAGCACTGTTACTGAATTGTTGATGTAACTGTTACATTAAAGTAATAAATATGTTAAAAGTAAAAGCAATCGACATATGGCACTGCAGAACAGCAGAAGAGCAGAATATACATTTGGAAATGTCTGCCCCAGGGTCCGAAATTAACACCCACCAAGGGCCAAATGCAGATAGATTTTCTGTTTGGCAAGTAAATCTCAGAAGGCTGTCTGTCACGCTGGCAGGTAAATCTTTGTACCAAAAAAGTCATGTAACAAAAAACTATGCTGAGAGTCTCTACCACACTTTGGTGTCATTTATGTTTGCGCTGTTTCTTTCCTCTTTCATCTGTATGAGTTGGAGATGAGTTTGACGATCACAGGGACAGGGACTTCATTGTGCATTCAGGAGCACCTTGTGAAATCTACATTGCTTTATACAGCAAAGGGTCTAGACCCCGACCATGGTGCATTCAAATTCACCTTGCAAACTGAGTAATCTATACTCGATTGGCCATGAAGGTTGTTTAAAATGAGAGCTTCTATTCATCTGTCAATACCTTGTTCCCTTAGCATTTTTAATAATTCGATACTAAAATCATAACAATATCCCATTCTTTTCTACACACAGATTTTGAAAATTTAAGGTTGTTTTACAGCAGCATTTTAAATTGAATACTAAAGTCATACATATGTACTTTTTCTATGTTTTTTGCATGCATGGTTTTCCTGTATAGAGAATTAGGGGGCAGCCACATTGTCAAATTTCTTCCCGCCTCCAGCTCTCGTCAAAACTCTGACAAGTGTCATAATGTAAAACACTATTTTCTAAAAGCCTTGCACTTTAAGCATTGTGTCATGTATAACTGCAACTGCGGCATTACTTTGATGTGGAGGTGCTATCATAATTAGCACAGTGCATCAGAAAAGACAGGAGCATAGGACATCACTGGGACTACAGAAAATTGCAGATAAACATTTAATATCCAGGAATTCACATTATAGACACAACTGACTATCCATGTCACAATTTGGCCACAATGTAATAATACTTGTTTTTTTTCCCAATATATATAAAATTATTAGAACTCCTAAAATATGTTGGTTGTGAAAAGGGTTTGCTGGAGCCAGTTGAAGGCACGGTACACATGCACATGCGAGCACATGATGAGGATGGAGCCACCTTTGCCATATTTTACGCCAGAAAAAACCTTGGCATGTGGCAGGCATTCTGACCATTAAAACAGTGCCACAGTACAAGGTTTATTTACACCAGAGACAAGATGATGTGAAAAAATGATACATTTTGCCCTGAGGAGGTCCTGGTCAAAGTCTTACCTTTTCCCTCCTCTCTCATGCAGACCTGAGCCCCAGTATCTAGGAACGCCCAAATTTTTCAACTTGTAAGACTTCATCCAGCTCTGAACTGTGGAACAAGAGCATTATTAGAAAAGTTTGACATACTTTTTCTGTCCAAAATGTTCTAAAAATATGTGTATACATCTCTGAAGAGCACAATATGAAAATCAAAGATGGTTTGGTTGCTAAAATTTCCTGTGAACACACTGCTAACTGGCGTGGTGACAGTGGGTGATGGCTGTGATGCTCAAAGTAATAAGAGTATAATTCTGTGGGGTGGGGGTGGGCAGCGCGGCCGCAAGCTAATCTGCTGCTGGGACAAATATTTACCAACAACGTGAGATTCCTGCATGAATAAAATATGAGCCTTTGGTTCCTTAGTAATATAACAGTTAATTGTCAGGGGAGATTGACATTTGGATTGTTATTATATAAAATGCAAAGCTGTGGCCTGGGGGCCAATGGCGCTGCCACCAGAAGCTTCCTTTCCTCTGCAGGGCCCCTCCGTGCCTGAGCTACAAGATTGTCTTTTTTAATTAAGAAAGTTGGCTTTCTTTTATTTGTTTGCCCTGGTGGTGAGAGACTATGTTGTGTTATGATCACAAGGCTAACTTTAGTTTAGCTTAATGCCATACTTTAAGGTGTGTGTGTGTGTGTGTGTGTGTGTGTGTGTGTGTGTGTGTGTGTGTGTGTGTGTGTGCGTGCATGTGCTTGTAAGAAATGATAGTTGGCTTACTCATTTCAGGCTTAGCAGCTCTCATGTAAAACTTGAGCTCAGAGAAAAGTGGTCCATTGTCACTGGGCTCCTGTGGAAAAAGTAACAAGTACATGTATGTGTAGATATGATTTAACAGATGCTTAGACCAAAAATAGCATTGCAAATACATGGGACTGTGGCTGCGGGAAGCATCAGCAATTAGCGGGGCCCCAAGAAATCTCTAAATACCCTAAATATATATGAATAAATGTTATATAGACTATAGGGTAGGGTATATGGAGGATAGCCAAATAGCTTTGCCAAATAGTATTTGCAGATCTTCTTTGTCTTCTATGACAATAAACTGAATATTTTTGGATGTTGGACCATTGGTTGGATAAAACAAATCATTTGAAGACATCACCTTGGACAATTTGATGAGTGATGGACATTTTTCACTATTTACTTACATTTTACAAATCAAATGGTTAAAGCGACACTTACCTTTCTGGAAATTTTACACTTTTCTTTGTTTAGGTTAAAATACTATTAATTCCACCAGAGATAAAAACTCAAAATGTCCTGTCTGTCTTCCCCCCGTGGAGGCCTACAACTGACATAACCGCTCACGTAGCATCTCTCCCCGCCCACAACCAGGAAGAGTGAGTCTGTGAGACAACAAATAAGCTAGTAACAGGGACACTTGTGGATATAAACTTTTCTCCGTAACAATGGCAGACAAATGCGGACCACCGCTTCCACTTCCACTTCGGACCACAGCTGCTCCAACAGGGAGATCAGTTGGCAAAAGAAAGAATATTGCATAAAAAGCTAACACTAAGAAAGAACTCCATGCTGCAAGAGCCAAAACTCGGGTCAACATCGGCTTTGCTTTTGTGCGATGACGAAGAATGATGCAGCTTCATCCTGTATCATAGGTTATAACATTATATATGACAACACAGCATCCAATTGCTAATGGTAAGCCTACTGTAGCCTAACGTACCCTGAGCCTCTAGCATTTACGTGATATTATAAAACTCATCAGTCATCACTGACCCCAGATAAGTTTCAAAACTCCGGGGTTGCATTTGACTGTGCAGGACAGGTAACGTTATGTTTAGTTTGCTAGTAGTAGCTTACTCCTCTTCTCTTCTCTTGGCGTGATACACTCGCTCTCCTCTTCCGTGTATCTAACGTTACCTTGCCAACACCTACATCTATCATAGACGTAATGAGGATGTAATGGAGGAGGGGGATGGGACTTTGGAGGGAGGCGGGAGTTGTGGATGTTCAAATTTTTGTGCTGTGTGAAATGCAAGAAAGGTAAGAGTAGCTTTAATTGGGACATAAATTGACAGACCGATCAATTACTGAAATAACATTTAGTGACAGCCCTATTAAAGTGTATACAGTAAAGAAAAGTATGTAAGCAACAAGAAATATATAAGTAAGAAGCAGTTCTGACTTGTGATTTGCTCCATTGTTAACAATGACCAAATACAGTCAGGGATTTTAAAAAGAGAGCTACCCCAGTATAAACAATAGAGCAAAATCTCAGTTGGGTTTCAAATGTATACTGTTGTTATATTGTTATACGGCTTACTGCCAAACCCTGCCCTGTAAAGGTTCTAATGCAAATATGTCATTGTGGGCCACATTAATATAACTGATTTGACTCCAGCTAACAGGTGACAGTCAACAATCTCATACACTCAGGGTCTGAGTGAGAGGAAATAACTTGTCAGTCTTCTGTGTTCCCAGGGACCAAAATCAACTTTTTGACGTCCCGGCCAAAATGGCTGGTAGATTAAAAAAATATGTAAACCAGCCAAGCATATTGTTTTACCGACCAAAATAATAAATTGCCATTTTTGTTACACATATACATTTGTTAACGTATATTTCATTGAGATAATAAGGTATTATGTTGAACACAAACTTGAAGAAGAGGCCAGATCAAAATCTGGAGCAAAATTATTTTAGAATATTGAACAACTCATCAGCCTCAGCCACTACTCAAATACTGGTAAAATGTGCAAGTGGCTGCTAGATTTGTAAAATCTAGCAGTGCCTGGTAGATTTTGCTGTCTCCCTTGTTGTTGTTTTTTTGCACAATCACTTTGCACTAAATATTAAATAAATTTTGTACTTTCTTTGCATGTCTAGCTTTTAAATTTTGAATCTGACTCTTTGTCCTTGACTGCTGTAACACTGGAATTTCTCAATTGTGGGATAATAAAACAACTGACAGGTAATGCGAATAACATTGATCATCTTGTTACAATGCAATGTTCTGCTGGGAAACCTTGGGTCGTGGCATTCATGTGGATACCAATTTATGCACTCCACTCACCCAAACACCGATGCAGACCAAGTATGGCCCCTAATGGGGCCACAGGACTCAAAGGATCCGCCACCAACGCCCCAGTGCCAGACACCTTGCAATTGTGCTTTGAGAAACATTTCTCTTAAACTGCTGGACTGTTTGACCATGCATTCCACAACTTCCCCAGTCTGTTGCTGCCCCTGTCCCAACTTTTCTGGAACATGCTGTAGGCACCAAATGCAGAATGAGTGTATATTTACATAAAACAATAAAGTTTATCAGTTTCAACATAAATATCTTGTCTTTGTACTGTATTCAATAAAATATAGGTTGAAAATGATTTGCAAATTATTGCATTCTGTTTTTATTTACATTTTCCATGCCATCTCAACTTTTTTGGAATTGGGGTTGTACTTGATCTTGCCAAAGTCCAGTCTGACCACTTGCTGGGCACTTGTGCTAACCTACTGTATCTATTGTTCACTCACACTATGATTAGAGATACATAAATGTAAATCAGGTCATTGTTGCAGTATTATTACAGCTACTGCACAGAGGGAACTAATTTAGCAGCTAAGCTGCACTCAAGGAAGTGGTCTGTGGTTGTATCTTCATTGCTCTTTCAGGAACTGCACACATGATGTATATAAAAGAAAAAAAGTATTAACACACAATTTCAGTTCATTTTATATGTTGTTTAGAGTCTTACCACTTTGATGACGTAGCGAGCATCGGTGCCCACAGGTTTTGCAGAATCCTCTTCAGCTGGGAACAAGAAGTGGAATAATTTCACCACTTACTAGAATTTAAAATAAATTGCTGCAGTGTCAGACTTTGCACAGTACAAATATGCATTTAAATAGATGAAATAGCTAAAGCCTTACAAATGTTTGTGTCTTGCATCACAGTTCAGGCATTAATCTTAGTCTGAGAAAAAGTCTGCAGTCAGAGGTCTTCTAGCATTGCATGTTCTACTTTTGAACAGCATTCCATCTATTCTTACCCAGATATATGAGACCAAAGCCGCCCTGGCCGATTGGAGCCCCCAGCTTCCACATCTTCTTCCCAGTGTCTGTGAGGACCTCACCAGGTGGAAACTCTTCTGCCAGCTTCCTCTTAGCTGGAGCTCTGCCTTTCCCTGCCGCCTTAACTTTGGGAGGCATCTGAAACACACTCAGCTTTACAGCATAATGCATCCTGGGAGGAGGTTTTCAAAGTGTAGTTACTTTACACTGTGAATAGACCAATTAGCTCTTATCTGACGCATGTGACCAAACCGTAACCTGTCGAAACCTTAACGTATTTCACAAATGATTTATGGTGGTTGTTTTATGGTTACATGGTTTTGGCTGGATGTCATGTTATTCTATGTATAATCACTAGCAAAGTTATCTAACCACATCATGTGTCCGTTGAGTTAGCCTAATGTTATTGCAGCTTTTACATTCGGCAATATTAAACATTGCTTGAGGCAATAATTACCAGTATGTGTTCTAGAAAGCCTCCTGCTTAATGACAGAAGGCGTTAACGGGCAGAGTAGGATAGGAAAGCTGCGTCTGCAGACGAACCGAGCAACGTTATCTTTTCATAGATATCAGTTAGCGTTAGCTTTCATGCTAGCCGCGCTACCTCGTTAGCATTGGTATCTCACGTTAGCAGTTACATGACGTTTAATAAGAAACGCTCCTGGATACCCGTGACGGTGTCAGTTAAACAGTCACTTAACGTTACACATTTTATTAGCCAAATGATAAGATGAAAACACACCTTGATGTTGTTTCTTGTAGGTTTACTGCGTATGAGGACCAAACTTCCCGCAAAACTACCGGTCAGGAAGTTGCGTCACGACGCCTTGCTATTCTATTGGTCAGTGCCTGTGTGTCTTACGACAGAGATAGTTCGTCAGTGTACAACACTAGTGTTTAGATACTTTATCTGGAATACTAAGGATATTCTGTACAAAAGTAAATAACTGTTTTATCGCTCATGGTTTGACAATGGAATTGCTATTTTTGTCATTTTTGTTGCTGTCCCAACTGGTTTTCACTTCAGTTTTTTAAAAGATGTTATCTTATGTAAATGAACATTATTAGCTATAGGTATATTTTTATCGGAAATAATGATAATGTGAAGTAACAGACACATCAAAAATACTTTGGACTGTGTTACACCCCCTGCAGCAAGTCCTTTTTGTCTTCTGTAATGAGTGATTTGCAGTGGGAGAAAACAAATATTGTATCACTAATAAAGTAAAAGAATTTACATTGAATTTACCCACCTAAAGAAGTGTTGGAAAGATTTAAGTTAAATAGAGATTATACATGTGCTTTTTTGTACTTTGGATAGAAAAACGATATTTCATTTATTCTTTCACTGTGAGCATTCAAGTTTATTTTAGATGGACATGAAAGACTTTGTAAATAGGAAAATGGGCACTAATATACAGATTAATGTATTTGATGTGATGTTAT
Organism: Epinephelus fuscoguttatus; assembly: GCF_011397635.1. Lineage (NCBI taxonomy): Eukaryota > Metazoa > Chordata > Actinopteri > Perciformes > Serranidae > Epinephelus > Epinephelus fuscoguttatus. The sequence continues at coordinate 39,105,779 of NC_064765.1, read as the reverse complement.
CTTTTGTGCTCTATAGAATGGATAGCAATGCTACCTATACTATTCAGCTTCCATAAATCGAAATGGTACACACTATAGCACCTTACCAAAAGATGTGAGGAACAAAAAAAGTCTTTCAATATTTTATTGTTCTTTGAATTCTTAAAAGACTTGATATGAATTTTCTTGTATGACAGTTATATACCTTTTCGCTATAAAGTGTTTTGGACAAAACAAAACAAAAAAAGCAACTGGTGCACACTGTGTGCTTCAACTCTTGCAGCCTTTAACTGAACTGTACTGAAGGAGCAGAGAGGAAATCTGAGCAAACTGAGATGCAGCAAGGATATTTCTGGGTGTTGTGTGAGTGTCTGGAGAAGCTGTGCAGCAGCAACTGAGAGAAGCTTTTAGGCTCTCTGAAACACCTAAAAAATAGCAGCAGAGTGGGACATTCAGTAACAAATTCTGACCATTACGACATCAAGTTGAAAATAAAGTACAAACAGTACAAATTTCAGACTGAGCACAGAACTCTCATGGAAAATTAACAGTAAAATAAAATAAATAAAAAGGTCAGATGTCTGATTACAAAACCAAATATGAATGTTACTGTAAATATGCAAGGCTTGTTTGGTTTTTATACATTTCAGTGGGGTCTTGAAAATTACTAACTCAAATAAAAAGACAAGAAAAAGTGGTGTGGCATTAATAAATTGTTAAGCCATAATGATCAAGCTATTGTGACCCATTTCCCCTTTTTTAGATTCGCCATTAACACTACAGATTTGACAGCATTATATTCTAAACTGGGCGTGTTAAAGTCCTTTTACAATATCCAATTTTGAAATGATTCCCAAAAACATCTTACATAATAACATGAAAAAAAAGCTTAAATCTCTGTTGTCTCTTTATACATTTCACATTGAATTTGTCGATGAATTCATTGTACTCAAGAACATTCCCACTTGAGCGCAATCCAGTAGTTGGCAGAAACTTTTTGGATGCAATTAAAACCAAAAAAAGGAGAAGAAGAGGAAGAAAAACTATTGAAACACCTGTTGGGAATCATACATCTGTGGTGGTATGGTATTGATGTTTGGGTTTATTGAACAAGTAAGGAGGAAGCCTTTCCCTTAATTTGTTATTATATATTCTACAAATATAACTCAAAGTTACTCATGGAGTCAGCACGAGATAACAGTGCACCACAAATTATTTGACAACATTTTTTATTTTTTGTTAATGCCTTATGAATATATTAATGTGACTAAGGTCTGGGTCATAGTGTGAAATGCTCTTGAACATTTGAGTCCAAAGTAGATTTTGCATTTCTTACATCTCTTGCTGTTGACTAGTCCTTCATGCTTTAAGAGTTTTTGATAAATGTGATTGTAGCCTCAGATTCTTTTCTTTGGTGTGCCAACAGCTGAAACAAAAGGAGAGAAATAGTGGAGTTAATTTGGAAACACTCAGGATGCAGCTATAGCTCTATCTGTGACCTCAGTTCCTGATTCTGACACATAATGTTCCGAATGCAAACCATAGGGGAACAATCAACATCAGTTCAACCCATAAAAAAATAAATAGAAATTGTTAGTTATCAGTGTTTTTTGTTTGTTTGTTCTTTTGATAATGAAACTCTACCAGCTGATTGAGATGTCAATTTGAAGGAGATGTGGATAAAGTTAAACGTTGATTGACAGCCAAATTGAATTTTCAAAAATTTGCACATATTTTTTGCATATATTTTTCTTCAGTAATGTGACCATAGATTATTATCATTTTTAAATTACACATCTCCTGTGTTGGAAAGTAACAATATATAAAATCCGATACATAAAATACTTTACATATCACATAAAGATAAAACATCTGTTAAAGCTGCAAGTTATTTTCTTTTTTTTTTTCTTTTGGGCAGTGTAACATCCTAAAAAACACAATAGACTATCTGTCATATTATTATCTTCCAAAGTTAATGGCTAATGTGTTAGCATTTACACATCCAGTAAGCAAATTTGCATTTCCTAGGATAGCGAAGGAATGACTCGTCCCTCTTATTGGCTTGTCCTTGTTGCCTTCGTTGGTTGGATTAGTAAGGTTTAGGCAAGAGGAGTGAGAGTAGTTAGGGTTAGAGTAAGAATATAAAGGAATGCCAAACAGAAGCAGAGAAAAGCAGAGTAGGGTGGATCATCCTTTTGCTGTCCAAGTAAATACACGTTTGCATCCAGCAGACTTGAGTAACTATACAGTAAATCTCACTACATTTCTTGTTAAGTCCTGCCCTTCTGTGTCAGGATTTGCTTGTACTTAGCACTTGAATGAATCAGTGTTAGAGTTAGGGCAAAGTGGTCATGGTTAGGGTTAGTACAGCCAATCCCAGCACAGTAGAGTGGACTTGCCAAGAGATGCAGGATCCACAATAATGCAGCAGATGGAGCAATATTAGCATTTCGTTTGAGTTGTGTTTGTGTCCACTTGAGAAATGTAAGTTTAATTTTCACCCTCCTTGACTCTAGTTTGGATGGGACCCACCCAGAATGGCTGACACAAGGCAGGACAGTCCTGATCATGAAAGACCCCCAGAAGGGAACCATCCCATCCAACTACAGACCGATAACCTGTCTCTCCACAACATGGAAGCTTTTCTCCTCAACAGCTCCTCAACAGTTCAAACTCTTCGCAGCCTCTGCTCCAGCTCTGCTCCAAGTGGGTTTGTTTGGGGGCATGGCTCAGTGGCCCACAGATGGGCATTGTGTGCATAGATAATGTGTTACATAGTGATGCAACCGAGTTACGGAAGTAAAGGCAAGAATGCAAACACGGCGCTTCAGGCAGCTGAGGAGCTGTGTGTCTGTGGAGAGAGAGCTCTCTTTAGCCTGGACTTTGGGCTTTTTGACTTTATAGACCTTATACATGCATAAAATACTATACAAAACACTGAAGAAGAGGGAAAAACACAAAAAGCATAATAGGTCTACTAATGTATGAAAATAGTAAAAAGAAAGGTTAAGATTTTTTTTTTTTTTTTTTTTGTTATGCAGAAACCCTGATGCTTCTGCATATGACCTGCTTGAACCAGGACAAACGCTGGTGATAGATTTACTTTCCAGTATCACCTGCCTATCTCTTTGCGTATATTCCCCTAAATGTTCCTGTAAATGCTGAATTTGGACAGGAACAGGATGTAAATGTGCACAAGCCTTACCCATTCTGTATGTGTCATTTGATACAAACATACTGGGTTTCAGTTGGAACCTGGCGCACAACTCATGAATAAGATATTGATTCTTTAGTGTCTTTTTTTTCCAAGTGTGCACAGAGTGAAGAGAGCAGCACTTGATAGCCAAGAGGGCAGATGGTATGTTTGGCTGTTTGTATGTCAACTGTTGCAAACATTTCTGCTGCCTGTTTTTAAATTAGTATTCCTGTTGCCGTGGCTCCTGGAGGAGATTCGGTGGCTGTTGACACATCAAGTGTTTCCTGCTTGAAGTGAACTGGCCCTTTGCTTTCACATTCCGATTGAAAGCTCCATGGTGGAGTCCTAAACAGAGGGATGACCCCCTGTAGTGACAATAATGAGCAGACTGATGACGGAGCAGAAGAAGCCAACAAGAACGAGAAGAGAAGCAAAGCAGCAAAGCATGTATCTTTCCCCCCTGATGAACAGATAGTATCCGGCTTTGCTGAGCACAGGGACGCTGACAGAAAGGGTAAGCTGTTGTTTAACTGTCTGCCAGGTTGAGTAAAGATGATTTAATATCATGACAATATCATATTGGTGACCTTTGATCAGCAGTCCTATTAAATTTAAACATTTTCTCCATTAATGATTTAACAAAAATGCCACATTTTTAAAGAGTCTGCATTGTCCTGTGTAATATAGAAAACCTTCCCCTTTTGACCTCCTAAACCATAACATGCTTTTGATGAATTTCTCACAGTGAACAATGACTGTATTCACTCATTCACTATATTCTTAGTGTCTCTGTCTTCATTGGATATTACCCAGATAGCACACATACATCTGGCTGACGTCGGCCCGATGTATTAAGTTTAGATTAAGACGTAGCAGGGAGAGCGTTTGCTCATTGCCAATGTGTCACTGAGACGTCGGCCTTTAATCGAAAATGACCACCGCACGACGTTCAAATGATCAATAAAAGAAGCTGCGCTCAGTGGGTGCTCCTTCTATATTAATATTCATATGCTTCATTAACTACGACCTTTATTCATTTAGGTCGGACCTTTCAAACTACAAATATTTCAACATCCAATGTGAGAAATCAATGTGCTAACATTCAAAAATAGCTAACTGTTACCCTATTTCGTGTGTAAGTGTGCACAATGAAGAGACAAAAGTCAATTTGAAACTTTATTTTCAAATTTCCACAAACAATATCTGATGGCCAGTCCACTTCTCCCTGGCAGCCTGCAAGAGACAGAAATGACAATAAGCGCATAACTTCAAAAAAAATCCCAACTTCACCATTATATATATAGGCTATATACAGTACAGGCCAAAAGTTTGGACACACCTTCTCATTCAATGCGTTTTCTTTATTTTCATGACTATTTACATTGTAGATTCTCACTGAAGGCATCAAAACTATGAATGAACACATGTGGAGTTATGTACTTAACAAAAAAGGTGAAATAACTGAAAACATGTTTTATATTCTAGTTTCTTCAAAATAGCCACCCTTTGCTCTGATTACTGCTTTGCACACTCTTGGCATTCTCTCCATGAGCTTCAAGAGGTAGTCACCTGAAATGGTTTCCAACAGTCTTGAAGGAGTTCCCAGAGGTGTTTCGCACTTGTTGGCCCCTTTGCCTTCACTCTGCGGTCCAACTCACCCCAAACCATCTCCATTGGGTTCAGGTCCGGTGACTGTGGAGGCCAGGTCATCTGCCGCAGCACTCCATCACTCTCCTTCTTGGTCAAATAGCCCTTACACAGCCTGGAGGTGTGTTTGGGGTCATTGTCCTGTTGAAAAATAAATGATCGTCCAACTAAACGCAAACCGGATGGGATGGCATGTCGCTGCAGGATGCTGTGGTAGCCATGCTGGTTCAGTGTGCCTTCAATTTTGAATAAATCCCCAACAGTGTCACCAGCAAAACACCCCCACACCATCACACCTCCTCCTCCATGCTTCACAGTGGGAACCAGGCATGTGGAATCCATCCGTTCACCTTTTCTGCGTCTCACAAAGACACGGCGGTTGGAACCAAAGATCTCAAATTTGGACTCTTCAGACCAAAGCACAGATTTCCACTGGTCTAATGTCCATTCCTTGTGTTTCTTGGCCCAAACAAATCTCTTCTGCTTGTTGCCTCTCCTTAGCAGTGGTTTCCTAGCAGCTATTTGACCATGAAGGCCTGATTCGCGCAGTCTCCTCTTAACAGTTGTTCTAGAGATGGGTCTGCTGCTAGAACTCTGTGTGGCATTCATCTGGTCTCTGATCTGAGCTGCTGTTAACTTGCGATTTCTGAGGCTGGTGACTCTGATGAACTTATCCTCAGAAGCAGAGGTGACTCTTGGTCTTCCTTTCCTGGGTCGGTCCTCATGTGTGCAAGTTTTGTTGTAGCGCTTGATGGTTTTTGCGACTCCACTTGGGGACACATTTAAAGTTTTTGCAATTTTCCGGACTGACTGACCTTCATTTCTTAAAGTAATGATGGCCACTCGTTTTTCTTTAGTTAGCTGATTGGTTCTTGCCATAATATGAATTTTAACAGTTGTCCAATAGGGCTGTCGGCTGTGTATTAACCTGACTTCTGCACAACACAACTGATGGTCCCAACCCCATTGATAAAGCAAGAAATTCCACTAATTAACCCTGATAAGGCACACCTGTGAAGTGGAAACCATTTCAGGTGACTACCTCTTGAAGCTCATGGAGAGAATGCCAAGAGTGTGCAAAGCAGTAATCAGAGCGAAGGGTGGCTATTTTGAAGAAACTAGAATATAAAACATGTTTTCAGTTATTTCACCTTTTTTTGTTAAGTACATAACTCCACATGTGTTCATTCATAGTTTTGATGCCTTCAGTGAGAATCTACAATGTAAATAGTCATGAAAATAAAGAAAACGCATTGAATGAGAAGGTGTGTCCAAACTTTTGGCCTGTACTGTATATTTAGCATTTTAGCTGTCTTTTAGCCAGATTGAAGGCTTTGGGTCCGTCACTCTGCTTAATTTAGTGTTGAAACGATTAAATAACGAGATACATTAAACCATGATTTCAAAACTGCGCTATTACCTGCAGCCACCAAGTCAGTTTGCTTTGCAGAGGAGGACACATCGACTGATAAATTGCCCATAAAAATCACATTAACAACATACCAAAGGCATCCTTAAACTTCAGTATGGCCCTGTTTAAACGACAACGGTTTCTATAAAAACGGAAAAGTCTGTCCTTTGCGTTTTAGAAAACTTCCGCGTATGACGACATTATTGAAACAATCTCCATTCACACGGAGCCACAGAATCAAGTAAGGTAAAGCTGCAGTACTGGAGGCTGCAGTTTCAGGATCGCAATTTTAGGACCGTTTAATTTTCTGAGCAGAGGCTGCAACCTGAAGTTTTTTTTGTTTTTTTTTTTTGCTATACCCAAATACTATTTCTTATTAAATAGTTATAATCAGTGTCAGCAGTAACGCGTAATTTGATTGATGAAGCCCAGATAACTAAGCATTACCATTGCCGGTCCTCTCCGCTCCTCTCACTCACACCTAAACACCTGTTCTGGGATACACAGTTTCGGCCCGCTTTGCCTGACCTCCGCGGTCCTCTCTGCTCCTCTCACCCACACTTGAGCACCCGTTCTAGGATACACAGTGTCGGCCTGCCCGGCCTGACCTCCATGCTCCGTGGCACCATTTTGAACTATGTAACAAACTCCCAGTTAGCTAGGCTTGATAGAATTACCACACTCTTGGGTTAGTTGTAATGCAGTGTTACAACTAAGCCACCTATAGTGCATTTTCTTTATTTTTGCACTTCAAACTTATGTTCAGTTTGAACTAATGTCCTTAATTAAATGAAATGTATTTTGTATTTTTTATATTTCAGGTATCTTATTGACACACAGTTTCACAGTCTCATCAATATTCATACATTCAACACCAGAGTTTGGTAAGGGTTACTTTAAAAGTAATCAAAGTACTTTACTGAAAAGTAACGAGTTACTTTACAAAGTTACTCCCTGAGAAGAGTAACTCAAGTATTTTTAAAGTACCTTTGAGTATTCTACATTTCCTATTGGGCAATGGACCACAGGGCGCTAATTCTACATTTTTTTGTCTCCAAAATTAAAGTTATGGACCACTAGCCCTTCACTGAGATCCAGTTCTCCCATCACAGCCGTCACTTTGACCAGTAGAAACACACAACGATCTGCTGCCGTAGACAACTGTATGACAACAACACCCCAGCATTTTAATATTTCCTCTAGGGATGTTACCACACAGAGTAAAAGGGAAAATGATGGTGTGAAACAGCAGAGGCACTTTGTCAACCCACTGAGTTAACGTTACTGTCATTAGCATCAAGCTAGCAAACAATGGTACATCCTCACGGTCGGACATAAAGTAATAACATTAACAAATAGCGGCGGGGCTTTTATTCACCACAACTGCAGAGGCTCCCAGCTTCATTTGAAACAAACTACATTACAGACGGTCCGTTATTTATTAATCCCTCTGTGTTTTCTTTTACTTTTTATCCGCTCCCGTTGTCTTTATAAAGTTAACACATCCCACCGTCATTTCAGACTCAACACTTCTTGAAGTTGTTTCAAATTAAAAGCCCCTTATAACCTCGGCTGAGAGAATCCCTCCATTTTCTAAATAGGCTTTTACTGTGAAATATTTGTAGGAACTTGTTGTGGAGGATACAGGAGCTTGAATGTTAACGTACAGTACTTAAAATGTAGCTCCTGCCATCTGCTGACGCTTTTAGGTGACTACAACAACATGTCGGCTGGCACATGAACAGACACAGTGACTGAAATAATAGTAAAAGTAATAAAAATAGGACAAGAATAACCCGATGACATCACACACATCATGAAAGACGACCGGGGATAATTGGTGTGTACCATTGTGTAGTGTGTCATGTCTGTCGGCCAAGTCACAGCACGATTTTATGACTCCACAATCATGTAATGTGACATAGTGACTGTCAGAACGGGCAGAAAAGTCATGTAGTGTACTGTAATCTGCAGCTTTGAATGTAATAATCCCACAAATGTAATAAATTTCCCACAAACGTACTAACAGCTGCCTACTACAAACGTAACACACAATTTTCTGCAAATGTAGTAACTATTACATTTGCGGAAAATTATTACATATGTGGGAAGGTGAAAATCTAAACTGTAATAACTTCCCACAAATGTAATATGAGACTGAATAATGATCTTTGTGGTTGTTGTTGTTTGTTGGTTTACTTAAGCTGTGTTCACACCAAACGTGAATTAGATTAGACGCGAATTCGCGCTGGGCGACGCGATGGACATGATAGAGGCGTCTAGCGCAGCGCAATAACGCGAAATTCGCGTCCAACGCCTCATCGCTCGAGTTGAAAATATTGAACTTTTGAGGCGAATTCGCGTGACGCTGTGCCGCAAAAGCCGATCAGCGTTGAGATTGTCACGCCAGTGACAACAATAAACTGCTACTCACCGGAGACAGATGGACAGACGCTCCGCGGATGAAATGGAGCAGCCTGTAGTTGGTGTCCTGCCGGGAGATCCTGGCGCCAACCCTCGCCAACAGGTCCTCAAACTGGGCCCCAGTCAGCCTGAAGTACCGGTGAAAGCGGCTATCATCCATACGGAGTTCCTGGAGGAGGTGGTGAAACTCGCCGAGCTGGATGCGCTTCTGCAGGATAGGGTGAACCCAAAAACGACAGCGTTTGGCCCTCCGACGCTTCTGGGACTTCCAGAGCAGGTACAAAGCAGCGATGGTGGTTATCTCGCATCGCGTTGGCTTTTGATATGCAGACATATTTTAATTAAATGGTTCAAACATAGGCTACATAAGTCACCAACATAGGCTCGTAGCCCTAGCCCTTAAAATCATATGAGCATTTTCAGCAGATAAATGTGAAAAGCAGCCTTCGAGTGTCAAGCTCTGCACATATGTCATTCTGCACAGTGAGGCTCAAACATTCATCTGTAGGAACAAGAAGAAAACACATTTTTGAGTGGAGGATTAAGTTATTGTAAACCATGGTTTTTAAAACCTTACAACCTGCACCTGACCCCCTATGAGAGCCAACACATCCCACAGCGCCGCTGTCCGAGGTGCTGAACAGGTACTGTAGGCCAGATGCTGCAGAGAAATCCGTATTAACAAGAGGCAGAAGAAAATAAAATAAATCCAATTAAACGACATATTTGCTGCCACAGAGTAATTCTGTGAACTGACAAGGAATGACCAGTGTGTGTGTGTGTGTGTGTGTGTGTGTGTGTGTGTGTGTGTATGTGTGTGTTTCTGTAAGTTATTTCTAACTTACTCAGAGCGCTGCTCTGTCACTTTCTGACCCGCCCCACCCGACCTGCGGGTTGCTTGTCAACACTAGCATCACTATTGGCAGGTGTATAAGTAAACAAACAAACAACAACAACCACAAAGATCATTATTCAGTCTCATATTACATTTATGGGAAGTTATTACAGTTTAGATTTTCACCTTCCCACATATGTAATAATTTTCTGCAAATGTAATAGTTACTACATTTCTCCGACCACGTAGCGAGCCACAAGCTCCATGGCTTCTTTCAGACTGATAGGTTTAACGTTATCTCCGTTATTAGAACCAAACGACAGCCGTTGCTGTTTCAGAGCTGAAGGACCAGCGTTCTAAAAGTAACGGAAGTAACTGATGTCTTGTTTGAAAATGTACTCAAGTATTTGATTACTCAAACAGCAAACTAACGCGTTAGGTTACTCGTTACTGCAAAAAGTAATCAAAGTACTCTAACTCATATTTTGACATGTGGATCTAGGTTACCCAATCCATGTACATGTATCGATCCAACCACTGAATATCAATGATAGACTAACAGATGGCTGGATACCTGTATGGATACCTATCCTTTCACTGATGTAGATTGAGACCTACAGTATATAGATAAAATTGTATTAAATTAATTGTGCTACAGCTAACCCTCTGCCTGTTAAAATTAACCTTACCGGAGTTGGGTATAGAGCGTTGCAAAGTAACGCGTTAGAGTACTTTTTGCAGTAACGAGTAACCTAACACGTTAGTTTGCTGTTTGAGTAATCAAATACTTGAGTACGTTTTCAAACAAGACATCAGTTACTTCCGTTACTTTTAGAACGCTGGTCCTTCAGCTCTGAAACAGCAACGGCTGTCATTTGGTTCTAATAACGGAGATAACGTTAAACCTATCAGTCTGAAAGAAGCCATGGAGCTTGTGGCTCGCTACGTGGTCGGAGAAATGCTGCCGTTGTCTACGGTGGAGTCTAAATAGGTGGAGTAGGACTCGCTGACAGACATATTTCAGACTCAGGACTTGCATTATGTCTGGTACACGCTACACGCTGGTACTCACCAATTATCCGTCTTTCACGGCGTGTGTGATGTCATCGGGTTATTCTTGTCCTATTTTTATTACTTTCACAATTATTTGAGTCACTGTGTGTCTGTTCATGTGCCAGCTGACATGTTGTTGTAGTCACCTAAAACCGTCAGCAGATGGCAGGAGCTACATTTGAAGCGCCATATGTAAACTATCAAGCTACTGTATCTGCCACAGGAAGTTCTGACAACTGTTTCAGAATAAAAGCCTATTTAGAAAATGGAGGGATTCTCTAGCCGAGGTTATAAAGAGCTTTTAATTTGAAACAAGTGTTGAGTTTGAAATGACGGTGTGATATGTTAACTTGGGATAAAAAGTAAATATATAAACACGCAGAGGGATTAATAAATAACAGACTGTCTATAATGTAGTTTGTTTCAAATGAAGCTGGGAGCCTCTGCACTTGTGGTGAGTAAAAGCCCCGCCGCTATTTGTTAATGTTATTACTTTATGTCCGACCGTGAGGATGTACCATTGTTTGCTAGCTTGATGCTAATGACAGTAACGTTAACTCAGCGGGTTGACAAAGTGCCTCTGCTGTTTCACACCATCATTTCCCCTTTTACTCTGTGTGGTAACATCCCTAGAGGAAATATTAAAAACGCTGGAGTGTTGTTGTCATATAGTTGTCTATGGCAGCAGATCGTTCTGTGTTTCTACTGGTCAAAGTGACGGCTGTGGTGGGAGAATTGGATCTCAGTGAAGGGCAAGTGGTCTATAACTTTAATTTTGGAGACAAAAAAATGTAGGCTTAGCACCCTGTGGTCCATTGCCCAATAGGAAATGTAGAATACTCAAAAGTACTTTAAAAGTGCTTGAGTTACTTTTCTCAGGGAGTAACGTTGGAAGTACTTTTAAAGTAATTGAGTTACTTTACTCAGGGAGTAACGTTGGAAGTACTTTTAAAGTAATTGAGTTACTTTACTCAGGGAGTAACGCAGTAAAGTAACTGGTTACTTTTTAAAAAGTAACGCAGTAACGTATTTTGATTACTTTTATAGTAACCCTTACCCAACACTGCCCATGGGGTACGTTATAACATTTCACTTCCACCACTTCTCAGTTTAATTGTAGAACAAAAGGTAAGCAGTTTTAATAACATTAAGCCCGAACTAAAATGTGTTAGGTTGTGCCTCGTTGTCCCCACCCACAAAGCTAACGCTATGTTAGCAAGATTCAAAGTCAAAAATATTGCATACAGTCAACAAACAATTCCAACAATTAATGCAAATTCAACCAATCCCTGTGAATTCTGTGTGTGTGTGTGTGTGTGTGTGAATGTTTCCCCCTGACACCGCCAGGCACTGTTACACAGTAATATCAACTGGCCGTGTATCATGCCTATGTGAAAGGACAACTTTTTTCATCAGTGTTTGACGCCAGACGTCACGATTTCGGAGTGACACAGGTTGTTAAAATACTCATGAGGGAGCCTCCTCAGTAATACTTGTTCAGAGACATAACAGCAATAAAATTAAATGCCAAGAGGAATGAAAAAATATCCATAATGGATCACCGTCGATAGCACTTTTCCAAAGCATGACAAAAGCCAGTCATTTTTACACCTCACTGTGTTAATTATCGATCTTTAGGGGTGTTGTATTCATTTTTTAATAGGCAGGCTGTTTCCCCCTACTTCTAGTTTTTATGCTAAGCTAAGATACCTGTAACCAACTCCTAAATGGTTCCAGCTCAAGTGAAGACAATTAGACAGATTTTTAATTTTTTAAAATCCTAAATACAGGCCTAAATACAAAAGCAAAGTACGGTGATGTACTGTTCTTTATATCCCTATAGGTATAATTTTAATAATAAGCTCACCTGACCCACAGCTACAGGTCTTTATTTATCTGTGTTTTATCATCCCTAAAACGTAATAAACTAAAAATGTTTGAAACGGAATCCAGTTTTTGAAGGATACACAGGGATCAAAATGTTTAAGTGCTTCCATCACAAAATCCTCTGTAGTCCCTCACATCTGGAATTTCCTATCCCGTAAGGCTGTGGTAGATAACTCAAGATGCCTGATTGGTTGATTTATTGCTCAGACAGACATTCATGTCCTTCTTACTTCTCACTGACTGCTTCGTAATACACACACACACACACACACACACACACACACACACACACACGCACACACTGGGAGCACAGCACAGTTTACCGTATGGCATTTCCTAGCCCCTTAAGCACTTTAGAATGGTTGCTGGTGGCTCACTGGGATGCAGAGACATTAAAGCAGTGAATGAGTGTATTCTTCTATTTTAGTTGACAGCTGCCTCACCTTGACAGAGGTAATGGTGGCATACCAGCAGAGCTGCAGCAGACACCAGGTTCAACCCAGAGCGCACATCCTGCAACAGCTCCAGGTACACAGCTTCACATATCACTGCCAGTCTTTGTATGTGTCAATCAAACAGCACGAGGCAGGTCTCATGGTTGGATTGACTGTTGAAGGTTGAGTTTCTGTGGGTGGTGTTGTTTTCAGTGGCTATCACTGCTCATTCTGCAGTGCACTATATATGTCCCAACACTGAGCCATTACTGCTGTACCATACCAAGAGACTTTATGAGTGTTATCATGATGTTGCAACTTACACAACTGATCTCAGACAAGGTGTAGGCCTAGAAATTTAGGTCTGCTATTGATGCAACTAATTTTGATAGTCAGTGAGTATATAAGTGAAGTCACCATGTGCATGCGTGTGTGTGCGTGTGTTTGCGTGTCCATCCAGTGCTTCCATCCATCCTACCCCAGTTTCTTGTTTATCTAACTCTGGTTTATCTCTGGTTTCAGACTCATGTTAAGGTCTTCAGACTTAAGGTCTTCTTGTTTCTGGCTACAAAAAAAACATGTTTTCTTGTCCAGCTCCCACCAATGCTACATGTCTTTGAAGCATCACTTGAACTTGAACTAAACATGAAAGTTCATTCTAGCCTTGAAAACTGCAGATGACATTAACATCTCGCATCAAGGTCAGCTCAGTAGCTAGCCTAAAGCCTTTGATAATGTCATATGATCTTCCTCAGCAGATGGAGTTGCACAGTTATCATGGAGCTGTAGATGTATATTTTTATCTGAAAAAAAAAACAAAAAACAAATCTGATACACAAAATATTAAAGACTCTCTTAGTCTTCCTCAGCTTGAAAAGTTGTCACATACAGCAAACATCTCCTCACAATCTGTTAGCTACAGTCATTGACTTTCACCTGGGGGGCATGTGGTTGCTTCCTATATGACTGAAAAAACACGGTGTTTGTGGTGTCCCACAATGTCAACATACAAAGCACTCAGGGTAAGTCATACGTAGAAGTGGAAAGTTCATGACTAAATGTTGATAGGTGACAAGGACAGACTGAGAATGTATTGGTTGAACAGGAGCACTGAGTACAACACTGTACTTAAGACTAGTTAAGTGTTGATACAGAGTAGTTTGAAAGATTTGATGAGATACAATTAAACCATAGACAAGGTGAAAAACCAACTGTCGATAGCCGATACTTAAGAACCCCTGATCTAAGATATTTGTTCTCAAAATGCTATAACGTGGTCAATTTAGCTGTTAAGGTTCTAAAAATTTCTCCCCAATTTCTGGACAGGTGGGTCTCTGAAAGTGCCATTTAAATATGGTGCCCCCCACTGTTAAATAGGTATAACCAGCCCTGCATTTCCCCGTAAGCCTTTGTTTTCTCATCCTAATACATTTCTCTAACCTCAGGAACTGTTTAAAACCTGTCTGATTGTCTGACCACCTTGTGTTTCCTGCTTTGTTAGACCCACTTACATTCATGTTTCTGCCTTTCAAAACCTCAGCTATTAAATTTGTGAGTAAAATGTCATCATAACTACGTATGTACTGGTTTTGAAATTATGGGCTGATACCAATACCAATGTTTAAAATAATTTGGCCAATCTTGATGTTCTTATGTTTTCGTTTATTTGTTTTTGTTGTTATTTACTCCCCCTTTTGTGCCAGGGAAACAAAGAAATGTACACTACAAAAAAAAAAAAAAATAACTGAACTGTTTTAAAGTAATAAAGCCCTTCATTACACTACCTTTGAATGAGCACAAATTCAACCATAGAAGTGTATGAAACAACCTTTAATGTAACCTTTACATGAAAAATGTATTTTAAAAAAAATCTACCTCAAAAGCCTTTTTATTATATACATTCATTCAAGTATTTGCCAAAAACTACGTTTTACAAGATTACATTGAACACATTATGATAATGATAAGAAGTTTAAGTTTACCTTTGCCTCATACCCATGTTTACTAAATAGGCTTGAACATATCATAATGTAACTCAATAGATTAAGTCCCTAAAACTAGAAATATGTTAGCATTTTAGCACTCCCGGTTCCCTCGTCTTAAAGTCAATGGGGGTTTTTTTGGTTAGATGCCTGAAATAACATCTGTGGTTAACACAAGCTGAAGAGACTTTAATGTTTTGTTATACCACATACGAAATTTGAATAGGGCTGGGCGGTATGACCTAAAATCACGGTATAAAACAAATCCCTTCACGGTAACGGTATATATCGTGGTATAAATTTAAGTGTAAAAGTTATAATAGAGGTGTTTCTGAATGGGTTTTGTAGTCCCTTAGCAAAGCTAAATTGATAAAAAAAAAAACAACAACAACAACAAAAGCAAAGATATAATGTATTTTTTAGAGCAATTATTGTGCAGAATGCAGATCTCAAAACTCAAAATTAAAACCCAGTACTCTATGGTGCAAAATGTCTCCTGGGATCTATATCAAAAGGTAATTTCCTTCTTTTAGCAAAATCCTAAATGACTGAGTTGTGTTTTTTCCACCTGGACCTTTATGCTCTGCCATTTCTCCTCTAATCATCACGCTGTAACCTGTGACAGGCTGCTATGATACCACAACTATCACACATTCACATATGGAGTTTTTTGTGGAGCCCCTAGCGTCACATAGGTTTACAATACCAAAGGTCTCTTGCCGAATGAGTGAATGAGTTCCCTCTGAGCGGTAAGTCGCTAAAAGAGTCTGAGAAGTCCGGGGCTGTTCATAACTCACTCACTCACAAGTTCTCCAGCAACACATGTTGCACGTGCTACACTAAATCACAGACGTGAACCAGCTCCTCTTGCTCCGCTGTCTCTGTGCTCACAGCCATTTTCACACTGAGGCAGGTGCGATGACATCATCAATGATAGGACGGTAGAGCGCAAATCTCTACCGTGGGCCAAATTTATATCATTTCTACCGTCTACTGCATATACCATGCAGCCCTAATTTTGAAGCTCTTATGTTGCTTAAAAAAGGTCATTGCTAACAAGTGACTAAATGTGACCACAGAAAGTCATCATGCCAAACATGGCTTGACAGCCTTTTTTTTGGTGGTGACTTTAAATCACGCAACCATGGTGTGGTTTGTTAATAGCCCAATGTTGACCTTTTACTTCTGCTGTTTGCATGTAGGCTTCTAAAATTATAACAGTGGTGTTTATGCATGAAAATTATCTTGCTGAACAGAACGTATAAAAAAGTTTACGATACGTAAACTAGTTTCCCACAGAGCGTATTACCTGTAATAATCTACAATTCAATGGAAAAATCTTATTGGCTTTTTGATGAGGGAACCAGGGCGATGCTAACTTCTGTTTCAGCCAACAACAAAAAAACATCATCCCTGGTGCACTCTATGCAACCTCCATCAACTGTAAGTTGTGGCCACCAGCTGCTAACAACTATAATGTAGCATTGTAGGGAAAATAACAGGGTGCATCCTCTGACACAATGATAGGGATTTTACTGCATCCTTTCTTAAGGCCGTCCCAAGGAAGATCTCTGTTCATCCCAAATTGCTTTTTTATTATCCCCCGGAGGACGTGACGCCGGCTGCTACTAGCCATCTTGTCACACAACAGTGATATCACAGATCCCATTGCCAAACAGTCATTATATTCTTCTTGTACCTGCTCATGATTTTAAGTTTTGGCCATTAGTCTTGAGCCCCGCTTTTTAGCCTGTACAAAATCGATGTGACACAACAGAAAAACATCAGCCCCTGCCATCAGTGAATGTCATCTTATTTGCCAACAGGCCGATGTCAGTTAACAGGGAGAATATCTCTGTTCAGCCGATAAATCAGCACATCCCTAATCATAACCACTAGAATCACTGGCTGGATCTGCAAAAAGACAACCATAGTAGTAATACACCATGGTAAGCCCTATTCTCATTTAGTTTCCACCAGTCCAAGTCTGTTGAACATGATTTTTGCCATGAACCCAAACCAATACCACTTTGAAAAAAAGTTGTAATCAATAAAAACAGATCAGAGGTCTACACTCCAGCAGAGATGAAACTTAAAAAGTGAAATATTGCCTTAAAAGAAGTGTGTGTAATCCTGTTCTTCTATGCAACATCAGCAACTCTGCTCATAAAAGAACTGTACCATGCAGTGATAGAGCAGCATTCCAGAAAGGATCAATAATAACACTATAACCTGGTGCAACTCAAGCTTCATATGCTGTCAGAGCTTATCCCAGTGCAAAATCAAGCTTTTATTAAAACATAGGCACCCTCATGTAACTGCGCAAGCTTTCAGACACGCATAAATACTGATACTGAACACATACTGTCCAAATGCACACTGTGACACACACACACACACACACACACACACATCCTAAAATCCCTAGGATAATTTGAATCATTTGGTTCCATCAGCCTCAATCAGGTGTACTGCTGCAGAGTGCTAATAGAATCTCCACTCCAAACAAGAGGCTAAGAGCAGGTTAACTTTAGGGCTCAAGTTAGTGTGAATGCAAATAATTCACAACTGTAAACAACACATGCAGAATGGTACACGACACTTTATGTGAGTAATATTGAGGGAGAGGCAATTTTTGATTTACAATATTTATTGTATCAGTGATTTACCTGATGATTATGTAGTTTAATTTTTATCACTGATTTGTACGTTTTTCTTTTTGCAGTTGGTTCGTTATTCATTTTAAAATAACTCATTTAAGGTGTGTATTCATGATGTGTATCATCAAAGTGCTTGCTTTGACCTTCTTCTAAGCCAGGGCAACACATAGCATCATTATTTTGAAGATTAAAGATGCCCTGTGGAGTTTTCTCATAAATGAGCAAAGTCCCTGTTCATCCTTGGGCTCCAACAAATATTTTTTTGTTTTTTTTTTGTATAGAGTATAGAAAAACAGTATGTGCATAAGCTTATCGTGATGGCCCACCAGCAGATGGAGACATGAAATAGAATGCTTTGCAGTGTATGTAATATTCATTCATTGTGCAAAATAAGAAAAAGCATGTTGGCCGATTCTGATGACATGCCGATATTATCGGGCATCAATAGTAAATACTGTTGAATTAGTTCAATAAACTCCAATTATTATTTCATAGTATATTCTATATGGGAGGGGGGATTAGTGCCAGTAGAAAGACAGGAAATGAGGTTGAGATGCAACAGTAGCACATGCGAAACGTCGTTCTACGACCAAGTGGCAACATTCAGGGCCAATAATAAAGCCAGTGCAGAGGTGCCACAAACTGCAGTTCCTTCAATGGCCACAAAAACAAAAAAAACGTTTTGGTCTCTATAGGTAATTCAAGCATTCATGACAACAGTTTTTTATATAACTCACCTGTTTACATTTTATTAAGGCTTAAATTTATGCATAATTATGGCAGTAGTCACTTTGAGTGACAGGTGAGTGCAGTCCATTCACAAGTCACTACAAACAGCATTGGTTAGGTAACATAACCATGGTTTAACCCCAGATTCACAGATTATACATATTTCAGTGTGTTTTCAGTTCAGTTCATGTTAATTGAAATGTTTTGGAAAAATGTTCTTGTTCTTGGTTGTACTGAAAGATATTCCATTATTCATCTAAGTACATTTTGTTTTAATGGTTTAAAGCCTGTTTTTTACTACTGAAAATTAGTATTAGCTTTATTATCATCACAGTTAGCCTTAGCTGTGAATGCACCATCCTAACCAAACTAACAGCTAGCGTTAAGGCCCAGATACACCAAACTGACTTCAGAGAACTAGTGGCAACGAAGGCCTCCTGCTGTATTATCTCATGTCGCATGTGTCTCAGCCAAAAAGTTGCACATGAATACACCTCAAACACCACATCCATGGCCAACCAGTACATATGTTCCTTGCCCGCATTAGAGGTAATAAGTCTTCTCACAAGCAGCCAGCAGTAGTCCGTAATCGTCATTTAAAAAGGGCAACTGGAAGACCATCTTGATGCCAGTTAGCCAGTTAGCACATTAACAACACAATCCAATATTGCTACAGTATGGGAAACACCACTCTCACTAGGACAACAGACGCTCACTAAAATCCAACACTGACCATAGGCCAAACATTGGCTTTGTGTGTTGGGGCCTTCAGGGTTAACTATACCCTTTTGTCTAAATATGGTCACTTTTAGCTCCAAAAACCAACATGGTGATGGCCAAAATGGCAAACTCATTGCTTCAAAACATGAGTCCACAAACCAGTGGGAGAAGTCAGAGTGACAATGTAAATTATTTCATACAGTCTGTGGCTACAATGTGTTGTCTGTTCATACCTTTAGAGTCAAAAGCCATATGATCTCTTCGACCCATTCTCTCTCGAAATATAATGACTGAACTGGAATTAAAAGAAAATATATTTATAATTGGAGATGCATTGTTTTTCAGAATTTTTTAATTCTACACAAGTGGTATTGATGTGAGAAACCCCACAGAGGTCTATAAATTTGCACACCTACATCACAATCACACTTGCATACGCTCTCTAGTGCAAGCATAAAAACAATATCTTTCACTCACACACATCCTCTCCCTCTCCAATAAAATAAAGTCACTTATTCTCTCTTAGCCACACTTGAAACACAGGCTGCCATTTATAATTCATTTTATGTACATACTTACTTTATTTGGACCAGTCATGTTAAAGCATGCTGCTCTCTACATCCTTTTGCATAAATGTTACTTGAGATCAAGGGGAATTATTTGTGGAAAATTAGAGACTTAGCAGTGCTTACATTAAGCATACAGCCAGCGTATTATCTTGGAGGTGCTAATGAACCCAGATGAATTGGAAACGAATGTAGGTGGTCCTCCTGAAAGAGTAAAATATGTATGGTTAAGCATTAGCTAAGAGGGGCAATATTTAGACCAAAAGGGCTGCATGCAAATGAATCCATAATAAGACGACGCAAAATGAAAAGACGAACGCCTGAAGAGCAAATTTATTAAATGAGGTCTTTTCAGGCGAGGGGCAATTCCCCCAAGGACCAGCGTTGAAGACTATTTAAAGCTGTTTTTATTGCACCCTTGGGCCCCTTTGCACTCCTTTGAAATGTTGTAAGTGGATAAAACAGCATTGCTGTTGGTGACATCTTCATAGGAGTGGTAAACATAATAGGTTGGAGCCAGCAGGGTCTTAGGCCACCATGCTTAAACTCCCTGATTTCACTGTGCAAACTGTGAAGTCTGTGTCTCTCCGCTCTATGTTGCTGTTCAGTTCACTCTGCGATTAGGAAGGTAATTGAGATGATCACGCTCTGTCTCTACATGACTGTTTTGGCACGAGGGAAGCGCTTAACTGCTGTTAGTTAAATTCAAATTAAGAAATAACTGAAATGCATTAGGAGCAAATACAGGTGGTTGGTCTCTAGGTCCAAGTTTCCCCAGGGCGAGAGGAGTAATTCAATTGACCGTTCAGTATTTTGGTGCTTAAGTTAAAAAAAATAAATACTGAAAACAAAAATGTACCAAAGTGCTTATACAGATGAATCAATGTGAAACTAGATATTACTGCAATGACTACCCTTCCTACTATCCAAAATGTACAACATTCTGTAGAGATTCAATACATAAAAGTTTTTGTTATGCATATACACAAACACACAGACACAATACATACATAACCACATATATACATAATATATTCAGAAATACATACATACACTTATGCAGATCCACACATACACACAAGCATATATTGTGTTTGTGTGCTAACATACATATGTACAGACACATTGACACAAATGCAAATTGACACAGTGGCTGTCAAAGTCATATTTATGATATATATTGGGGGAACCCATCCCCCGGCCTTCATGCTAAAAACGTCACCTCCAATATATCGAAAAAAGGCGGGGAGGGGGATGGGGACACAGAGATCTTTGACTTTTGGTTAAATTCTGATTCTGCACTATCTTACAATCTTGTTTTTTTTGAGGCAATGGTTTTGTAATCTAGGTTTGTATACCATCTTTAAGGAATAATTCTCATTGACTGCTACTCATTGATACAGAATAAATATTTCACCTCACTAATCCAGAGATGTCCATCCAAGATATTATTGGTATGATATGACCATAACAGTCTTTTTTTAAAGAGAAATCCATTTGCAGATAAATCCTTTTATTATATCATGACAAAAATCTTTTTATGATATTTTTTTTTTTTACCCAGACATGTTACCTGTCATATCGGAGTGTACCCTCCACTTTCACAAATGCAAATGCAAAAAAGGGAGAGGCATGTCAAATAATTTTTTAAAACAACATGCATGTTTTCTTTAAAAAAAAAAAAATTACACCATATCATCATTTATCATAACCAGAAACTGTGAAAACAGAAATTATCAATGGATCTTCAAATTTTAGGTCCTAGGTCACATCATTTGCGACAAACGCTTAAGTCAGAAAAATATATAACCAAATCTAAACTTGGTTCTAAACTATTTGCACAAACTAACCAACAAGGTATGACAAGGTTGAAAAAGCAAGGCCTTTTCAGCTCCAGGATTTCATCTTAAACTTTTAACTTTCAAACATCAAAGGGTAAGATTTAAAAATCTAATAACTAGTTTGGGAAAGTCATGCATTTTCCCCCAGTCACTCAAGGGGGGTTAAGGAAAAATATTTGTAGCTTCAGGGAGGGACAATAACAAAAAACAAACAAATAAACCAAAAAAAAACAAAAAAAACACACAAAGTCAAACCCAGCAACCCCCCTATTCTGATAAATAAAGAGCAGTCCCTTACTAATGGATTCATTTTAACTTACAGAAGAGAAAAAACTGTCATTTTTAGGTTTTCAGTGAAGTGTTTTCCAGCATTCCAAACACAAAAGGATTGTAAATCAAACAAGCTCCGACTATGAGTTTGTATTCTTTCCATGATGTTTGGAGAATAAGCTCAGAATTAGTTGCATGTTGGCAAATCTTCTAATGAATAGCTTAGTGGTGTTTCCCTTGCAGATTATTCAGTTGAGTGGACTGAAGAGAAATCAATTACCACAACTTAACTTTCATTATTTATCCCACAGCTAAGGAAAAAATCAGCCTTACATGACAACGTGCCTCTATTAAATTCATAGGGTCAGATTCAATTCCCAGAAATGTTATTTTCCTGGGATAAATCCCTCGGAAGGTGGGGGGGGGGGTCCCTCCAGAAATGAAAAGACAAGAGAAAATCTGTTTTTACAGACCACCGCTGCTTTCTCAGCTCTTTTGATTAGCATTAATGTTGCACTGCGGAAGTCTGCTGGCACAACTGTTACAGCTCCTTCCACACACACACCAGTACAGAAAGCTATATCTCTCCCTGCCTGCGTAATTCTGAAGGGAACATTTTTTTTTTTTTAAATTAAATGCATGCTGATTGTTATTGCGCCCCCCTCCCCGTGTGGAATAGTCGGCAGCGAGGTAAATGTCACTAAATAAGTGCCACACTTTTTCCTCTGTGGTTGTTAGCAGGTTTTGCATGTAAAATAAAAGCAGAGCGAGGAGAAGGAGGAGGTGGAGGGAGTGTTCCTGCATGCATCCGAATGCGAGCGCTTATCAGGGAACAGCAGGGGGACCGGACATATGTCGCTCCTCTCATTACAGGCCGAGACAGCGATAACGGGGCGGTTAGTGGCGCATTTGAAATGGCATACAGCAGCAGCCGTGGCGATCACACGGAAAAAAGAGAGGCGGGGAGTATGGGTCGGGATGAGGATCACCACGGGACCCGCTGCTAACACACTCCAGTCTGTCATTCAGACGGCCTCCACAAACTCACACACACAATGTCAGCCACACCATGCTTTATTTAAAACACACTGACTCCACAGCCTTTCCATTGTAGTTTTACACAGTTTTGCTTTAATGACATTTGGGAAACAGCATGCATAACTGAAAAAGGATAAAACCTCGTCTATGTGTAAAAGAGTCTATTTTACATGCTCTGCCTCTAATTGAATTCGGAGCGGTTGCAGTTAAACTGAATGGCATGTGTAATGCACTATTGGTGGTGCACTATTAGGCTGAATTGAATTTGCATGGTCGGGTGGTTGCACAAGTAATATGAGTGCCTTTGTTAGTAGGATAATATTACAGGCCTGTACTCACTGAGGGTTCACACAGGGGAGACGCGCTGTCATCTAAATGACCAAATGTTTACAGAAATCCCTCATCACACAAGTTAATGCATACAGAATCTTTACAAGCTCATGTATATGTAAACAATATGTTTATCATCTGATCTTTGTTCACATGTTCAGTAGTTGTATTGCTGTAGACATAGTTCCAACTCTGGCATTATTGAGCCAGTCCTATAAATCTTATTTTATCTGACATATTCAATTAGTTTAGTACTACCAAGATGATTTGCTTTGTCCTTAGAAAACCTAATTAAGTTGAACCAGCTAAATTTTTATCCAATTGGTGTGGTGATGTTTAGTAATTTTTTATTACTATTTTTTTATTTGAGATATTTCAACTTATTTTAATTCCTACTCAAAAGTGTCAAAAAACAGTTTTGATTTTGATCAAATTCTTAAAATTAGTTATCAGCTGACTAAAATGCGTTAATGTAACAGACATTATTTTTTTATACTGAAAAACATCTTGAACTCTAAAAAAGAATCCATTGGTTCAACTTGAAAAAAATGAAGGTAATAATTGTCATGAATCTTATTAAGTATTTCCAACTTTGGCATTATTGAGCCAGTCCTATGAGTCTTAATATGGCAAACCCAATTAGTTTAGTACAACCACAATGCTTTGCTTTTACCTTAAAAACTTAATTAAGTTTAACTAACTTAATATTTTTTATTAATTAATGTTTCCATCAATGCAGATCAGAGACAGAGCCGATAAATATCATTCATAGTCATTTGACCCGGGTGTGAATGCCAATCATAACCTTTGCCATTACATTAAAAAGCCAGATGTTAGCGGGTGTTAGCTGGGTTTTTTGTACAGTGGGAAAGGGGCTTAAGTGACCCTGGTCACATGATGACATCTTTAGTGTTTCGAGGGTTAGCAATAAGAAAACTGTAAAGTATCTTCAGATGTGTCCTTTAAATGCAGGAGGAACTTAAATGCACTGAATGTCTAGGAGAATGCTTATTAAAAGGTATCTTACCAAATGAGCAGTATGTGAGGATCAAAATATTGAATATTTCATGCATCTGTCCATCATGGAAAAACAGACTTGATGAGGCAGAGAGGGATATGGCAGTGTGTAAATGAAGGATGTAATGTGAAGATATAGGAGCGCAGAGATTGGGTGCGTTCCTCCCCGCCCATTTTCAGCAACATAACAACTGTTAAGGCATTCAGTGTGGAATACCAGAATACAAAAGCTTGCATGTTAAGGAAGCAAAAACAATAACATTCAAAATAATGTCTGGGAAGAAGTGTATCCTCTGGTACCACTCCAAAAATCAATTAGTGGGGAAGGTGTCAATTTGACTCCAAAAAACACTGAAAATATATCAAATATGAAAGTCCAATAATTATAAAGATTTGGACAAGTCCAAAAAGTGAATGAGGGATCCTAAGTCCGTCCTACATCATTTGCATAACTTTTCTTTGGGTAGATGGAGGTGGTGGAAGACCTTGAATCCTTGAATTGTAGGAGCCTATGTTTAGCACAAATGGAGAAAGAATGTATTTAGTATTTAGTAAGGTACCTTGGGTGTGTTGGTTGTTGATGTTCTGGGACGCCATGTCAACTTCAGCCTGTTACTTGCATTGTCTGTTTTTAAAATACACTTCCTTTTTAACAGGAAATGTAGCGTTTGCATACAGTCTCTTTCAAAATGAACTCACTACTTCAGTATAGCAACATGGAATTATGTTGTTTTTCCTTCAACAGCAAACGCATGTGGTTACATTTAGCCAACACACGCACGTGGTTGGGTTTACACAACTAAAGCACATGGTTGGGTTTAGGAAAAGAGAACAGGGTTTGGCTTTACAATCTCATGGAAAGTGATCACTGGCCTCCTGGGTGAAAGTGTTGGGCCCACCCACCACCTCTCCCAACCACCCTGCTTGGACTTCCACCGCCTTAACTTTAGTTGTTGTCCCACTGAGCTGATGCCACCGGGCACTGTCATATAATAATGGTGATGCATCATACCGATGTGAAAAGATGGCTTTTTCATCAGTGTCTGATGCCAGAAGTCACTGACCAAGCAACACATTCTCACTCCGACGTCATCACATATTGACATTTGGTCATGGACTTTCCACATCCACATGCAACGTGCAAGGTACCCTGGGTGCGTTGGTTGTTGACATTCTGGGACACCGTTTCAACCTCTGCCTGCTACATGCATTGTCTTCTTTCAAGATACACTTCCATTTTCACAGGAAATGCAATGTTTAGCAACTGTCTCTTTCAAAATAAATGCACTACATCAGTACACACCACAAATAGACATTTTTTTCCTTCAACAACAAACATACATTGCTGGGTTTAGGCAACAAAAACATATGGTTAGGATTAAGCATCAAAAGCACATGGTTAGGTTTAGGCACCAAAAGCATCTGGTTGGGTGTAGGGAAAAAGTACGAGGTTTGGCTTTTGAATCGTATGGGACGCGAACACCACTCTCTCAGGTGAAATTTTGTTGGACCCATCCACCACCCCTCCCAGCTGACTCACTCAGACTTTCGGTGCCTTAACTTTTGTTTTGTCCTTGTCATGTTCCCCTGACACCGCTGGGCGGCAGCTAGCTGTGTATCAAGCCGACGTTAAAGGACACCTTTTTCAATTGGTTCCTGAC